>NW_005370960.1:1924059-1924318 GCF_000412655.1 Myotis brandtii
CGGTACTGCAGGCGGCGGTGCTGCAAGCGTCGCTGCTGGGGGGTCATAGGGCGCGAAGGGTCGATGCGCGGGATGGGCCGGTTCCCGTTCATGGCCAGGATCTCCCGGATGCGCTTCCAGTTGGAGCGCGCCAGGACGAAGTTGCACTGGGTGGCCCCGATGTCGTAGTCCACGTTGCAGGTCTTGGCGCTGGGCGTGTAGCCCTCCGCCTGGGCCGTCACGCGGTACTCCCCGGGGTTCAGGATGCGCCAGTAATCGC
>NW_005370960.1:1924524-1925842 GCF_000412655.1 Myotis brandtii
CAGGAGGCACCCGGAGGAGCGGGGCCTGGGCAGGCCAGGCTCACCTGCCGGGACCAGCACAGATTGGGCCCCCACCTTGGGAAGTGGGGGAGAGGAGTGCAAGCAGGTACCTGTCTTCACACCGTGGTTAATGCCACTCACGGAGATGGTGGCATTGGCGATAGGGATGCCCTGTTCATCCGTCACCACCCCCTTGATGCCGCGGTGAACCTGCAGGAAGGGGTGAGGCCGGGTGTCCACATGCTGACCCTGCGGCCTGCGCCCCTGCCCTGTCCAGGCCCCTCTCACCGCCCTTCCCCGCCTCCCGGGTGCTGCCCCGTCCCCCCAGCCCCACCTGCTCCATGAAGGTGAGCAGGGCTTCCTTGTTGTTCTCCCACTCTCGGGGCAGCTCGCTCTCATGGGGGAACTTGTCACAGCCCAGGTAGATGGAGAGCTCCAGGCAGTTGGTGTGCAGGTAACTGAAGTCATTGATGGCTGGTGGGAGCAGACAGAGCCGCAGTCACCCTCACCCCATCCCACACGCCCCGCCGCGGCCCCGCCCCATAGACTCACTCCCGGATCTGGGGTTCCACTTGGCCCCGTTGACGATGCCCGTGCCCCCGGTGTGGTCCTGCGCTTGGCACCCTCCCCGGTAGGGCTCGGTCATGGTGAGGTGGGTGGAGGCGAAGGAGATGGCCAGCCAGCGGAAGATGGCGTGGTCTGGGGTCTCCTGGGCCTCAGACACCTCGTCCTGGTCCTCTCCGCGGGCGGCCGCCAGGGCCGCGGCCATCAGCTGCTCCTGGCTGGGTGTGCGCGCCATGTCATAGGGGTAGGACACCAGCCGCTCGCCGCCGTTCAGGTTCGCCCCCAGCACGAACGGGTTCTTCTCCATCCAGGCGATGATGGCACGGACCTCCGTGGACACCTGGGGGCGGCTCCAAGTGAGGTCTGGGCCATGGCTTCCACCGCCCTCCATGGAGACCCGTACCAGCCCTCCCACCCCTGTCCCCCCAAAGCCCTGCAGTCAGTGCCCGGAGCTCCAGGGCCCCGGCTTCTCCCCTGACCCTACTGGCCAGGCGGCGGCCTCACCGTGGCATCCGGGGAGAGGTAGCGTTCGGGGATGGGCAGGTTGTTGTTGGGAACCCGGTAAGGGACCCATTTCCTCTCCTCCGCTCCCCAGAGCACAGAGTTGAGATCCGGGAAGTCCTCGTAGATGTCGAAGCCCTCCTCAGTCCACAGCCCCAGTGCCCAGTTCCCGAACTCTGAACCCTACAGGGGGCGGGGGTGTCAGCAATTGGGTGGTCCAGACTTGCCCCATGCCATCCCTGCCCACCCAGCC
>NW_005370960.1:1925876-1928710 GCF_000412655.1 Myotis brandtii
GGTGGCCTGTGCAGGGGGTTGGGGCTGGGGGCAGGCTGGGTGGGCAGGGATGGCATGGGGCAAGTCTGGACCACCCAATTGCTGACACCCCCGCCCCCTGCACAGGCCACCACCCGAATCCCTCTCCCCTGCACCCACCATCTGCGCTGCCACCTCATAGCCATCGGGGTTCAGCGAGGGCACCAGGTGGATGCGCGTGTCGTGGACCAGGCTGCGCACGCGGGGGTTCCCGTCGCGGTACTCGCGGCACAGGTACTGCATGAGCAGCAGCAGCAGCTCGCGGCCTAGGACCTCGTTGCCGTGGATGCCGGCCGTGTAGCGGAACTCCGGCTCCCCTGCAAGGGCAGGACCTCAGCAACCACTCAGCCTACCGAGGGGGGCGTGGGCAGCTGAGGAAGGAACAAAGCTGGCCTCACTCCGAGGGCTGGGCAACTGAGGCTTGGAGGGCCAGCAAGAGGGGTTCCGAGGGCAGGCAGAGGTGAGCAGTAGTGCCAGGGCCTTGCCTCTACTCGGGAGGGCCAGGCCTCGGGGGCTATGGAGGCCTCACCCAGCTCATGGTCCCCAGGGTTGTCGGAGATCTCCATGGCGTAGATCTTGAGCCCGCGTGAGCTTTTTCCCAGGCTGTATGTGCGGGTGATTGTGGGGCACTCCTCATTCACCACCTTCATCAGCTGGGCAGGGGAGAGGACCCCGTCACACAGCCCAGCACCCACCTCCCCAGGGACCATGGCCCCCGCATTGCCCGTCTGCTCCCTGAGAAGGCCTCGTGGCCCCTGCCGGGGAGCCCGGCCCTCGGTAATAGTGTGGGGTGGAGGGTTCCTCCTTCCCGAGGCGAGGGCCAGCCCACCTCCCTCGGGGGCCGTGTTGGGGAGGGGAGCAGAATGGAGCTCCCACACAAGACCCTGCGAGCCAGGAGCCTGAGCTCTGGACAGGACCCCCTGCCCTGGGACGAGCACCCACCTGGCGCATGTCCTTGTAGCTGTGGTGCCGGAAGTCCAGGTCATCGGTGGTGACCACCTCATTCTGTGCATAGTAGCTGTGGACAGCTGCAGAGGGTGGACAGGCAGGGCCCTGAGCTGGTCAGCTGCCAGCCCAGCCCCGGTCCCCCAGCCGCCCCTCCAAGCCCCTGCCCCCGCCGGCACTCACGGGTCACGGGGCAGCCCAGCACCTCTAGGCGCATGCACAGGCTGCCATTCCAGGTGAGGGGGTACACACGGATGAAACGGGCTACCACTGGCTCCGGGAGCTCGCTCAGAACGGGCGTGTCCTTGTCCACATTCCCATGGAAGGTCTGGGGAGAGGCAGGCCTCAGAGCAGCACCCCATGCTGGGCCAGGGCCCACCTGAGGCCCAGATGCTGGGAGCGAGCTGAGGGCTCAAGTACCCACCATTTCCTCGTAGCCGTTGGTGTACATCACCCATGTCTGGCTGTCATTGCTGAAGCCCACGAAGAAGGAGGTCACAAAGTCGTCACTGGAGAGCGACAGTGGTCAGCGGTCAGGGCAAGGCTGGTCTCCGGCCTGGGTCCTAGGCCGTCAGAGGGCTGATGCCCCTTCTCCTGGGCCCAAGCACTTAAGAGCTGGCAGGGGTGTGTAGTGCTGCCTGGCATCAGGAGTGGCTCCCGTGCCCGCTGCATGGCCAAGGAGGGGGCTGAGGCCTGGGGGGCCCACAGGAGTGTCTGGAGTGGAACTGAGGCGGGCCTGGGGCTCCCCACCCCCCGAGTGCCTGTGAGCAACGTACTGGACGCTGGAGTCGCGGCCCTGAGTGATGACGCCTGTGAACCTGGTGGTCCTCCTGGTGTCCACCTCGATCCACTGGTTCTGCGCATCGTCCTCGGCGCACCACGCCCCGTCGTAGTAGTCGTCCTCGACAGCACCCGCCTGCTGGGCAGCCGGAGGCTGAGCGGGGGGAGGAGTCCGGCCGGCCAGGAGAGGGGCCCCTCCCAGCACCCACCTGCATGTTGAGCCGGCCCCGCTGGGCGCCCAGGCCATGGCGCAGCATGGAGGAGGCTCGAATCTGGTTGTCCTCGATGCGGTGCGACTCCATCCCGATGGGGGGGCACTCTGAGGACAGACCCCGGGCTGGTGGCCGGTGGCTCCATTCCTCCCTCCACCCACCTCAGAACTGGACCCCAGAGCCCTCTCTCCTCACGTCGGGGGGCCAGTCAGGGCAGCTCCACCCAGGCTGTGCTCCCCTCCCTGGCCTCAGCCTTCCCCAGAGAACAGGCTGATGACGCCCTGCTCCAGGGCCGTGGTGCACAGGCCGTCCC
The DNA here is from genome assembly GCF_000412655.1 of Myotis brandtii. Classification (NCBI taxonomy): domain Eukaryota; kingdom Metazoa; phylum Chordata; class Mammalia; order Chiroptera; family Vespertilionidae; genus Myotis; species Myotis brandtii. The sequence continues at coordinate 1,928,145 of NW_005370960.1, forward strand.
GGGACAGCCACCCCAGGGCCCAGCCACACGGGCGTCTGCACGCCTGCCTGTGCCATGAGCTCTGTGCCCTGGGGTTGGGCCCGGGGCAGAGCCACTCCAGGCCCCAAGAACTGACGAGCCTGGAGGGTTCTAGAGGCCCGGAGCGCTGGCAGGAAATCCAGGTTGGGGACCTACGTGTGCCCTTGGGTGGGTCGCGTGCCCCAGGCCCGCCCTGCACACCCTGTGCCCACACTCCCAGGCCCCTTACTCACTGATTTTCTCTGCTGGAGCCCACTCTTCCTCCTCGCCCTTCCGGGGCCCTGAGGACAACAAGAGAGGACTCCGTGCCGAGGGTCCTGGGGCCCAGGAGCCCAGAGTTCTGCCACCAGACCTGGCCGTGTGGGCCCAACCCCAGCCCCAGACACACCTTTGTGGTCCTTGCCTTTCTCCAGCGTCCACTTGTCATCGGTCTCCTCCTGCTTGGGGCTGCTGCCCTCCTTTTTGGGTTTCTCTGGAAGGTGGAAGGGGAGGACCTGTCCCTCAGCCCCAGGCTTCCCGGGGCTTGTGGGGGCAGCAGGGGGAGGTGG
>NW_005370960.1:1928840-1932338 GCF_000412655.1 Myotis brandtii
CTGATTCCACTCACTCAGCTCCTCCTTCTCTTTGTCAGTCTCCAGCTCAGAGGCAGGCTTCGGCGGGCTGGGAGGCCGGAAGTAATAGTCCACTGGGGGAGGGAGAGCCCTGCTGAGATGGCCAGCTGCTGCTCCCAGGGCCCCCCAGCTGCTCCCAGAGCCCCCCAGCTACACCCAGGGCGCCCGCGACAATGAGGAAGTGGGGTCAGTGGGCCTTGAAGAATCCACACAGGCCCAGAGGACGGGGAGGTCCTCTTGGACCGAGAGGCCACCTGGGCTCAAGTGGGCCCGGAAGACCCCAGGAAGCCAGCAGCCCCACCCAGCAGGGCTCGGCCTGGGGAAAGGTGGGCTGGGCTGGGCAGGGAGTGGGAGCCTTGAGTGACAGTGGCACCAGTGACCAGGAGGGGTGAGTCACGAGGGCTGAGCCGGGCCAAGGGTTGGAGGGTTAACGGGACAGGAAAAGGACAAGGACCTGCTAGGCCTGCAGCCAGGGAGGGGGGAGTCATCCCAGGGGACAGGGAGCTGGAGGGAGGGGCTGCAGAGCGGGGAGGAGAGGTGGGAGCAGAAGGCAGAGCAGAGTCAGGAACCAGGAAGGTGTCGAGGGGAGGCCCAGCCTGAGCAAGGAGAGGAATGAGGGCAGCAAGGCTGGTGGCACGTGGGGACGTCAGGGCACGGCCTCCAAGCTGGCCCCGGGCACTCACTGTCGTCATAGTCGGGAATCACGTAGCCGTCCCCATAGTCGGGGGGCAGAAGGGGCTTCCCAGGCGGCTCTGTGGAGAGGGGAGGCAGTGGGCACAGAGCCCCTGGAAGGACTGCCCCCGCCCCCCCCTGCCCCATCCTACCGATCCTCTCCTTCTCCTCTGGGGCCTCGACCCCCTGCCCCGGGGGCTCCGCCTTCTCCTCGGGGTGCTCGAGCCAGGGCCTCTCGGGCCTCCTCCTGCTGGGGGGTGGTCTGGGCTGCTTCTGGCGCCGGATGTACTCGACTGGGGGAGAGGGAGGACTGAGCGGGGGGAGGCAGCCGGGCTGGGAGGGATCCCCAGCGGGATCATCCGTGGACCCCCAGGGCAGGGGTCTGGATCTGGATGGGAGGTGGGGCCAGTGGTGGCTGGACAACTGGGGTCCTACTCACAGTCCTCGTAGTCCTCCCTCTCTATCTGGTCGTTGTAGTCCAGGGTGGGCTGCTCCGCCTCCTGCTCCAGCTCCTCCTCCGGCTCTGGGAGGAGACACAAGCACACTGGCAGCCCCTACCGGCCCCTGGAAGCCCAACCAGCCCAGGTGGTCGGTCTCCCACTCACCAGGGTGGTGCTCCACAGGGGTCTCTCCTCCGGGACCCGGCCAGGGACCTGGGAGGGCCCCACCTGCAACACAAACCAGCGCAGTAGACAGAGGCCTGCGGGGCCAGGGGTCGCTCCTGGGCCCTGCTGACACCCGGAGGCCTCCCTCCCTCCCAGGGGGCCTCAGCACCCTGCTGGCACTCCCAGGGCGATTGCTGGGTGGTAACCTGGGGAGCCCAGCAACACACAAGGGGTGGCTCTGAGTGGGATCCAGGGGACAGATCCCAGGACAGTGAGAGCAAACCCCCAGCCAGGCCACCAAGCCCCCACCCACCACCTGAGGGAGCTCCACTCCAACTGCGGGGGCCCTGAGGGTCTGCAGGAAGCAGGGGCCCAGGACCCACCAGGGACCCCCTCACCCCTCGCTCCCTGCAGCCCAGCAGGGCAGAGCCCACCATCCAGAAGAGCTGACACACACCTTCCTCCTGCGGCAGCTCCTTGGGGCTGGGGCTGAGGGGCGGAGGCAGTGGCCACCATGGGGCTTCTGAGGGGGTCGGAGTCGGGGGCCTCTTCCCAGCCAGGGGCCTCTTGGTGGCCTTGGGTGACTTCTCCTTGGGCCTCTTGGTGGCCTTGGGTGGCTTCTCCTTGGGCTTCTTAGTGGCCTTGGGTGGCTTCTCCTTGGGCCTCTTGGTGGCCTTGGGTGGCTTCTCCTTGGGCTTCTTGGTGGCCTTGGGTGGCCTGGGGGATCCCTCCAGCAGCTTCCTGGCCGCCTTGGGGCCTTTGTCCTTCTTCCCTTTCTTCCCTTTGTCTTTGGTCTTTTCTGGAGGCGCTGACCAAGATGCAGATGTAGGGCCCATCAACGGAGAAGCAGCTCTGTGCCCCTGGGCCCCCCCACAACCCTAACGCTCCTGTTTACCCCCCATTTCCCAGGTCAGGGAACTGAGAGATGACGTCACCTGCCCCATGACAGAGCTGGCCTTGGAACCCAGGGTTCTGTCTGCAAGACTGCTGTCAGCACATCTTGGCTCAGGGCACACACACCCACCCTCACCGTGAAGGCTCCGCTCCCATGAGCAGGCCCTCGTCCTCCCACCGGTCACAATCCACCTTCCAAATATGTTCCCTCGGCCAGTCAGGGAGTGGTGTTCTGTGCTGGACATAGAAAGTGCCAGGTGACTAAGCCCTCTGGGCCTGGGGGGGGGCACCCCAGTCTCAAGGGGGAGGCAGTCTCCTCCCTGCCAACTGCCGCCAAAACAAAGGGCACGGTGGGTATGGGGGGCACTGCTGGGCCTCAGGAGTGCTCTCAGGGGCACCTATGGCAATGCCCTATGAGAAGTACGGGCCAGGGGTGGTTGGAACCATAACCAACAGGAGGTCTGGGCCACACAGAGGACAGGGACCCGCAAGGCAGCAGCTGAAGCGGGGCAGGGCAGGGGCCTGTATGCTGTTGAGAATTCAAAGGGGGTTGGGGGCCAAGGGGCGGAAACACAGGAAAATGCACAGAGTGCAGACTTTGGGGAGAAACAGGGCTGCCCCCAGCAATATCCAAGCCTGGAATGTGAGCTGGAGGTGGGGGAGGCACCGAGGGTCCCGGGACTGCCCGCCCCCCCAAGGGCAGGAGCCGGGAAAGAGTTAGAGTGGGGGCGGAGGCTGCTGAGCTCAGGAAGGAAGACCTTGCCACCCTCCCAAAGGCAGACAAGCAGCTAAGATTTATTGACCACTGATTGCGTAAGAGGCCAAAGGAATGCCTTGGGGATGCATCATCTGACTGAGTTCCCCCAGGGAGCCCTGTGGGAGGGTCTTCCCCGACTCCGAGCTGGGGTGGGGTGGGGGAGTGGGGGGGAGGGAATGGCAGGCAGGAGGGTGCGGGCACCCTCTAGGGTCGGCTGAGCCTGGGACGCTGGCGGTGACAGGAGCAGTGTGTGCCTTAGAGGCTGAGGGGGCCCACGGGGACAGCAGGGGCTTCCCAGTGCAGACTGGGGAGGGGCAGCCAAGTGCCCTGTGGCTCAGGCCTGGCCCCTGGGTGGCTGGGAACTGGGGGCGAGGTGCTGGGCCCATCAGAGCTGCTGGGCAGCAGACCTGCCGCATGCGTCTGGTGCCCAAAGGGCTACGGGCCAGCGCTGGCCGCGGCCTGGCACGGAGTCCCCAGACATCTGGGCAGTCCCGTGCTTTTCAGAACTGTTCCTCCCGCCAGGCGGCTGGACAGCGGCCAGCCCTGAGGAGG
>NW_005370960.1:1933355-1944275 GCF_000412655.1 Myotis brandtii
CAGGGCCTGCGGGAAGGGCGGTTGGAGAGGATGGGAGGTCCGGCGGGTGCGGGACCAGGGAGCTGACGTCCCTGTCCCGCTCCGCCCGCGGGATCAGGACGCCAGGTACCACCGCGTCCACTGGAGGGAACCGGCAACGCGGGTAGCAGAGCCAAGCGCGAACTCTGGCCTCCGGGATCCTCCCATCTCAGCTGCGGGAGGGTCCTGTGGGCGCCTGGCCAACCCGTGTTTCCAACTCTCTGGAGCCTGGGGCTGGCAGCTCTGTGTTCAGACATCAGCTGATCTCCCAGGTCCATGACAGCCGGCCCTGCGCCTACCCGGGCGGCCCTGCTCTCCTGAACGCAGGCCAGTGGCTCTGCTGGGGTGGGAGCCCCAGGTGAGGGTCCCCTTCGGTCTCAGGTCCTGGCCCAGCCGGTCACGCTTGAGAAGGGCAGAGACGGAGCAGGTTGGGGAAGAGCCTTTTTATGAGATTGTATAAATCACAGGAATACTGTCCCCGTGTGTGTGTGTGTGTGTGTGTGTGTGTGTGTGTGTGTGTGTGTGTAAAAACGTGACACTCACACAGCGATCTCCATACAGGTGCAAAGGGTTCCTGCCCACCCCTGCACTCCCAGCAGCCTAGGGAGGGTGCCTGGACCCCAGTGAAGAACCTGGCCAGGAGGTGGCAGGCTGCGGCCTCTCTTGAGCGGATGGCACAGCCTCCGGTGACGCCAGGTCAGATCAAGGGCGGGTGTTAGGGGCCACACCTGTGAGCCCAGCTCCCCGTGGAAGACATGGGGCCTCAAGGGCAGAGGCAGACTGTGCCCAGAGGAGGCGACCTGCTGGGGAGAGTGTGCCTTTACCCGGGGAGGCTCCATGGGATGTGACCGTTACGTGCCACCCAATGGGACATAGGCTCCCCCACCCCATTTCTCTCACTATTTCCCACAGTGGACATAGCCTCACCTCTCCGGACCCACTGCTTTCTGCCAGGTGACGTGCCAGACAGCCATTCTCTCCTTCCTCTCCTCTCACTAGAACCCAGAACACAGGCCCGGCCGTACCTGGGCCCCACAGGGCCCTGGGCAGCTGGAGCCAGCAGCAGCTGTGGGAAGGGCTGCTGGCCCCGCCTGGGACTTGAAGCAGGACCAGGAGGGCTTTGCCTTCTCTCACCTCCTCCTTGCCAGGCCCTTCCTTCGCTTCCCACTGGCTCAGCCAGGTACTTGCGTTTTTAAAAATATATATTTTTATTGATTTCAGAGAGGAAGGGAGAGGGAGAGATAGAAACATCAATGATGAGAGAGAATCATGGATCGGCTGCCTTCTGCATGCCCCCTATTGGGGATCGAGTCCAAAACCTGGGCATGTGCCCTGATGGGGAATCAAACCCTGACCTCCTGGTTCATAGATTGATGCTCAACCACTGAGCCACGCCGGCCGGGCAGCCTTGTAGTGACTTAACAAGGCAGTGGGACTGCGTCAGAGCTGGGCCTCTGATGGCCGTGTCACCTTCTGCTCCTCACCTGTGTCCTCGAGCGCAGGTTGGACAGGTCCTCTTAGCTGTGCCTCGTACAGCTTCAGGACCACCTCCCCTGGGAGACAAGTGTGCTGGGCTCGCCCCCATCAGGCCTTGCTGCTGGCTGTGCCCGCTCTGCCGTGTGTCCCCAGGCTGGCCTGGCAGCAGGCAGATGAAGCCAGCTCTGACCATACATGTCCTCTGCGAGCCTTGAATCACACTGCTCTGGCTCTCATGGAATCTGCTCTCTGGCCCCTGCGGAGTGGGAGGCAGGGAGGCCGAGGCTGGAGAGCGTCACTCCTCCAGGCCGGCTCAGCTGGCTCCCACATGGATCAGATTTGGGCCCGCAAGCTCTGCCAGGGAAAATAGAAGCCATGGAAGCATCAGGAAGGAATAGAAAGAGCCTTTTTCTCAGCCAGTGACTCACCAACAGGAACATGAGCAAAGGCCTCCTGGGTGCCCTGGGTCCTGGTGGGGGCCAGGGAGTGGGGGGGGTCCTTCACCCTGAGGGTCTGGGCAGGTGGAGAGGAGGGGTGACTGCTCTCCATGCCAGATAGGTGGGTGGGGCTGAGACCCCACTTAGCTTTAAGACCACACCACGGAGCCCCTCAGACCCAGGCTGTGTCTGGGTGCAGGGAGGCAGCCAGGGCCTGTCAGGAGACCCCGTGTGCTGAGGAGGCAGCATCGAAACCAACTCCCCGGGGGAGAGGCAGGTGGGGGTGGGAGGCTCCTGCCCACTGTGGCTGCTGCTCACCCTTCCAGGGTCCAGTGCCCACCCCTAGGCAGGGCATCTGTGTCCTTGTCTAAGGACTCTGTGGGCCAGTCTGGGGGTCTGCAGGACACCCTAGGAACCCCCCTCCAGCTTCCTCCCTCCTAGGGAGGGTCTGCCTGAGGGACCGAAGTAGAACTGGCTTGTTAGCGGGGGAAGGTGACAGGCCACTCAGGCAGATCGACCCTCGCTGCTCCCAGAGGGGGAAGGAGAGTTATTGGGGGAGCCAGGGTGGGGTTCCCTGACCCAGGGATGTGGACAGAGTCATCTCAGAGGGCTGTGCAGTCAGAGGCCCCGCAGGCTGCAGAGAGGGGCACAGGGGGCATGTAGGCAAAGCTGGCACAGGGGCACCAGAGCTGCTCTACCTCATGCCCCTCCCCCCGCCCCAGCAGAGCCTGAAGCTCCCGCACTGGAGTGAGCAGGAATGGAACCCACCCTCTTCCCGCTATGCGGGGCCAGGCCCACAGGCAGGGAGGGGCTGCTGAGACAGCCTGACTTGCTCACACTGCAGACGGGACAGCTCCCCATCCCGCCACAGGCTTCCTGCTCCCTCCCCGTCTCAGAGCAGCTCCTCCCTCACCTGTGAGGGGCCAGGGGCTCCGGGTGTGACCCTGGTGGACCCTCTGCCCCACCTGCACGGTCCTCATCGAGCAGGCCCAGCTGGGACCTGGAGGCAATGCTGGGTCTTGGAGGCCTGAGGGCCAGTCCCATCCCAGCTGTGAGCTCCAGGAAGCTGGGAGGGGCTGGGCCTGCTCCTGGAGCCTCCATCTCCCCGCATCCAGGGAATGCAGGGGCTGGAGGACAGGTCCTGAGCCCAGGGGCCTCTCCATGAAGATCCTCTACTGACCCCTGCAGGGAATTCATCCCTGCCCCCATGTGAGAGGTTTCCCAGAAATCTCCGCAAGCCGGACGCCATACCTTAGCTTCCAGAGTCCCAGGCCATCCTGCCAGGAGCTGCCATCCATTTCATGCCATTGTGGCTGGAAAGTGAGAAAAATCAGCACCGTCCACCCCCTACCCCCGCCCACACCCTCTCCAACGGCACCAGCTCCTCACCTGGGTCCCAGGCCGTTTGCACGTGGGAGCACGTGTCCCTGGTGGCTCGCTTGTCATGGGGCCGGTCTCTACGAAGCAGTCAGCAAGGTGCCCAGAGATGCAGCCTCCCCCTGGAGGGTCAGGCGGAGGGCACAGGAGTCAGCGAGGGGCCCTGGGACAGAGGGTACGGGGGGCACTGGCCCAGGAATGGAGTCCTGCCTTGGGGTCTCTGCCCAGGCTGAGTCCCCACATCAGTCTCCAGTGCAGGCCCCGGCACGTGGGCAGCACATGGGCAGCGACTGATGCTCCTGAGTGCGGGCACCATCCTCCCCAAGGCTCAGTGAGGACACCGAGGCCCAGCGAGAAGTGACGTGTCCCGGTCACAGCCCCTCAGTGACGGAAGGGGTTAGGTGAGGCCTCTGAGGCCAGACCGAACGCTCTCTGCATTCAGGCTCCCTAGACTCGGGCCATCGGGCCACCGGGCACCAGCCCCTCCTGCTGGTGCCTCAGCCTGGGCAGAGGTGGGACCTCACCAGCTAGCAGGGCAGCCGCAGGATGAGGGACTGAGAGGAACAGGGTCTGGGAGGCCTGGAGGAGACTGTCCTGGGTGCTCGGGCCTTGGAGGCAGCAGCTCAGTCACTGGAGGCCAGGCCCCAACGGGAGGGAAGCCACGATACCGAGACGGCCAAGTGGATCCTGCAAAGTGCCTTCCTCCGTGGCCCAGCTCCCCAGCATGACTATTGGGGGTGGAGACCCAGGACCCGGGGCTCTGGACAGCAGGCTCCAGGGTCAAGCCCCAGCCCCTCTCCAGGACTCGGGAGAAGGACCCAGGCCTGCCCTGCCCTCTGCCCCTCCCTCTGGTGGGAGGGGCTAGAAGCAACCCCTGTCTCCAGTCTGGCTATTGGGCCCCACAAGGAGGTGGTCCCTGAGCCAGGGGCCCTGGGGTCTCCGGATGATGTCTTGCCATGTGCACAACCGGCAGAACAATTTTCTTGGTTTCTGACAACTTGAAAACCACTTGTGATTTTCCACTGTCAGTGCTCCCGCCCGGCTCCCCAGGCCCAGACTGCTGAGCGAGCAGAGTTCACCCAAATTCCTTCCACTCACCACAGGACCCAGCCCCTGGGGAGAGTGGGGGGTCACCACAGCCGTGATGAGGGGGGCCGCCTGGCTGAGGGGGCGGGAGGCTGGCTTCCAGGGCCATGAGTAATTCAGCAGCCGGAAGACAGGGGTGTGGGAGGAAGTGTGAGGAGACCTGTGTGAGTCCATGGGTGGAGAAAGGAGGGTTTTCAGCTCCAAATGGGGTCTCCTGAACCAATCACCCCGTCACCTCCATGCACTCCCGAAGGTTAGATGCAGGGGTTAAAGAGAACATCAATGTATTAAAAGAAAACAGGAGTCTGTGTTTATATTCTAAGCAGAGGCTGTAGAAGAAAAAGAAAGATCAAGAATTTTGCTTGCATACAACTTCAGCTTTCTGTTTAAAATATACTGAAAATGAAATTAAAAGGCAAACAAAACCACAGGAAAGGAATTGCAGCCCCAGGTCAGAGGTGAGCATTTGGGAGCTGGCCAAGGCCTGAGCCTCGCCTCGGCTTCTCTCCTCTGGACAGTGGGGAACAACGTCACCACCTCTGCCTTGTGAAACGGCACAAGGATTCCCTGTGATAAACCTGAGAAGTTATGCCTGAAAAATAGAAAGTCTTGGTAAAGGAAAAATGTTCAATAAAGTTCTTTACACCTTTCCAGCCAATTTGATTTTGTTCCTATTTTTTAAAAGTGAGCTATAAGACCCATTTAGGCCATTCACAAAAGGAGAAACATAAGTGAACAGTAAACATGCAAACATGTTGACCAACTAAAAGGCATGAAAATGCAAATTAAAATATGCTGAGTACTACTTTCCTAGATCAAAGATGAAAAGACGGTCCCAGCCCTAGCCGGTTTGGCTCAGTGGATAGAGCGTCGGCCTGCGGACTGAAGGGTCCCAGGTTCGATTCCGGTCAAGGGCATGTACCTTGGTTGCGGGCACATCCCCAGTAGGGGGTGTGCAGGAGGCAGCTGATCGATGCTTCTCTCTCATCGATGTTTCTGACTCTCTGTCCCTCTCTCTTCCTCTCTGTAAAAAATCAATAAAATATATTAAAAAAAAAAAAAAAAAAGACGGTCCCAGTGTGGGCGGGGCTGGGAACTGCTCTCATGCAGGGCCACTGGGCTGCAAAGAATAGAAAGCCACTGTGGCAGCTAAAGTGCGTCCACTGGGCGGTCAGGGACCCCGGGCAGCCGTGGGTGAGAGCCCCTCATCTGAAATCTGAATCCGTGAGCTGAGAAAGCAGATGCCAGTGTGTGTGGGGGGGGGGGGGGGGGGGAAGGGGGGGGGGTCCCTGGTTCTCAGGCTTCCGGGTTTGGACCACCAGATTTCCTGGGCCCCCAGCTTACAGACAGCAGACGGCTCCGTAATCATGTGGCCAATCCCTCATAATAAATCTCTCTCTCTATCCTTTAGGTTCGGTTTCTCTGAGAACCCTGCACTTGGTTGGGTTCTGTCCTGTGGGCCATGGGGCTTCCTGCAGCTGAGTGTAGACAGGGAGGCCAGGGCCTGTAGTTGCAGGAGCTGTGGGTGCAGGGTGTTGGCCTAGGGATGAGGCTGGGCAGGGACCTCGATCCTGGGCCCGTAGATGTGGAGGGAGGAGCCAGCAAAGCCACTGGTTGGGAGCTGGAAGGTGGGTGCTGAGGGGCCTGGGAAGAACAGTGACAGGGAGGGAGGGGAGGCTAGCGTGGGGCCTGCTCCGTGGACAGCTGGGCACGCACTGGGCAGCATGGACTTGGGGGTGACTGACGGGCCCCAGGAGGGACCCCACCCACCAGGTTTGGTGACAGACCAGATGTGAGGTGGTGGTGCCTGATCCCACTGTTGACCTAAACAAATATTTCTCCAGCAAAATCGGTTTATTCAGGAACAAGAGGAAACTGTGACGGACTGTTCTCTGAGGGCTCAGAGAGCCACGAGGGCCGAGAGCACCCCCTGCTGGCCGCTCGGTGTCATTTCAGATGCCACTTTCCGCTCGAGCTGGTGCTGCGGGGCTTGCATGGCTCCCGTCTGCCGGGCTGGACACAGGGTGGTCCAGCAACTTGCTTCTGGGACTGGGATTCTGCCAGCTGCCGTCATCAGAGACAGGGCTGGAGACTGGGAAGCCCCAGGGCCTGCAGTGCCCCCTGCCCGCTCCACTCCCACCCCCACCCTGGCTGGCACCCCACCTGGCTAAAGCTTCGACTCCCCGACTCCTCCAGCTCCTGGCTATGGGCCCATTGAACACTTTTCTTATGTCAAAGTTCTCTATAATGCAAGTGATGTGTGCTCATTGTAGAAACATTAGAAAACACAGAAAGGCAAAATAATAAATGCTGATGATAAGGTGTACCGCATTTCAGACCACCCCACTTCCCAGAGAGAACAGGTAACAGCTTGTTAGGCGGCTGGCCAGCTGTTTCGGAAGCACATAGATGGGAGGTCTGTGGTGGAACCAGGAGCACTGGGTCACATCTGTGAGATGATAATAAACATACACACCCGTCTCTGCCCCCAGTTCCTGGCACAGAGCTCCGGAAACCCTTGGGACTTCCTCGGTGAAAGGAGTGTGCTTTGTTCTAATGAGAGGAATCCGGGTGGGTCCCTGGATGGGGCTGGTCACCCCAAAGACCAGGCCACAATGTGAAGCTTGGAACCTTCAGCCCTGCCCCCACCCTCGGGAGGCGGAGGGGAGACTGTTGATGATGGATCCCACCTGTGTGATGAAGCCTCCTGGCCATCCTCGAGGGACAGGGTTCAGGAAGCTTTGAGTTGTTACACGTCTATGTGCGGGAGGCACAGCCACCTCTGGGCTCAGGACCCTGCCAGGCCTGGCCCTGTTACCTCTTCCTGTAGCCGTCTTTGTGCGTCCTTGGTAATGGGCTGGTAATCTAGTAGGTAAACTGTTTACCTGAGTCCATTCTAACAAATTATCAAGTTCATCTGTGCTTCCAACCGACCAATTTATAGCTGGTTGGTCAGAAGCACAGGTGCCAACCTGGACACAAGGTTGGCATCTAAGTGTGTGTGTGTGTGTGTGTGTGTGTGTGTGTGAAGTGACTGCGTGGAACTGTAGGACCTGTCAACAATATTCTTTTTCGATTCTCCATCCACCCATCCACCTACACGAACCACTTATTACCACTTACAATTATTGCTGGTCAATTCCACCTGGCCAAAGAAGCCCAGACACGAAATTATATGTCACTATACTAATTTTACTCCAAATATTCTTAATCATAACATTTTCTGCCACAGAGTTTATCTTAATTTATATCCTATCCAAAGCCACACTGGTTCCCTATTACCACCCGGCTGGTGTCACAGAGTTGTTCCGTGTGGAAAGCCTGCACATCGGTGTCAGAAGTGCTGTGTGAGAGCGGAGAGCACAGCTGTGCTGCTCCAAGACAAGATCTCCACACTGCTGTTCACTAGCTGTGCAATCTCAGGCAAGTTACTTGACCTCTCTGCGTCTCCATCTCCTCCCTAGTAAATTACAATGGGAACATGGATGTCATCCATGGACAGGAATGGTCTGGGCCTCAGTGAGCTCACTGATGCCTGGGAAGTGCCTAGAACAGTGCCTGGCAGAGAGCACTGACCTCGTTATGTGCATATGCACTTGCTTAAAGACATTTGGAATCTACCACAGAGTCCAGAGCTGATCCTGGGTCAGGGTAGCAGGGTGAATGGTGGCCCCTCAAATTCATGTTCATGTGGATCCTTGAATTCGACCTTATTTGGAATAAAGATCTTTGCACATGTAATGAAGAATTTCAAGATGAGGTCATCCTGAATTAGGGTGGGACCTAAATCAAATGACGGGCACCTTTATAAGAAACGAGACGGGACCGGCCAGTGTTTCTCAGTGGTTGAGCATTGACCTATGAACCAGGTGCTCATGGTTTGACTCCTGGTCAGGGCACATGCCCGGGTTGCGGGCTCAGTCCCCAGTGGAGTGTGCAGGAGGCAGCTGATTGACGATTCTCTCTTATGAATGTTTCTATGTCTCTATCCTTCTTCCTTCCTCTCTATCTAAAAATCAATAAAGAGAAAAAAATTTTTTTAAGGAAACGGAGAAGGCAGCCATTAGAAATGGGGCAGAGACTGAGGGCTCAGCCACAGCCCAGGAACCCCAGGAGCCACCGGAAGCTGGAAGAGGCAGGAAGGGTCCCCCCCAACCCTTTCAACACTTTCATCTTAGACTCTGGCCTCCAGACCTGGGAGAGAATAAATGTCTATTGTTTTAAGCCAGCTAGTTTGTGGTAATTTGGATAGCACCCATGGGACACAAATACACCAGGTACTATGGACTGAACTGTGTGCCCCCAAATTCCTATGTTGGACCTCAATGTGACTATACTTGGAGGTGGGGCTCTAGGGGCTAATAGATTAAATGAGGTCATAAAGGTGGGGGCCTAATTTGATAGGACTGGTGGCCTTAGAAGAGGAAGAGATCTCTCTGTCTGTCTCCACACCTGCAGAGGCCGTGTGAGAGAGGAGGTGGCCACCTCCAAGCCAAGAGAGGAGGCTTCCGAATGAAACTGCCTTGCCAGCACCTTGGTCCCAGACTTCCAGTCTCCAAAACGATGAGACATAAGTTTCTGTTGTTGAAGCCACCGGTTCGTGGTATTTTATTATGTCGGCCTAGCTGACTGACATACCAGGTAACCCAGCCCTCAGTGATGTGGGGATCGCTCAGGAAGGCACGGGCCAGCACCTGAGGCCAGCACGCTGGGCTCAGCGGCCCTCAGGAGCTCGATCCAGCAGCATCAGCAGTCTGACCACGTGTCGCTGGAACGAGGCTGGCAAGCAGGCCACAGAAGACAGGAACCTGGCGGGGTGGCCCGAGAGCCCAGGCAGAGTCCAGGCCCCGCAGGCCAAGGGCTGCACCAACAGCACTGATGTGAACCTCAAAGACGGTGCTCCCTGAAGGTCACGAGCTCTGAAAAATGACCCGCAGGGACCACGAGGAGCTGGACGTGGGAACAGGAAATAGCTGAATCAGATTCATCTTGGAAAATACGAACTCATCCATCTGGGTAAAATTAATCCAAAACACAGGATGAGACAGCACAGCATGGGACAGGGAGGGGGCTGGCAACCCTCAGGGCAGCCGGAAGGGCCAGCAAGAAGCTCATCTGGGTGCCCTCTCTGATTTTTTGGGGGGTGGTCTTGGTGTGGGGAGCAGGAGGCTGGGGACATAGGCACTTGGGAACCCCAAGCCAGGGTTTTTGGAAATAGGGGCCTGAGGTCTTAGCTTCCTATCTGGCTGGACAGTGACCTGGTGGTCCAGGGAGAGGAGCATGCGATCCATGGCCTTGCCCGCTGGTGCCCAGGCCTCCACGCAGTGGGCACTGAGGCTCTCCTCACCCTCACAAAACCTCACTGCACCTGTGGAAGCCCTGTGTTCCTCAATTTTGCAAGTTGCTCAGTGCTTTAAATACTCACGTGTGATGGATCATTAAAAGCTGCCTCTGCCCCCCAGGACAGAACCCAGGTGCCCTGGCCAGAGACAGTGGACATTAGAAGAAAAGGAAATGGTCTTCTCAGGGGATAGAGGGCTGCTCCCTGAGGAGAGGTGGAACCCACCAGAGGGGTGGAACCGACCAAGGCTCCCACCCTTTACAGAGCCTCCTGGGTGTGTGTTCGGCGGCTCAGGAGGGCAGGCTAGGAGCTGGTGTGGGAGGCTGAGCCCTGGGCGAGGCACCTGCCTCCCTCAGCCCCGTGCCCGCTGCATGTGGGGTGATGGAGGAGAAGGCTGAGACCGGTCCCATCTGGCCTGTCCCACCTAGTCTGCTCTAACCAAGAGACTCCAAAACGTAGTGCCTCAAGCAGGAGAGACACAGGAACGCTCAGTATCTCCAAGACGTTAGCTTTCCCAACCCGATCTGTAGATTCAGCGAAATCCCAATCTTGGAAGAGGAATTGCTGGCTGTGATTTTTTTTTTTAATTGGATATGGTTGCCGAACTGGCTTTCAAAAAGACCTCCCACAAATTGCCAATTCCCTCACACCTTCAACACGTGTGATTAAGTGTTTAAACGCTCGACAAGGCGGCAGGTGGGCTTGTCTCGCCTGTAGGTGCACTTCTCCGATGATTGGACAGGTCAGGCAACGTGGCACACGGTTATGAGCAGCGTTTCTTCTGTGGCTTGCCTATTGCTGCTCTTGCCAATTTTTCTATTAGATCATTGTTCCTTATTTATCTGTGGACAATTTCATAATTACATGAATTAGACTTAACTTCAAAATGTGTCACAGACACTTTCCTCTGGGTTACTTTTAAATTTTAAACTTGTATGTAGTCAAGACTATCATTCTTTCCGTGTTTCAGGTTTATGGTGACACTTGGACAATAAAAACATTCATCCCCTTTCCAGAACCTTCTTCGTTTGATCCATCTGGATCTTATTTTGGTGTGAGGAGTGAGGGAGGGCCTCGACTTCCATTCTTCCCGATGGCCGCCCGCTGTCCCAGCGCCATTCAACTGAACACGTCCTGGTTGGAAGCGGCCGCTGCACCAGCGCGGTCCCGGCTCCGGTGTCGGCT
>NW_005370960.1:1944959-1949189 GCF_000412655.1 Myotis brandtii
GGCCTGCCCGGGGGCGGGGCCGCCTACCTGACCAGGTGACGCTTGAAGAATGAATAGCGCTCCCCTGGCTGAGCCGAGGCTGGCAGGTGCGGAGTGGAGCCGGAGGGTGGCAGGCCTGGGCACGGGCTCTTTCCCTCTGCCCAGCTCCGAGGTGACACACGTGGTGATGGAGCAGACCTCAGCCGAGGAGGCCGTCCGCTGGCAGGAGAGCAGGCCGGCCCCGCCCCCAGGTGGCACCCACCCGGCCCTGCTGGACATCAGCTGGTTCACAGAGAGCATGGCAGCTGGGCAGCCGGTCCCTGTGGAGGGCCGGCACTGCCTGCAGGTGAGCTGGGTGGAGGATTGGTCGGGCACAGAGAAAGGCCCAGCAGGTGGAAGCTGAGCTGGGCAGGTGACGGGCAGGCGTGTCCAGATGAGGTGGGCAGTGAGGGCTCTGCCCAGATCGCCATGACAGGCCATCCCACCTTCTGCTCTCACTTGTTTGTAGCCCCCAGTAGTCTTGTCCCCTCAGCGTGGGCTCCTTCTGTCCTGTGTACCTGAGAGCCCAGGTGACTGCCCAGGCGAGGCAAGACTTCGAGGGCTGCCAGTCCTGAAGCTTCCAAGTGGCCTGTTCATTGCTCGTCCCTAGGTGGCTGTGTCGAGGGAGGTGCTGCCAAACCCAGTGTGGATGCCACCCTATGCCTGCCAGCGTCCCACGCCCCTCACACACCACAACACCAGCCTCTCGGTGAGCCAGGGGACCCAGCCTCCCTGAGCGGGGGCCAGGCCTGCTCCTGTGAGCACTCCCCACTCTGCTCTGTCCCTGCCTCGGGGACAGGGGGGTTGAAGCTGGAGGGATGGGTGAGGCTCCCCACCCACCCTGCCCTCACGAAGGGCCCCTCCTTGCAGGAGGCGCTGGAGATGCTGGCAGAAGCCGCGGGCTTTGCAGGCAGCGAGGGCCGCCTCCTTTCCTTCTCCAGGGCAGCCTCCGTGCTCAAGGCGCTGCCCTGCCCCGTCACCGCCCTGAGCCAGCTGCAGGGCCTGCCCCATTTCGGAGGACACTCCTGCAGGGTCATCCAGGTCGGTGCTCACCACACTGAGCAAGGTGTGCGTGCAGGTGGGTGTCGGGGAGGCTGGAGCCTGGTGACAGTATCTGGCTCTGTGTGCAGCCCAGCTGGGAGGAGCCGCAGGCTCCCAGTCCAGCGTGCCACCCTCCACCCGACACCTCATGTGCATGAGGCCACAGCACCTGCCTAGGCGGCTGAGAGGACTCGGGCTGCAGGCTGGTCTCGGGCACTGCTGGCATCGGCCCACGCTGTCCGGGATGTGGCGGAGCAGCCTGAGCGGAGCACCTAAGTGCAGTGTTTGAGGAAAGCCGTGCCTTTGTGCACGTCACTGGAGAGGACATCATGGCAAAGAGGCTTTTGAATTCAGTTTGCTTTTAAGTGAAGTGGCATTGAGCTCCTCACCTATGTTTTAAAGGTGATTATTTACACAAACTGCGACTTATCTGAGGGAGAAGCTCTGGGGCATAGTCTCCATTTGCAAGTCCCTCAGATCCTGACCCCGCAGGGCCCCCTGCTGAGCGTGGGGTCTGCTCTGTGGTCAGGCTGGGCTTGGCTTTGTCTCGGCCGCAGGAGCTGCTGGAACACGGAGTGTGTGAGGAGGTGGAGCGAGTCCAGCGCTCAGAGCGGTACCAGAGCATGAAGGTACACCGGCAACCCCGGCGGGGCACACCCAGTCCTCCCCAGGGACCCACCCACCGGTCAGAGGGGGCCTCTGAGGAAGTGGCAGCTGATGTCCGATTCGCATGAGGCAGCCAAACAGACCACAGGGAGAAGCTTGTTTTGAGCACAGGAATGTTCTAGATCACCCAGCACTGCCTGTCCTTGTTGGACTGTTGATGGACTGGCCTCCAGTATGTGACCGGCTCTGTGAGCCTCAGCAGAACGTGAGGGGACGAAGGAGCGCGGGCTCACTGGACTGTCTCTGTCCTGAGCTCCCACTTTCATTTCCTGGTGTGTCCCACCTGGTCCACGGCGCACCGGTCCTTTGCCCCTCCCTCTGGTCTGATGCGGAGCTGTCAGTGTCCCTCCTGCTGCTTGGACGCCCTGCTTTTGTGGCCAGAGGTGGTCAGATGGGCCACCTGTGGGCAGTAGGGCTTCCCGGACAGGCGGGGTCATTGCTGCCCTGGGGTTGCCCAGATGTTATGAGGACCAAGGGGGGCTTTGAGGAGGAGGGAGCCACGTGTGAAGGATGGAGGGGCTCAGGTAGGAGCTAGTGAGTGGGGAAGCGTGGACAGAGGACAGAACCGTCTGCCTCCCTGTGGGCACCCCAGAGTGCATCTGAGCCTGCAGGGAAGTATGCTAACAATTAGTTATTTTATAAACAACATGATGAGGAGGTGGTCAGATGGGCAAGGTGTTAGCAATAACTAATTGCTAACAATTAGTTATTTTATAAACAACATGATGAGGTTATTCTCAGTGTTTCTCTGTGAGGTTTCTGTTGGTGACAGTGAGCCGGCGCATGCCCTGGGTTAGGGGATCAAGGGAAGGATGGTCTGCACAGCCTGAGGGGCCGGCTGAAGCGGGTCTGCAGGAAGCAGGGCTGGGCCTTCCTCCGCCTGTGCCTCACTGAGCAGGTGTGGCCCAAAGGTGCTCCTGCCCCACCGTGCAGCTCACCACTGCATGGGCCTGACCTGGTTTAGTTCCAGGAATTACCAGGGAGGGGCTCTCAGTGGCTGGCCGAGGGCGAGCTGTAAGAGGCAGTGACTTGCTGGGGCCAGGGTCAGGGAGAGGTCGGCTCCGGTAGGGTCCTCCCCACTGGCCTGGATTCTGTGCTGACCCCTGGCTGGGCCAGGTTGGCGTTCCCCCAGCCCCCTGCCTCCCGCTGCCTTTGTGTTTGCGCTTGTGAAGGAGAAGAAAGGCCGTGATGGGTTTCAGCCGCTGCAAGGTGGCTGGTGACAGTGCAGGTTCTGGGCGAGACCTCTCCTGGAGGAGGGGACGGGGTGTGGGGCGACCCAGCACTGACGGGGCTGCCCTCACCCTCCCAACAGCTCTTCACCCGGATCTTCGGGGTCGGAGTGAGGACTGCTGACCAGTGGTACCGGGAAGGACTGCGGACGCTGGACGACGTCTGGAAGCAGGTGCAGAGACTGACCCAGCAGCAGAAAGCAGGTGACCGCACTGTGGGCTCCCCCCGCTTGGGCCTGAAGGTTCGCACCCACTGGTGGGGTCAGAGCAGAGGGTCGTGGGAGGCACGGGTGAGACAGTGCTTGCTCCTCAGAGATGGAGCGTCTTCCTTGTGCCTTTTATCAGCTCCGGCCCCACCTCACCCGAGGCCAGCGTCGTCAGCACACTGTGGTCTAAGATTGAGGTCAGGGAGCTGGGGGAGGGCCCAGGGGACCTCTGTGATTTCTTTCAACTGCCCGTGAATCTACAGTCATCTCTAAATAAAAGTTTGCTGTTTGAAAGGGAGGAGGGGTGGTGGAGAGGAGGGTAGAGAGGTGGTGGGTGGGTCAGAGCAGCCGACCGTGCCCACAGGCCTCCAGCACTACCAGGACCTGAGCAGCCCCGTCCAGCGGCCAGATGCCGAGGCCCTGCGGCAGGTGGTGGAGGCGGCCGTAGGGTGGGCCCTTCCTAGGGCCACCGTCACCCTGGCTGGTGGCTTCCGGAGGTAAGGCGATGTGCATGTGGCTGGGCTCCGGGCGACCCCTGCGGTGGACCTTCCCACACGCAAGGGTCTCGAGGGAATGGGAGACCCTGTCCCTGGGCTGCCTGGACGTCAGACCCACCCTCAGGGGGAAGTTGCAGGGCCATGACGTGGACTTCCTCATCACCCACCCCGAGGAGGGCCAGGAGGTGGGGCTGCTGCCCAGGGTGATGCACTACTTGGAGCAGCAGGTGAGAGCTTCCCTGCCCTCCAGGGAGCTGCTGGGCCCCGCCCTCCAGCCGCATGGACAGTGGGTCACACCTGCTCCTCCCCCGCCCCAGGGCCTTGTCCTGTATCAGCAGCATCAGCGCAGCCCCAGTGGAGACCCTGCCCGCCTGGCCCCGAAGGGCCACTCCATGGACACCTTTGAGCAGAGCTTCTGCATATTTCGTCTGCCAAGGCCCCCAAGGACAGCCGAGGGGGGGACCTGGAGTCCCCACCCCTCCTGGAAGGCTGTGCGTGTGGACCTGGTGGTTGCCCCCATCAGCCAGTTCCCCTTTGCCCTGCTGGGCTGGACTGGCTCCAAGGTAGGCAGTG
>NW_005370960.1:1949270-1967535 GCF_000412655.1 Myotis brandtii
GCCGGGGGCCGGGGGCCGGGCTGTGGCCCTGCTGACGCTTCTCTTCCCCCCAGCATTTTGAGCGGGAGCTCCGCAGATTTAGCCGGAAGGAGCGGGGTCTGTGGCTGAACAGCCATGGGCTGTTTGACCCCGAGCAGGTATGTGGCCGGGGCAGAAGGCAGGGGGTCCTGGACCCGACAGAGAGGGTCCTGAGGGGAGCCGCATGGTGGACGGCCCAGCACCAAGGCCCACACTCTGTTGCAGAAGACCTTTTTCCAGGCGGCCACCGAGGAGGACATCTTCAGACATCTGGGCCTGGCATACCTTCCCCCAGAGCAGAGAAACGCCTAATCCCCTCTGCGGCCCTCAGCCACTCCTCGGGAAGGGGGGCTGCTCAGCCAGCCAGATCATGGATGCCCTTGGACACTGACCATCTGTAGGCTGGAGAGGTTGCTGCAACCCTCACCCTCCTGGGGGAGCCCCTGTGCACCCCCACTCCCCCATGCACACCCTGCCCAAGATGCAATGAAATGATAACATGGAGCAAACCAGGCTGTTTTCTGAAAGTGTTGATGTGCGAGGGGTGGAGGGGTAGGGGTGGGGGCTGGGGCGCCTCACCACCCGCTGTTGGTGAGGTGGGCCCCATGGCTGTGTGACCCTGGGGTCCTGAAGGGTGAGCTGGGCATCTGGAGAGTATTGCCATGGTTACAGTACTGTCTTCCAATCCATAAACACAAGTACCTCTCTGTTTATTTAGATCTCCTTTAGTTTTAGTGATGCTTTAAAGTTTTCAGAATAAATTTATATTAAAAATTTATAAACTTTAATAAATTATTACATTTATTACTAAGTATTTTATTTTGATGTTATTTAAGTGGAATTTTATTAATTTTGCCTTCTGATTGTTCAATAGTGTGTAGACATACAGTTGATTTTTTATCGTGGAACCTTGCTGAATTTTTATTATATCTGATCACCTTTTGGAGGATTCCTTATGATTTCCTACATACAAGGCCATGCCACCTGCACAGAGAGAGAGCTTTGCTTCTTCCTTTCCAATGTGGGTTGTGCCGCGCCAGCACGGCCATGGGTGAACCTGAGAGGGGGCCGTGAAGGATTGAGAAAAGACAGACAAGAGAAGAAAGCTGAGGCTGGGTGGGACGCTGCTCCCTGATGGAGAGACAGCACCACAGCCTGCAAGCCAAGTCTTTATTTTATAGCAGATTCCACGAGGCAAAGTAAGGGCGTGGTTACAACGTTCTCCCGGGTTTCGAATCTACTCAGTTACATGCATCTGATCAAGCTCTGTTTACTTGCTGCCCCTCCCGCCGCCCACATCCCTCAGCCAGGTGGGACCACAGGTTCGGGCCATAAGGTCAAGGGTTACAGCTGTAGCCTTTGGCTGTAATTGTGCTGGGAGGGCTGTGCCCTCTCATTAGTCCGAGGCTTGAACCTGTCCAAACGCTGTAGCCGCTCTCCACAGCGGGTGCCTTTTATTTCCTTTTCTCACCTAACAGCCGTGGCCAAGACCATCATGTTCCTGGTTTCAGTCTTTCACTGTTAGTACCGTTGTGGCCTCACGTGACAGTTCCGTCAACAGAGGACTGCAGGCACCACCGTGGCCCGTAGATCATAACGGAGCTGAGCTTCCTATGAAAAATGGAAGGAAAAAAATAAAAATAAATAAAAAATAAAGAAATGGAAGGAGATGTGGTTCAGAAGAAATTATTTTCTCTGATGGGAGCAACATCTGTGGGGCTGGCAAGTTCCCTCTCACAGCACCTCAACTTTGAGTGCACGGATTATACCTGACCAGGCAGCCACGGGCCTGCTTGTGCCCAGAGGAACCTTCCTCCCACTTCCTGTTCAGAGGACTCTCAGCCCAATGGTCCCCAGGGTACATGGCTGTGCATTCTTTGTGGGGGACCCTATACAAGGACTCAGTCCACAGGAGCCACCCTGACAAGTCATGGGTGCCACTGCCACTCCAGTGAGAGCTCCCTGTGGTGTGGAGGCAGCTCGTCCCTGTGCTGTGGAAATATTTTCAGGTGGTTGACTATCAACCTATGAACCAGGAGGTCACAGTTTGATTCCTGGTTCAGGGCACATGCCTGGGTTGCAGGCTTGATCCCCAGTGTGGGGCGTGAGGAGACAGCCAATCAATGCCTCACCACCCGCTGTTGGTGAGGTGGGCCCCATGGCTGTGTGACCCTGGGGTCCTGAAGGGTGAGCTGGGCATCTGGAGAGTATTGCCATGGTTACAGTACTGTCTTCCAATCCATAAACACAAGTACCTCTCTGTTTATTTAGATCTCCTTTAGTTTTAGTGATGCTTTAAAGTTTTCAGAATAAATTTATATTAAAAATTTATAAACTTTAATAAATTATTACATTTATTACTAAGTATTTTATTTTGATGTTATTTAAGTGGAATTTTATTAATTTTGCCTTCTGATTGTTCAATAGTGTGTAGACATACAGTTGATTTTTTATCGTGGAACCTTGCTGAATTTTTATTATATCTGATCACCTTTTGGAGGATTCCTTATGATTTCCTACATACAAGGCCATGCCACCTGCACAGAGAGAGAGCTTTGCTTCTTCCTTTCCAATGTGGGTTGTGCCGCGCCAGCACGGCCATGGGTGAACCTGAGAGGGGGCCGTGAAGGATTGAGAAAAGACAGACAAGAGAAGAAAGCTGAGGCTGGGTGGGACGCTGCTCCCTGATGGAGAGACAGCACCACAGCCTGCAAGCCAAGTCTTTATTTTATAGCAGATTCCACGAGGCAAAGTAAGGGCGTGGTTACAACGTTCTCCCGGGTTTCGAATCTACTCAGTTACATGCATCTGATCAAGCTCTGTTTACTTGCTGCCCCTCCCGCCGCCCACATCCCTCAGCCAGGTGGGACCACAGGTTCGGGCCATAAGGTCAAGGGTTACAGCTGTAGCCTTTGGCTGTAATTGTGCTGGGAGGGCTGTGCCCTCTCATTAGTCCGAGGCTTGAACCTGTCCAAACGCTGTAGCCGCTCTCCACAGCGGGTGCCTTTTATTTCCTTTTCTCACCTAACAGCCGTGGCCAAGACCATCATGTTCCTGGTTTCAGTCTTTCACTGTTAGTACCGTTGTGGCCTCACGTGACAGTTCCGTCAACAGAGGACTGCAGGCACCACCGTGGCCCGTAGATCATAACGGAGCTGAGCTTCCTATGAAAAATGGAAGGAAAAAAATAAAAATAAATAAAAAATAAAGAAATGGAAGGAGATGTGGTTCAGAAGAAATTATTTTCTCTGATGGGAGCAACATCTGTGGGGCTGGCAAGTTCCCTCTCACAGCACCTCAACTTTGAGTGCACGGATTATACCTGACCAGGCAGCCACGGGCCTGCTTGTGCCCAGAGGAACCTTCCTCCCACTTCCTGTTCAGAGGACTCTCAGCCCAATGGTCCCCAGGGTACATGGCTGTGCATTCTTTGTGGGGGACCCTATACAAGGACTCAGTCCACAGGAGCCACCCTGACAAGTCATGGGTGCCACTGCCACTCCAGTGAGAGCTCCCTGTGGTGTGGAGGCAGCTCGTCCCTGTGCTGTGGAAATATTTTCAGGTGGTTGACTATCAACCTATGAACCAGGAGGTCACAGTTTGATTCCTGGTTCAGGGCACATGCCTGGGTTGCAGGCTTGATCCCCAGTGTGGGGCGTGAGGAGACAGCCAATCAATGATTCTCATCATTGATGTTTCTATCTCCCTCTCCCTCCCTGAAATCAATTTCATATATATAATTATATATATATATAGTAGAGCAGCTGAATGGATTATAAAAACAAGACCCACCTGTGTGCTGCCTGTGAGAGATTCGCTTCAGCTTTAAGGACACACTGAGAAAGTGAAGGGATGGAAAACAATACTTCATGCCCATGGAAGCCAAAAGGAAGCAGGACTATACCTACATCAGACAAAACCGGCTTTATTCGAAGTCTCTAAGGGGACAGAGAAGGTGGTTACATAATAAAGGGGTCAACCCAGCAAGAGAACGTAACACAGGAGCACCGACATAGATGAGCACACACTACCAGACCCGAGGGAGAAGGGACAGGGTACAGACCAGCAGGACTTCAGAACTCCCCTCTCCACAATGGGTAGGTCATCCAGACAGAAGATGAGGAAAGTTTGGGCTTAAACAACACAGTCCACACACGTGTACATTCACACATAGGCCCATGCACACATGCAGGCACATGCAACACAGACGTGATTGCAGCACACAGGCACATATGCACAGTCCACACACCTGCACAGCCCCCCTTGACTCCAGGTGCTTCCTCACAGCATGCGGATGGGCTCCCAGCTGTGCTCAGGGACAGGAGGAAGCCGGGGTGGGCTGGGGCGGGGGGTGGGGAGACTTTGTGCCTGTGTCATGTGCCAGGCCCCTGGGAGGGAGGGGTCCCTGGAGAGACCTTGTTTCTGCTGTGCCCACCCCTCAGGCTGGTCCAGGCCAGGGTTTCCGTCCTTCACTCCCAGCCCTGCCCAGCAGCCGTGTCCCCCCCCCCCCACACCCCCTGGGCTCTGGACATAGTGGCTGTGGAACTATTTTAAGTCCATCTCGGCCCACCCTCCCCTGAGAGTTGGAGTGTTTGCTGCTGGCCACCTGCAGCTGCCTGTCGGCCTGGAATGCAGATTGGCAGTTGGTCGGGTGGGGGTGGGGAGGAACTGTTATAAAGCTGGTGCCAGGGCAGAGGCAGCTGTCTTCCTCGGGAGCCTGCCACGGTCCCCAGCACCGCAGCCATGTCCACCCACCGCCTGGTGATGGTCCGGCATGGTGAGAGCACCTGGAACCAGGAGAACCGCTTCTGCGGCTGGTTCGATGCGGAGCTGAGTGAGAAGGGGGCCGAGGAGGCCAGGCGGGGGGCCCAGGCCGTCAAGGATGCCAAGATGGAGTTTGACATCTGCTACACGTCGGTGCTGAAGCGGGCCATCCGCACACTCTGGACCATCCTGGAAGGCACAGACCAGATGTGGCTGCCGGTGGTACGCACCTGGCGTCTCAACGAGCGGCACTACGGGGGCCTGACGGGCCTCAACAAGGCGGAGACGGCCGCCAAGCACGGGGAGGAGCAGGTGAAGATCTGGAGGCGCTCCTTCGACATCCCGCCTCCCCCCATGGACGAGAAGCACCCTTACTACAGCATCATCAGCAAGGTGGGCCACTCAGGGTGCCTGAGGGCAAGCCTGGGGTCAGGGGCCTTGGGAAGGGGTGGCCAGGTGGGGGGCCGGCTGCTGGGGATGTGAACTGTGCCGTGGACACCCCCAGGAGCGCCGGTACGCAGGCCTGAAGCCTGGGGAACTGCCCACCTGTGAGAGCCTCAAGGACACCATCGCCAGGGCCCTGCCCTTCTGGAATGAGGAGATCGCCCCCCAGATCAAGGCCGGCAAGAGGGTGCTCATCGCTGCCCACGGGAACAGCCTGCGGGGCATCGTCAAGCACCTGGAAGGTGAGGCCCACCTCACGTGGGACGTGGGTGGGGGTGGGAGAGTGACACCGGGCCCTGAACCTGCCCAGGTCGCATTTCAGCAGGTGCCCACTGCCTGGCTGAGGCAGCTCTGCAGGCCTCAGGGCCAGGGAGGGGCTTTCCAATGGAATTGAACAGGGAGAGTTGGGCAAACCATGTAGCAAACAGCTTGTAGGATTTGGTTGCATTTCTGTGCATGTCCTGGGACACTGTCGTTTCCTTCTGAAGACTGAAGGCGGAAAGGCCTCCCACTCTGACCCCGGCCAGGCCCTGCACAGAGGCTGAGGCCCCGAGCCACCCAGCTTCCTGGACGTGAGCCCTGGGCAGGTGGGGGTGCTGGGGTGGCATCTTGCCCAGGAAAAGCAGGGCTGTCTGGCTCCAAACCCTGCTTTGCTGTGTGTCCCTGGTCCAGTCGTGTCACTTGCTGGGCCTCAACCACCTTCTGGGGCAGTGATGGCGAACCTTTTGAGCTCAGCGTGTCAGCATTTTGAAAAACCCTAACTTAACTCTGGTGCCGTGTCACATATAGAAATTTTTTGGTATTTGCAACCATAGTAAAACAAAGACTTATATTTTTGGTATTTATTTTATCTATTTAAATGCCATTTAACAAAGAAAAATCAACCAAAACAATGAGCTCGCGTGTCACCTCTGACACGTGTGTCATAGGTTTGCCATCACTGTTCTGGGGCAACACCTGGCACTGCTGGCTGCTGGACCTGGGCCCAGGGCAAAGCCCCGCCCCTGCCCCAGCTCCACCCACTCAGGCAGAGGTGAGACCACTCCAAAGGGTGCAGGTGTGCAGCAGCCTGCAGACCCCAGGCTCACAGCTAGGCTCCTGCTGAAGCGCACGGCGGCTCTCCTGGGGCTTCCTTGGCAAACGACCCTGACATGACCTGGCCCTCCAGGAGTTTCAGACAGCGGGACAGTCTGTTAGCCTCTGATGGCCTTCAAGTTTGGGATCAAGAAGAGAGGAAGGGAGGTGGGGTGGTGGGCAGCTGCCAGAGCAGACAGGCTGGCCCGGAGGCCTGGCCAGCTCCTGTCCTGCCCGGGATGCCAGGTCCCGCAGACCCCTCAGTGGGCACTGAGCCCAGCAGGCAGACAGACGATGCCCCCTCGTGCCAGCATGCTGGGAGCATGCTGGGGTCTCCACTGCTGGGAACTCGACTCCTTGCTTCCTGGGGGTGGAAATACCAAAGGGCGAGCTATTCCAGGCTGGGCCGGCGGGAGGCAGTCGGGTCGAGTTTCCTCAGAAAACACAGCCTTCTGCCTGGTAGAGCCTCTGCCCACCGCGGCCCCAGTGACTCCCTGCTGTCCCTCGCCCACCGTGTTGGGTAGCAGCACCCCTGCTCCCCTGCTTGGGAAGCCCCAGCTTAGCACTCCCTGTAACCGAATGGCTAATGTCCCAACTGAACCAAGCATTGGCCATCTGGCCGGAGTCCACACTGGGCCAGACCGGGCGCCGGCCCAGGACACAGCCCTTGGCTTTGCCGGCTATTTCTGTAGCCTCGTCTCCGGTCTGCTCTGACCTTCTCAGGCACATGTCTCCAGCCCTGCGGTTGGCAGGGAGGCCATGCCGGCCGACCAGCCGTGGCTCGCAAAGGTCAGCAGCTGGTGGACAGGCCAGGAGGGTTGAGGCCTTTGGTTCCTCCCATCCAGGGATGTCGGAGCAGGCGATCATGGAGCTGAACCTGCCCACGGGGATCCCCATTGTGTACGAGCTGGACCACGCCCTGAAGCCCACCAAGCCCATGCGGTTCCTGGGCGACGAGGAGACCGTTCGCAAGGCCATGGAGGCTGTGGCTGCCCAGGGCAAGGCCAAGTGAAGCGTCCGCTCTGGCAATAAAGGCATCTCTCCCACCTCGTGTCCAGCGTGGCCCGCGTGCCCAGCGCTCACTCAGGGCCGAGATGCACAAACGCTGCCCAAGGGGCGCCTGGCCCCACCTGTCTTCCCAGCCCATTGTGTAGGGACCTGGCCCCCATCCCTGGCCATGAGGTGGATCTAACAAGTCCCTGTGGTGACCCCCAAAGCAAAAGCCCCGCTTGGTAACTTTGCTCTAGGGCAGTGGTCGGCAAACTCATTAGTCAACAGAGCCAAATATCAACAGTACAACGATTGAAATTTCTTTTGAGAGCCAAATTTCTTAAACTATATAGGTAGGTACATTGTTATTAACTTAATTAGGGTACTCCTAAGGCTTAGGAAGAGCCACACTCAAGGGGCCAAAGAGCCGCATGTGGCTCGCGAGCTGCAGTTTGCCAACCACGGGCATAGCTGATCCTCACAGCAAATTGGCCTGGGGGTCAATTCCTCTCAGTGATGCCAACAACAATCAAGGCTCAACTACAATAAGACAGTGCACACAGCCCACACAGCCCACACAGGGGTGCACCTAGAATACCCAGCTCAGGTGACTGGGGAGGCTGAGCCACTTAACAAAGAAAAATTAACCAAAAAAATGAGCTCGTATGTCACCTCTGACACGCGTGTCATAGGTTCGCCATCACTGCTCTAGGGAGTCTAAGTGACCCGTCTGGCTCCCTTTAGATGCTTGTGCTCTGCTGTCTCCGAGTCCCTCTGCCTGGGGACATGCCCACAGATGGCCTCAAAACTGGGGACACCTGACTCACGGGGCCTCCAAGCTGGGGGTGAGGGGCACTATCGTCTTTGTGGGAGAGAAATCAATGAGGCCTGCCTGCAGCCTGGCCACCTGCTTCCACCCTGGGGCCTCCTCAGTACAGCCTCCACCCAGGGCACACAGGAAGTGGACTCTCCCGTGTCACTGGGTGCCAGGTGCCTCACTGCACGCGCGCGCGCACACACACACACACACACACGCACACGCACACACACACACGCACACTCACGCGGTCCCGCCTGGGCACAGGCCCTGTGGAAGGGACAAGGCAGGCCCTCAGCCCTCCCAGAGAACAAGCGCAGGAGGCTCACTTCACTCACATCTTAAACCTTTTTTATTTTTTGATTTTTATTGATGAGAGAGAGAGAGAAAGAGACATCAGTCACATCTTAATCTTTATGCCTCGTCCAGGTGGCTGCAGCACTCCCAGACACCAGGAAGGTGGGTTTCACCCGGGGCCGCCAGGCTGTCACGGCATCGGAGCTGGGGCCTGGGTGGGCAATGCTGACTCCACGAACAGAGGTGGGGGCAGGGGGGTCTGGGACAGGGGGAGACGGCAGGTGTCGCCACAGGGCCAGCAGGCAAGAGCACAGATGTGTTTGCCGCTGCGCCCAGGTACTCAGGGGCCTTGTTGTCCCATCCCCAGTGCCCAGAGCCAGGCAGGGGACAGAGGAGCAGGAGCACGGAGCAAGACCCAGACCAGCTGCTGCTGCCAGAGCTGCCGGGACCGACTGGGCATGAGCCGCCGAGTCCACGTCTCGGCTCCCCAACCACCACCCCTCAGAGCTGCAGGGAACAGGAAAGGCAGAGGCCCCTGCTGTGGGGGCTGCTGGAAGCGTGTGGGAACCACTGGGTTATTGCTGCATTTGCGGCCCATGCCAGAAAGATGGGGTGCAGTGTCGCGCCGCCACCTCCAGCAGTAAGGCCACGTGGGGTGGGGACGAGGCCACAGGCAGCCTCACTCAATGAGCTCCACGTAGTTGGCAGGAAACATGCCAAAGTGGCCGTCGGGCCCGTAGCCGCGCCACCAGCCTTCATCGATCACCTCGATGCCCGTGATGAGGTTCTCGGGGTCAAAGGAGATCTCGGTCTCATCCGCTGAAAGGAGGGGAGCCCGAAGCTGCACTGGGAGCCCCAGGCACCCGCCCACCCGTCCCCACTGTGCCAGGGGCCTTTCCCTACACACCTTCCCCTAGGGCCTGGCTCTGGGCCCGTCCCAGCCAAAGGCTGGAGACAGCACTTCCTCCCGCACCAAGGACACCCCCAGAGCCACCGCTCAGTCACACCTTCAGGCTCTACGATGAGGGTGGCACAGGGGAGTCACGCTGTGGATGAAGAGCTGCCTAGGACCCACAGAGAGGCCTGCTCCTCTCTCGCCCTCCTGTCTTCTGACACCCCTGGGGCTGCCCCCCTGAGGAGCCTGTGGCGGGGGTGGGTTGGCACGGTACCTGCCTGGTAGTCGTACAGGGCCCGGGCACAGAGGCCCTTCCCGCTCAGCCCGGGGTAGTGGTCCACACGCACAGAGCCAGTGTCCTGCTGCTCCTCCTGCCGGACCGGAGAGAAGTCTGGGTCCTGGCTCCCTCGGCTGTGCCCAAGGCCAGGCCTCGGGGACCTCACAGTGCTCCCCACCCAGAACCTCCCACACAGCGGTGCTTGCCACACAGCTTATCATCGCACAAGCGGCTCCAAATTTAAGGTAGTGAGCCTCCCAGGTGTGGCTGGGGAGGCTGTCTCAGGGCCCAGGTCCTCGCAGCCCTGACCCAGGTGCAGGGAACCCACCATGGGGGGCTCCTCGTAGAGGGTCTCCTGCTCTGGGGGCTCCTCGTACAGGGCCTCCTCCTCCGCCTGCACCAGGCACTCAGGGGCACGGGGCGCGGGCTCCTCACAGACACCTGCAAGGGCAGTGCAGCCGGCTCGGACCCTGGGGAGGGAGAGGCCACCCCGTCTCCCCCCACCCCAACCCCCAGGATGGCCGAGAGCCTTGCCTGTGCTGGGCCTTGAGGCGGCGTGAGCCCTCTCCCCGCCGAGGGGGCTCTCTGGCTGGGGGAGCTGCCTCTGTAGGAAGGGGCTCCGCAGTTTGCCTGCAAATCGACAGTGAACAGGACTCACAGCGGCAGGGAGAACACAGCCCTGATCTCTCTGGGCCCTGCTCACCCACCGGGACTGGATGGGGACTCTCTCTCTGCAGCCCCTGGGGGCATGCGCAGTGCGGGAGAGCTGGCTGGAGGACTAGTCCTGTGTCCTTTGGGGGCCAGAGAGGTGACTGCTGTGGGCCCCTGGGACCCAGCTGACAGCCAAGTGTGATCTCTACCAGGGTTTATGGGGCCGGGGCTGGAGGTCCCCACCCTCTCCTCCAGGTCTGGCTCTGCAGGAGGTCAGGGCAGATGCTGTCCTCACGCACAGGTGCTCCTGGCTCACTCGTCCCTACACGAGCCCTCGCCTAGCCCTGCTCAGGACAGGGCCAGGCACAGAGAACTCTCACCTGGCTGGGGGCTGGAGGTGGATGCGGTGGACACGGCTCTCTCCTTCTGCATGAACATCTGCCGAGGTGACTGCTGACCAGGCTCCTGGGGGCACGCACAGCCCCAGGGTGAGCGGGAACCGTGAGCCTGCCCACCTCCCACAGTGCTGGGGCTCACAGCCTCCCCGGGACGGGGTGAGGTGCGCCCACACATCCCAGGTTCCCACCTGCAGGGCAGCTCGCAGCGGGCGGCCTCCACCCAGTGCGGGACGGGCCCTCCGGTGTGAGCACCCCTCACCTGTTCCTCTCTGCTCCTCGAAACCACTTCCTGCTGCTCAGATTTCCTGCTGGGAGGGCAGAGGGCAGCGCTGAGCCTCTGCCTGCTGACCCCGGGCAGCCCCATCTCCCCGGGGCTCACCTCTGCCTGGCCTCCTGGCCCTGCTCCTGGTAGCGCTGCTCCCGGAGGGCGGCCTCCCGCAGCTCCCGCTCCCGGCGCTCCTGCTCCAGCTGCTGCCGCTCCTGCTCCGCCCGCCGCTTCTCCTGGGCCCGCCGCTGCTCCTCCTCCTCCTGCAGGGAGCGTGCTCAGCCCAACCCAGCGCAACTCTAGCCTCCTCACTTAACCCGCTAACCCCTGGGGTTAGCACGGACGAGAACATCGCACCAGTTTTTTGTTTAATTTATCTTTATTGTTGAAAGTATTACAGACGTCCCCCCTTTGTCCCCCTCCCCTCCACTCCGCCCCCCCGCCCCAGGCCTTCACCACACTCCTGTCTGCGCCCATGGGTTATTCTAGAGCTTGTTATGAGAAAACTGGCAGAGAGAGTGACGGGCTTACTCCATGCCTGGCGCACACTGGACGCTCCACAAACGCCCGCAATCATTGTCGCGCTGGCAGCACTCACCTCTGCTTTGGCCCAGAAGCTGTCTTTGCCGAACCTCTTGATCTCTGACACGGCATTGGTCTTCTGGTACACGGAGCCCTGCGGGGACGGGGACAGAGCGCAGGGCCCAGGCAGGGACTGTCAGGACAGCACCCGGCAGACGCAGTGTCCCCAGCCCAGTGCCCGAAGGAGGCTGATAGCAGGTTGGCCTGAAGGCCTTGGACACTGCTGAGCAGGGAGGTGCAGCCCACACAGCAGGGTGGGTCTCTGGCTGCGCCAGGCCCTGTGGGTGAAACCAGGGCAGGTCTAGGGCTTACCTCTAGCCAGGAGCCATTCCTAGGAGGATGGCCCCCCAGCTGCAGACAGCTGACCACTATGGCAGCGCCCACCACATCCCTATGGACCCCTGCTTACTGTCAGGGGTCTCGGCTCCCCACCCAGCACCAAGGCCACAGGCCCATAGGCGTCTGCCCCGACTAGGAGGGGCCTGCCCTGTCTGCCACTTGTTCCCCGACGGCAGCCACCACACAGGACACACTGGTGCTGTGGCCTTGAGACCAGGCAGGCAGGAGACAACCCGAGGGATCAGGTGCCGAGGTCGAGGCAGCCGTCTGGTAGCTGGGAATGCCCCCCACCCACGGCTCCAGCCCCACTCACCACTGGGGCCTGGGGGCCCATGTCCTGGAAGCGGCTACTCTCCCTGTGGAAAGTGTAGTTGGCACCCGAGGCCCTGGCCACCTTCTGCATGATACACTCAGGCTCCACGTCCTCCTCGGCCCTCGCATTGATGGTCACGTGGGCGCCCTGCAGTGAGAACAGTTGCTGCAGTTCCAGGAAAGGCCACATGTCTGTCTGCAGGTTAGGACCCCTGTCTTGCTCGTGCGTGAGGCCCTCGTGTCTGAAGCGTGTCCTGTGGCTCTGCCTTGAGCAGATGGCTCAGGCATCAGAGGGAGGGTTCTTTCTCATCAGTGACACCAGCCCTGACAGACGTGTAGAAGCCAGCACACATCATCTACACGGGCCACTGACCACGGAGGAGCCAGCCCTGGCCTCTCCCTGTCACCAAACACCCAGTGACCCTCTCTTCCAGCTCCTAGCTGGAGAAATGGAGGCACATCTGAGGAAGTGTTGGCAGAACTGGAAATCGAAGTCCCGGGTCTCCTTGCTAGTGACCAAGGAAATGCAGTCACCTGACCCTCAAAAACAAATGCTTTTGAAACCACACAAGGTTCCATTTATGACTGACATGCAGAAACGGATGGGAACAAGTGCACCGAGGGGACATGTGTGGGCACTGCAATCCCCTGCCTCCTCGAATCCCAGCATCACGGCTGGGTCCTGTTCACAGCACTCAGGAGGCCGGCAGGAGCAAGGCCTGCCAGGACCAGCTCCCGCCCGCGCGGTGCTCCCGCCCGGTGCTCCCCGTAGTCCTTGGCCCCGCCCCCCCTGAAGCCACCCCCAGGCCCCTCTGCACACTGAGCAGCCTCCGTCACACCGAGGCCCAGACAGAGCAGGACGTGGGGCACACCTCCAACGCTGACTGTGGGTTCCGTCACTCGTTCCACGCACACGGGGCCCGAGGAACTGAGGCCCTGCAGGGACTGCCCTCACCTTCAGGAAGCTGGCCATGGTGCTGACGTGGTTGGCACACACACCCTTCCGCACATCGTTCACGCCCTCGCCCGTCTGCAACACAACACACCCAGCATGACCTACCCATTTCCTAAAGCCACTGCCCTCCTAGGGACTTGGCAGGTTGTTGGGGCAGCTTCCACTATGGGGCATTGAAAATCCTTGTCCCCACCAGCCCGCCCTGCACTACCAGAGCCTCCCCAGCCTTTCTCCAAGCCCTCAGCTCCCAGGGGATGAGAACAGGGTGTCCTGTGGTTGTTGGTACTTCATTCTGCAGGAGTATTTCTGGGCTCGGAGGGAGTGAGGGGCCCTCTCTGGGCCACAGTGAACTAGCCCTCCGGCTGTGAACTCTCTTCTGCTCCAATCACTCAGGGCGGGAGGGAAAGAGGGCTTCCTGGTCGGACCTGAGCCCCAGGCTTCACATACCCAGTTGATGAGGACAAACTTGGGCAGGCCAGAGTTGGGGTCCTTCACCCTGCAGAACGCGTACATCACCTTCCCGCTGTTGAGCTCCTCCACCACCTCCTCCAGGCCCCCCTCTGCAGCAGTCACAGGAGGGTCACAGGCAGCAGGCACCCCGCCCACCCAGGACCCCACCCATCAGGAAAGGAAGCCCAAGCTGCCTCCTGCATCAGAGTAAGATCCTGGCCTGAAGGGCGAGCCGGCGGATGCAGGACTGTGCTGACGAAACTCCGGTGACTTTTATCGCACTAGTGTAAACACCATTTTGTAAAATAGAAATGAGCCCTGGTTGGTGTGGCTCAGCAGTTGGAGTGTCAGCCTGTGCACTAAATGGTCACATATCTGATTCCTGGTCAAGGGCATGTACCTGTGTAGCAGGTTCGATCCCCAGCCCTGGTCAGGGTGTGTACAGGAGGCAACCCATCGATGTGTCTTCTCTCTCCCCGTACCTCCCTTCTTTCCTGGATCCCACAAAGGGCCCTGCCCATGTGGCTGCTCAGACTACAGGGCCACCTTGGAGGGCTGTGAGCAGACAGGACCGACCCTCAGGGCTCAAATCTTAGATGCTCACAGGAAGTGACGGGGCAGGAAGGGCTGCCCAAGACGTTCTCTCTGGACCCTGAGACCGAGGCCCACCATGTGCTAGGGTTTGCAGCTCTCACCTGCCTTGCACACCTCCCCAGATTGTGAAGAGGGGCTCAACTGCTAAACCCTGCAACCGTCGCCCATGGCATCCCAGCACCACGGGCGTCCCAGCGCATGAGGCCACCGCAGTGGCAGTCCTCTGGAAAGAGGGCAGGGGGGAAGGTGCTGGAGAGAGGGCGGGGCTCTCTACCAACAAATCCTCAGAACCAGCCGCTGGGGGCAAAACTGTGCCTGAGCACACGAAGCCAGGCACCTCTGGGGGCTGCAGCTCGCCCCGCTCCCACCAACTCTGGCCAGGGGAGACCTCCTTATAAGACCGCCGCGGACACGCATGCCAGCAGTACTTTTCCAGGTCACCCCGTCCCAGCTGAGCATGGGCACTGTTGCACCCGACCCATCAGATGGGGCAGAGGGAAAAGTGCGCCTGCTCTCCCTCCTCCACCTCCAGCCCAGGCCACCGTGAGCTCTCCCAGCTGCAACACAGGGCAGCCCTGCCTGGCACCTCAGGCCAAGAACATGGAGGAGGGCTTACTTTTACCTGGAAACCCCCGAGACCCCCCATCCTGCCTGATCAGGGGCCAGAGAACTCCTCAACACTGCCTGCCCAAGCCCTCCTGCTGCTGGGAGGGCCGAGATGCCACTGGAGCTGGGGCCCTGACAGCCACTCTCCCTCCACCCCCTCACCCTCCCTCCGGGAGCCCCTGGATCCCCCTGGCCATACTCACCCCCAGTGCCAGCCACACGGATGTCATTGCTGTTGCCTTCATAGGTAAACAGAGCCCTGAAACAAAGCAGGGGGGCTCTGTAGCCAGCACCGAGGGCGCTGTCTGCCGTCATCCCTGACAGCTCAGCATGGCAGTCTCTGTGGGCCAACACGGGCCCCACCGTGACCCGCTGTGCCTGCCGAAGTGTGGCCTTCTCAGCTCTGAAGCTGCAACGATGCTGGCCTGCCTGACCATAGGGGCATGTGAGCGATGGACCGAAGACGGGAGCATACATCCACTCTGAGGAAGGCCGAGCCTAAGGTGTCATGGCAACTTTTTACACATGCACGCGTGAAATACTCGCCTGGCTGCCAGGTGTGTGAATTTGAAAAGACAAAGACACCTGCACATTCCTGAACCCAAAGCACCAAGGAGAAGCAGGAAGGAGGGATTGGCACCAGGCCCCTGGGAAGGTGCTGCCCCCTGGGCACGTCTGCCGTCTTCTGGGGCCTGCAGGCTGGTGCAGCAGGTCTGTCTGGGTCGTGACTCCCCTGACAAAAAAATGTGCAACACCAGAAACCACAGGGGTCATGACTCGGCATGGCACCTGGTCCTCAGGGGACAGGCTCCTTGTGGGGGCAAGATCTAGACCAGTGGTTCTCAACCTTGGCTGCACATTAGAATCACCTGGGAATCTTTTTAAAATCCTGATCTAGACCAACCAGAGTCTTCCCTCTGCACAGGTGACCCTGCCCACACCACTCTTCATCCTGTAAGACTAATTATTCATAAGAACTCTGGAAGAGATTTGGGCTTAAAAACATGTGCCCCAGAGGTGTTTAGGAAATAAGGTAAATTTTACTAAATGAGGGGTACATATGGAAGGCTCCTTGCCAGAGCACAGGCCTGCTGAGCCAGCCGGACAGACCAGGACCCGTGGCAATCAGTCGACGGGAACCAAGTCAGCTCCTGCCCGGCCCCCCAGGGCCTTGCTAACACCACTGGGCAGAGCTGCCTCGACCCAAGAAAGTCGGAGGAAACGGAATTCGATCCAGGCCCAGGGGATCTGGTTGACAGGGAGGACACGCTGCCAGGAAGGAACAAAGTTTCCCAGGAGAGGAGAGAGAATATGGAAGGAGAGAAAGAGGGACAAAGACCTGGCAGGTGGTAGACCTCCCAGAGAACTTTCTGGAAGAGGTGGCTTTCCGGTAGTGCAGCCACCAGCACCAACTCTGCAGGAGCCCAGCTCCAGGCCGTGCTGTCCGACAGCGAGTCAATGGGGAAACCTGGTCTAGCATGTCCTCTCCCCAACGGAGGAGAGAACGCTATTCCCCCTGAAGGCCACAGAAGTCAGGAGCACAGACCAGCAGCAGGGACAGCGATGGCCGCCCAGCCGGGCTCTTCCAAGAAGGGACGCAGCAGCTCCCAAGAGCCACGCTCCGTGCCTGCCCCCATCCTCTGGCCTCTCTCCTTTCTACCCTGGGCTCTAGCCTTAGCCATTCTTGGATGTTCCAGTTCAGAGGCTCATTCCCACATTTCCTCAAGTCCCCGCTTCTTTCTGATGAACATGAAAAGAGGGGTTCCTGGCCTGTTCATGGCACATGAAGCATGGGGCACTGGACACCTTATAATCCAGTCATTCCTTCCAAACACACTGAGAACCTGCTGCCTGCTGGTGATGGGAATGTAGCCACAAGAAAGCCTCCGAGAGGGACACACAGCAACATGAGCACTGCCAGGTGGAGGGGGTGCAGGAGCCGACCCAGGCTGTGATCTAGGGAAGAATGACCAGGGAGAACCAAGAGAAAGAGCCAAGGTGCAGAGCTGATGTCCCCACAGGCCTCAGGCCTGGCCCAGGATCACCCAGCGCTGCGAACCACACCGGAGACCACCTCTTCTTGCTCTGATACCAGCTTTCCTGTCTCCCTCATTCCACCCTTCTTCTGAGCACTGACCACACACCACAGCCCTGCACCAGGGACAGACAGGGCCCACCATGCTGCTTCTGGAAAAGAGAAAGGCAACACAAAACCAAATGGGTCTGGAGAAGCTGGGAAAATGGGACCACAGCCAGGGGCCGAGGCAGTGAGGAAGCCCCTGCAAAAAGGCCACTGGGGAACTGAGAACAACTTTGGGGGGGTCCCTGGGATGATGTGGAAGGGGGGCACTCCCAGCAGAAGAGGCAGCCACAGCAAGGGCTCCGAGGACGGATCAGCCTGCAAGTCTGAGGAAGAGAAAAAGAGGAAGGGCCCCGGGAGTGGTGGTGAGGAGCTGGGCAGTCAGGGCCTGTCAGCCAGGTGTGGAGTCTGGGCTTTATTGAATGAGCAACAGTCACTGCAGGGTTACAACAGGGAAGCATTTCAGTGAGTGGGGACTTGCCACACAGTATCTGCTGACAATGATGGCAGAGGCCAGGGGCACAGCCACTGGAGCCCAGGGGTGGGGAAGGAGGCTGGTGAGATGGATGGGCTCTGATTGGTTAGGACAGCGGTCGGCAAACTGCGGCCCCTCGAGTGTGGCTCTTCCACAAAATACCACGTGCGGGCGCGCATGTACAGTGCGATTGAAACTTCGTGGCCACACTCAAGGGGCAAAAGAGCCGAATGTGACTCGCGAGCCGCAGTTTGCCGACCACTGGGTTAGGAGGAAAGAGGAAGCTTGGCACCCTCAGAGGAGGGGGGGCGGGGGGGTTTGCAGGCAGCTCTGGGAAGCAGCTCAAGGAAAGGCTGAAACATGGGAGGCCTGAAGAGGGACCCCTGAACTACATCATCCCCAAACCAGGGACAGTCGCTGAGAAAACTGAGGATAAAGCGAGACCTGGAAGGCCCACAGGACACCCAGGAGTCCTCCAGGTAAGTCAGAAAGGGCTGCACCCGAGCACGCAAAGGAGCAACGCCCTTAACCGGGAGGACTGGCGAGGGCTGCAAAGTCAGGCTGCGTGAAAGCCACTTTGCTGGGCACCAGGGGAAGCAGCGAGGAGAAAGCAGCATTTGACAAGCGGAGACCGGTCCCAGCAGCGCAGCTGCACCCCGCGGGCCCTGCCCCGAAGTGGGGCCTCTTAGTCCGCCACAGCTGGCATTTCTGACCGGACCGGCTCAGAACCAGTCCGGGAAAACCATGTAAGCAAAGGGGCTGCCCAGTCACCCCAGAGACTCGGACCAGGCTTCCAGGGGCCATAAAGCCCCAACCTCAGGAGGCTACCGCCTCGCAGAGGAAGTCTGGGCTCCGGCACAGGAAGGGGTCTCCTTGGAGAAAGGGCGGTGCTGACATCTACGTGCACAGAGCAGGGACCCAACCCCCGACCTCCCTATTGGACGCCTCCGGGCAGGGCTCCGGTCCCGCCGGGCCGCCAGCC
>NW_005370960.1:1967863-1981561 GCF_000412655.1 Myotis brandtii
CGCCGGAAAGCCCCGCCCCAGCAGGAAGTGGGCGGGGCCTCGCGACTCCCCTGGGGGCGCGGCCCCACGTCCTAACAGCATCGCGGTGGGGTGAAGAGTCCAACCTAGGAACTTGGGGGGATGCAGGCATTCAGACCAAAGCAACCAGTCAGAAAGGATGGCGGTTTTCAGAGTGTTCACCCACAGAAATGCCAATGACCAGGAAAGTCGTTTTCCTAAAACCCCCAGGATCCCATCTGTTCCAGCCCCACGTGGCCTCATGACTACAGAGCTAGAGAAATGGAATCATTTTTTCTAAAAAGAAACCTTGTTTATGCTGCGTGGTCAGTGGAATCCAGTAAACAAATACTTCACAGCTTGAGAGATGAAGAAAACCTCACTGAGTCCCTGTGAGGGTTTGAACAGAGGCAGGAGGTGGGCGGGCTGCAGTCCTGGCCCGGGTCTGGCACACAGGCCTTTGGGGGCAGTGGCTGCAGGGCCTCCTTTTAGGGCTGAGCGCAGCCACCATCCAGGACAAGATGGCTCACAGGAGGGTGAAGGCCCTCCTTCCTTCAGGAGGAGGGCTCTCCAGCCACCTACCCTCTTGCCTTGAGGGTCTCTGGCTTCTCAGGTCTTGCCTGAAGCCTCAGCCCAGCTTCCTGCTGTCAAGTGAGGGCTCCCAGGAACCAGCAGAACCCGCACGGAGGAACGGAACATACAGGCAGTGGGGATTTCGAAGTTTCACAATTTTGCTGACATTTTAACCCCAAATTGTCAACAAATCCATCGGACCTTCCTGCTTCAGGATGAAGGCCTGCACTGCTGGGCACCTGAGGCAGATGCAGAAATGGCCACACAAGGGTGGCAGCCCTGTCCTGAAGAGGGTGGGGCGTGAAGGTCTGGGAGAAGAAGCGAGAGGAAGGGGACAGCTTAAGGAAAATTAAGAAGCTGCTATGTAGGCTGATAGGTTTTGCAGATTCTTTATAGTTTTATGATTTTATTAGTAATAAACCTGTCACCAGGGAGAAACCTGGGTAGTAGGGACGGCAAGGCCAGGACTCCTGCCGTCATGGGGTGCTGACTGCCTTCCCTCCACTTTCAGAGGTCCCGCATTCATGACTAGATCTAATCCAGGCCCAGCCTTGCTCAGCACAGCTGGGAGGAAGCGTGTGCTTCAGTGACAAGAGGCACAGGAAGGAGGGGCTGGGGCCGGGGAGACCAGGGCTCCAGGCTGGTCTTGAGGCTTCCTTGCCTCCCTTTGGGTACCACAGACAGACCTCAGGCCACGAGTTCTGCAGGCCTGTCCTGCAAGCACTTGTTTGGCACTTAAGGAAACTATCTCCTGATCTTCACAGACAGAAACCTGCCCCCCCCCCCCACCCCTTAAGCATCTGCAGTGAGGTGGTGTGGACACAGTTTCAGCTCTGAGCTGCGAGGCCGGGGACGTTTGCATCTAGCACCTTATCCCTGGTCAGGAGATTGTGACCCTTTGCCATATTCTTGGAGTTCCTGGAGCCTGACGAAGGATCGCGATCTCAGCGCTATCCCCCAAACCCAAGCGCTTCTGGCCGTAGTTAATAGTCACTTGTTCACGGTGGATCGATTGCTTAAGGTCATGTATCTCCCCGATGTCTCTGGTCCACAGAGAAAAAAGCCACATTGGTTGTTTTTTTGGACCTGCTGTCCAGTTGGCCACGTGCGTCACACCTTAGAAACGGGATGTCTGCACACGTGGGTTACACGGGAGCTCCACAGCACAGGGCATCCTTGAAGTAAGATTTTTGACCTGAGAAACCCATTCTTCAGGCATGACAGGCGGATGAGTTTCCTAGGGGGAGACACTCCAGGGGACTTGCCAGGATCACGCCGGGTCTGGCAGGTACAGCACAACTCAGGCTGGCAGAGGGTGAACAGCAGTTTGCACTGGGATCCCAAAGGGCTGACTTCACTTTCTCCACCATGTCTCCAACAGAGACAGCAGGCGAGGGGAATTTTGACAGAATTCAGGAAATTCATCAGCTTCTGGGAGTCCTATTACACTCGAAAGTGACCCAGTCTCAACACCAGGTCGAGCTGGGATTTCCCCTCTGATCCTCTGACTTGTCTCTGAAACGTGAACCTGCCCCACCTTCCTGTGCTTTGTGACGCTTGCCTAAGGTGCACTGTGACCACTGTCTGATAGCCTTCCCAGGGGTCATGATAATGTCATTTTCCTGTCTATGAAGATTTAACACTTTGTTTAAGCAAAGACCAAAGGGGTGGCAAAGAGACAAAAATTAAAAAGGCAACCTCACCATGGTGACAGGCGGGGAACAGGCCCATAGTACCCCCAAAGTAGCCTATGGTATCAGGGTGCTGAATGGGGACCCCCCTAAAGGAAATGCACATGGCTCAGACTGCTGCCCAGGGCACCTTGGCAGTAAAGCTGTGTGACAACTGGGGACTCCTGGAGCAGGCTCACCTCCTGTGGTCACCTTTCCTCAATCCCAGCCTGCACAGGCCCCGCCTGGCCATTTGGGGGCGGAATTTCATGCTTCATCCCCTGCTCCTATTCACCCAAGTTACTTCCATGGCTGTCCTGGAGGGGACCACTTAGGAAAGACCAGGTCAGATTTGACTTCAGAGGTTTGAAACCCTTCAAATTTCCCCTCAGGAGGTTTAATTAGAACACTCTGCCTGCCCTTCTGGCTTATCTACTCTCAAAGCTCTGAACTCTAAGGACAACCCTTAAAATGTGTCGCCCCAGAAAACCATGAGGCGGCCAGCCACCCAACAGGCTGTTCTAATTCAAGGTCCCAAAGAACCTGTTACAAGTTTCCATATTTTATGTTTTGCCTGGAAAAAAAAAGGAGACTCAAATGTCAGTTATCATTTAGGGGTATGCATGAATTACATTTTATTTACATTTAAAAGTCTCTCCCTGCCCCTGTGCTCTGGTCTGTGGGTGGCACACACTGGACTTAGTGTAGGCTCCGTGGAGGGAGGGAGGGAGGTGGTGAAAAACCTCTTCCCACAGAAAGGCAAAACCCCACTCTCTCCAGGTCTTGCTTCTGAAAAGACAGTCATCTCCTGGGTGTTCCATGCTTTCTATCCCGACACTGTTAGCTGCTTCTTGGTGTGAGGGACAGTTCCCAATTCCCTGGAGCCTCCTGGGATATGGTTTATGGCAGACAGGATGTGAGGAAAGCCTGCCAGCTCTGCCCTGGACGCCCAGGTTGGCACTTAGTCCCAGAAGGTGAGGGCCAGGCTGTGTGGTGCCACAGCCAGTGATGCCACCATGAGTGAGGCAGGGTAGGGGAGGTGACAGCAAACTGTCCCCGAGTCCAGCAGTGAGTCGGGTGGAAGGACTGATTCCAGCGTAGCAAGGAGGCTGCAGATCTAACGGTGACTACTGCTTTGGCATCAGGATGGGATGGTGTCAAAGCCACACGGCTGGAGAGGGTGGGACCATCATTCACTCGTGGAAGAGATGACACCCTATGGGAGACTCAGCCAGGGGCTCAGCTTCTCTTGAGCAGTGTCCCCTGTGCAACCTCCAAGGCACTCACATAGCATATTTCTGTGTCCACTCTCGCGCCAGTTTGTTGTACCTGGAAGAAAAAAGCAGAAGGGCTGATGTGCTTATTCAAAATGGTCACTTCATTCAATGTCAAGGAGAGAACAGAACTAATACAGGGATGCTGCTGCTGGCAAACATCGAGGACTAAGGAGTGAGTGGAACAAAGGGGCCTGGCACGAGGATATGTCATAGTGCCTGTGAACCCCGCCCGTGGGGAGTCCTGATGCTCCATAACTGCCTCTTGTGGGAGATGTGGTAATGCATCGACCATCTCTCTTCCTCTCTCCTGTCTCACAGCACCGACGAGGAGGGTCAGGAAAGGGGCTGCCCAGTGAGACTCCAGGATGCAGGCCTTGGAGCCTGGCCACCAGAGAGGGAGTCGTGTAAGCATGCGGCATGTGCGTTTATTCTCATTAGTGTAATGAGATCGCGTGCCATGGGACTGTAAGACAGATCTGTAGTTAGAGGGCAATGAAAAAAACCACTTTTGGTATATCTAAAGTATCTCATAAGTGTTAAATAAATACAGTTCGTAATGTAGTCAATTAAAAATGTCTTTCCCATTCTGGAAAACTCAATGAGGGAAATAATGATCTCTATAAAGCTTTCAAGATTAATATAAGTTGGAGAAATCACATTCCATTCTAATCTCTTCAGACAAGAGAACTGATAAACTAAGAGACTCTCTGGAGATGTTCTTTAAGAGCCAGCAATTCCCCACCCTCCTACCACCACACATGCACTGCTCACAGGCCAGGCTCCTGATGCCAGGGCCCCACCAGGAAGGCCCTTTCTCAGCAGACTGTCAATGCCAGAGGTTTTCCCATGGGGAGGTGAGGGCCCAGTCCTTTCCTCTATCTGCTTCCCCATCAAAGACACCCCCAGACCACAGTGCATGTGATTGTGCTGGCCTAATGGGTGGAGTTCTACGACTCTGGGTCTGGTCATCAGTGTTTAAACAGAGTTGAGGAGGCAAGGATATACAATGGGGTAAAGACTGACTCTTCAAGAAGTGGTTTTGGCAAAAATGGACAGATATGCAAAAAAATGAAACTAGACCACTTTCTTACACAATATACAAAAATAAAATCAAAATAAAGACTTAAATGTTATACCAAAACTATAAAACTCTGGGAAGAAAACAAATGGGACTACATCAGTGAAGGAAACCATCAACAAAACAAAAAGGCAACCTACTGAATGAGAGAAGATATTTGCTAATGCTACATTCAAATAAGGAACTCATACAACTTAACACCAACACCAAACAATCTAAATAAAAAACGGGCAGAGTTCTTGAATAGACATCTCTCCAAAGAGGACATACAGATGGCCAATAGACATGAAAAGGTGCTCAATATCACTAATCACCAGGGAAATGCAAATTAAAACCACAATAAAATTTTGTCTCACACCTGTCAGAATGGCTACCAATAAAAATCAACAAAAACCAAGGGTTGGCGAGGATGTGGAGAAAAGGGAACCCTCACGCATTGTTGGTGGGCCTGCAGATTGGTGCAGCCACTATGGAAGAGCAGGGAGGTTCCTCAAAACTATAAACATAGAGCTGCCATACGATCCAGCAATTCCGCTTCTGGGTATTAGTATTTAAAATACCAATTCAAAAGGAGATATGCATCCCTATGTTCATGGCAGCATTAGTTATAATAGCAAGATATGGAAGCAACCTAAGTATCCATCAAGAGATGACTGGATAAAGAAGGTGTGGCACGTATATAAGGAAATATTACTCATCCATAAAATATAATGAAATCTTGCCATTTGTGACAACATGGGTGGACCTGGAGGGTATTATACTAAGCGAATAAGTCAGAGAAAGACAAATACCATATAATCTCAGTTATATGTGGAATCTACAAAAAAATAAAATAAAATAGGGCTGGCCATGAGGGTGTGTCAGTAAGGCAGCGACACACTGCTGACTGCTGAGCCTCAATCAGGAGGCCTCCGCCTCACCCTGGCCTATCTGAGAGGACACTCTGTCCTATGCTATCACGTTTAGAATGTAATCCAGCATTTTCTTGTCAGGTTCTTCTGAGCCCATTCTTGGCTGACCGTGACTCTGCTGACCTTAAGGACAGGCTGGGCAACAATTTAGGGTTTTGTGGCAACAGCTGATGAACTACCAAGGAGGGTGAACTGCTTTTATCTCCTCCCTTTTCTCAGAGCCAAAGGAGATGTTCATGAGAGAGTCACCCCTGCAGCCTCGCACGGCCTGGGCAGGGCAGGAAGATGTCTGAGGGAACCTGGTCCGCCAGGAGGCACCAGATCAGGGTGGGTACCACTGGGGCTCGAAGGGGCCCGAAGAGGACGCGTACTTCTCTCGGTTGGCCTTGTAGGTGTGAGCTATCTCTGGCACCAGAGGGTCGTCAGGGTTGGGCTCGCAGAGCAGGGAGCAGATGGATAAGAGCACTGGGAAGAGAAGAAGAGCTGGGTCAGCCTTGAGGCTGCCTGGTTGCCTGGATCTGGTGAGCCCCCCAACTCAAGCTCTCTTCTGTCTGAATTATTCTGCTTGACACCCCAAAAGTCATGAAAGGATTTGCTTTGCTCATCTATCAGCTGAACCGA
The DNA here is from genome assembly GCF_000412655.1 of Myotis brandtii. Classification (NCBI taxonomy): domain Eukaryota; kingdom Metazoa; phylum Chordata; class Mammalia; order Chiroptera; family Vespertilionidae; genus Myotis; species Myotis brandtii. The sequence goes on from NW_005370960.1 coordinate 1,973,991, forward strand.
GCTGTCCCAGACACAGCTGCTCCAGGGAGGCTGCAGCTGCCACAGACCTTTGGTGTGTATTCCCAGGGGCCTGTTTCCTCATCAGGATATGGAACTCGGAACACTCTGGATTGGGGGGAGGGGGGCAGCTTTCCCTCTGTATTCACCGTGCAGCCTTTGAAAACCTGGCCCGCCAGCTGCCCGTGCCCCCACCCCCTCCCCGCAGCTGCCTGTCATGCTCTGCTGCCTGCTTCGCCTCACACTCCCCTCTGCTCATTTCTTGGGCTCTGGGACCCTGTTTCTCTCTGGCTGATTTTTTTTACCATCCCACCCACTCCACTGACAAGACACTCACATCGTTTACATTCAGGTTCAGAAGGAATAGCTGCATTTCTGAAGCCCCTTTAGACTGGTCTCTATAACCCCATGGAGGCAACCGAACCCTGTGGACTCGGTTGGGGTGGGAACAGCGTCTCCCAATTCCTCCCCCAGGAGCTGTGGGAAGCTGTCTGCTGTCTCTGAGCCTCAGTCTCCACCCAGGGATGCGGGGGCAGAAGGGCTGCTGTGAGGCTACCTTCAGACACTGTCAGTGATGGAGACCAGTGGGACTGCAGGACGTCGAGACAGATGCTGCCGTTGCTGTGGATGTTGGGGTGGTAAATTTTGGTCGTGAAAGCCACCTGAAGAGACAAGAGATCTCAAGTGAGACAAGCAACAGGGGCGCTCTAGACAGCGTCTCTGGAAAAGGGACCGAGGGAGGCGGAAGAGGCCGCTGCTGGCTCCACGGGCCTAGATGAGCTGGGCCCCTACCCTGAACCCTGACCGGACTCGGGTGGGACAGCTGAGGGAAGTCCCCTGACCCATTCATTCTGAACATGGGGCCTGACCCACTTCCCTCAAAGCAGTGAGTGGGCTCTGAGGAGGGACAAGGGCGGCAGCCACACTGGAAGTGTCCTAAGTAATGGGCTTAGGCACCGGTTCTTTTCATCCTCACCGGAAGATATGTTTTTATTGATTTTTAGAGAGGGAGGGGCGGGAGAGGGAGAGAGACAGACAGACAGACATTGATGTGAGAAAGATCGACTGGTTGCCTCCCGCACACGCCCTGACCAGGGCTGGGGATCGAGCCTGCAACCAAGGTATGTGCCCTTGACCAGAATCAAGCCTGGAACCCTTCAGTCTTCGAACTGATGCTCTATCCACTGAGCCAAACCAGCTATGGCACCAAGGTTCTAATTTTAAAATAATCAATCTACCAGTTGTACAGTCAGAAAAATAATCTAAAATGTGGACCCACATACATTGCTGTGACCGCCCCTGACCTGTGCCTGTCCTCTTGGCTCCACTGTGAGCACTCAAAATGCACTTCTCCTCCCCAGCCCCATGTGCCCACTGCTGTGGCCTCCACCCCACTGCACAACTCCTTGGGCTCCTCTGGCCTCCTCCCCACCCTGGGGCCCCTGACCTGCTCAAAATGAGCCCGCTGCCACCCTCCCTGCCACTCTGTGCTTCTTGGTGCTGGCCACCAGACAGGACTGTTCCTAAGAGGCAGGGCTCCTCTGGGTTGGGCTCTGCCCTAGGCCTTTGGCACCTGGTGAGTAATGGGCAGCCCTGCTGGGCCAGGGTGTGGAGCAGGCCCCTCCCGCCTTCTCCCTCCGGTTGGTGGTGCTGTCCTCCCTCTGAGGCCCCATGGCTGGGATGGTGTGTGTGCAGGGAGGTGACTGCCAGGCCCACTGACACTCAGGTCCTGAGCCCATAGGGCAGTGGTTCTCAACCTTCCTAATGCCGTGACCCTTTAATACAGTTCCTCATGTTGTGACCCAACCATAAAATTATTTTCGTTGCTACTTCATAACTGTAATGTTGCTACTGTTATGAATCGTAATGTAAATATCTGATATGCAGGATGTATTTAGGCGACCCCTGTGAAAGGGTCGTTCGACCCCCAAAGGGGTCGCGACCCACAGGTTGAGAACCGCTGCCATAGGTTCTGAGCAACATTCCTGGGCTCCCCCTCCAGAAACCAGTAGCAATCCCCCTTCCCCGCCTGTCCTGTTTTTACAGCCCAAACATCCCAGGACAGTGTCCAATGCCCCTGGGGCAGGGCTGAGGGCTCCTGGCCGAGAGTGAGAGGGACGGCAAAGAAGGGCCAGGTGCAGCTACAATCAGGCAGAGCACCGTCCCCGATGGCTCCAGGGTTTCAAGTTTGGGCTGTGATGGTGCAGCTTGCTGCACCGCTGACTAGAAGGGCCCCTTCATCACACTCTGAGCCGTCCTCACCTTTGGGGGTTTGAATGGATAATCTGTGGGAAAGTGGATGTTCAGGAAGAAAATGCCTCCTTGGTAAGGACTGTCATTCTGGAAGATGAGACAGGCAGTTAGTGCGCACAGAAGCATGCGGCAAGGGAGGAAGCGCAGGGGTGGCGCTCAGCGGCAACTACCTACCGGGCCGGTGATGGTGGCCTGCCAGCAGAACCCTGCAAGACAAACAGGAGGATGTCAGAGACCCCCCCCCCTCCAAATGTCTACTCCACCCAGGGGCCCCCAGACTCCCAGGAGATCTGGCTCACAGTTAGTGGTTGTCACCAGGGAGGCTCATCAGTGACCAAGACTGATAAATGGACTCCCACATGGCTGATCTGAGGGTCCAGTCCCTCTGCCAGGACCCACAGCCCCACGTGGCCCGTCTCTCGATGTGGCCAGCCCCACCCTAAGTCACACTGTCGGTGGGTCAAAGCCTCAGGTAGGCAGGGACTGTCCAACAGGCAGGAAATCACAGAGATCACCTCCCGAGGCTGAGGACAAAGGCAGATCTTCGACAGAACTAAATTCTTTACACCAACGGTTCCCTCTCCTCTTTGCACAGAATTAAGGCTTCGGCCATTTTCCATCTTCCTTTTTATAAATCGCTTCCGCTCCCTCCTTCCCTGGGTCATTCTGAAGCCCTCTGCCAAGGGTCTCTCAGGAGCCATGCCTTTGGCTCTGGAACCTCTATGGGGCCACCCTCCATGGTGTCTCTCCCACATCGCCCTTGGCATTGCCCACGCTCTGGGGATTCGGTGACATCATGCCTGGTGCTCTCTCTGCATCTCAGTCCCAGAGAAGCTCCAGAGCACTCGGCAAGGCTGGCCTGGGGGCGGGGGTGGGGGCAATGACTCACCTCCAAGCTCCCAGGGCAGTGACTCATCTTTGTGGAACATCCCGACCACCAAGTGGACTACTGAGACCACTGGAGGGATGTGTCACTCTCTAGGGCAGTGGTTCTCAACTTTGGCTGCACATTAGAATCACCTGGGAATCTTTTTAAAATCCTGATTTCTGGGCCTCATCCTCCGGAAATTCTGTTTCTTTGTTACTAATGTTGTGGCCCCACCCCATAACAAAGAAACAGAATTTCCGGAGGATGAGGCCCAGAAATCAGGATTTTAAAAAGATTCCCAGGTGATTCTAATGTGCAGCCAAGGTTGAGAACCACTGCTCTAGGGAATTCTGTCTTATGGCTCCAGGGTGGTGGGAATTAACCCAAAGTTTCAGACGTGTTGGGTTCCTGCCACCTGTTCAAATACCCCCCCCCCCCCCCCCCCCACTCTCCCTTGAAAGCAGAACAGGAAATCATCAAGGCACAAGGAGGGGCAGGTGCAGGGACTAAAGGGAGGTTTTCCAGAACCTATAGGTGCCAAAGGAGTCACGGCCACCCAGGACCTTTTCAATACTTCAAGGAACTGGTACAAAGCGCACACTTTACCTGTAACAACGCTGCCTGAGCCGACCGAAGTGTCACTTCTTTTGCTTTTGACTGGTTTTATGCCAACTAGTGCTAATTACTAGCTGTGGTTGGCAGGTGGATATACCTTTCCTAATACTGTAGAATGGAATTCCTTATTAAATGTTTTTGATAAGTAACACGAGGGACTGGGAGCCCATGGGGAGAAGTAGAGAGTGAAAGTGGTTTCTTCTGGGACCTTTGAGGGCTGAGGGGGCTGCACAGGGCTTGAGGCCGGGTGAGAAGAGAAGGCCCCAAAATAGAGGAAGAGAAAGGAAACTGCAGGGATGCTGGAAAGGGGCTGCTTGCCCACAGGGAGGCATGGAATAGCCCAAAAGCTTAGGTGTGTCCAAGGTTGTATACGCCTCAGCCGGGTGCTGAGCAGGGAGGGGGACTAGGACGCCCTCCAGCAACGACGCTGCCTCCGGCACGGGTCTGCCGCGAAGGTGAGCGTGCCACCAGGGAGCTGGGCTGAGTCAGGACCAGCTCCATCTTACCAGACTCCCTCGTGTGGCATTGTTGTGACAGGTAACACGGGAAACTATGCTACGGAGACCTGGATGCTTGGAGAGAGCGCACGGGGCAGGTGCCAAGCAGGACCAGGAAACAGCGGCACCACAGCCGCCCTGTTCACCAGACTGTCACAGGCGCCTTCGCAATCCACTCTCAGTGCTGCAGCCCAGAGCACGTGCATGTGACCCCACCGCCTCTCTCCTGCCAGCTTGGTGAAGTTACACTTTCTTCTTTATTGCAGTAACATGTGTAACACATTGGTGACAAGACAGAGTTACCAGGATGGATAGTGACGGTGGCTGCCTAGCGGTGTGGATGTACTTGACACTACTGAACTGTGTGCTTAAAGGTGGTTAAGATGGTAAACGTTATGTGCATTTTCACACAATAAAAAAAACCCAAAACACGTAAAATGTCATCTTAGCCACTTTAAGTGAGAAGTTCAGCGGTATTAAGTGTATCAGTGTTGCCCAGCCACCACCATTGCCCATTCTGACACATCTTTCATGATTCCAAACAGAATTCCTGCACCGTTTCTGCCTCTCTCCACTTCCATGAGCTCCCTCCACTTTTGGTCCCAGGCACTTGCCTACTCTAGGTATTTCCCCAACCGGGACCACATGTTAGCCCTTTTGTGTAAGGGTTATGTGACCGTGCATGCTCTCAAGGCTCATCCGTCTTACAGCACAAGTCAAAACTCCTTTCCTCTCTGTGGCTAACCACACGCTGCTGTGTGGACACACCACACTCTACTTACCCCTTCACCTGTCGCTGGGCACTTGGGCCTTTGGTGACTGAGTACCTTCATTCGAGTTCTGCTGGAGTCTCTGTTTTCAGTTCTTTGGTGTCTGTGCAGGACACCCCCTCTTTGACACCATCTCATAGTCATGATGAGTGAGAGTGGAGGTGAGGTGGGAGCAGAACATGTACTTGGGGGCCCATGAGCTGGGCAGCTGGGCCTCGGCCGGTCAACTGTAGAGGAGCCGAGGGCTGCCTGCTGCTCCCCGGGGAGGACCAGAGTGGGGGAAAGCACAGGCCCTCCTGCCCACCCCGCCCTTGGCAGAGGCCAGGTGCCCCACGTGCAGCAGCACCACCGCTTTCATGACCACTTCACACCAACAACCCATGTTTTCGTTGGTCAGAGGCACTTTCCAGAAGCCAATGTGCTTGCAGGTGCCCCGGTGGAGGGGTGGTGACGTCAGGCACCATCCTCATCAGCCAGGCTATGAACTCAATGCGTCTAATGAAAAAGCAGTTCACGAGCAAATGAGGGAAAACAACGAGTTTTCTTAGGAAACAGCTGGGCTAGTAAATTTCGGGGTCTTGATGGCAAGGCCCCTGTGACCTGGAGCCTGGAAGAGAATACTCACAGTCATCTCCCACAGGTCTTGCGGACCACTGGGCAGGAGGATCCCTCTGCAGGTCACTCAATTCCTAGAACACAAGGAGCGGCTCAGAGCTGTGTGCCGGAGGCTGCTCTGCACCCACACCCCTTGGCCACACGTGCATCCTCCCGGGGGAGGGCTTCCAGGCCTCAGGAGCAATTGGCCTGGCAATGGAAACAAGAGACCGGAAGGTCTGCTTGTGGTTGTGAAGACACCTGTCAAGTGTGTGTCAGCATTTCCATTTTGTAAGTTGGGAAACTGAAATGTGAAGAGGTTAAGCTGCCTACCCAAGATCACCGAGCTGTGAGGGCAGGGCAAGGAGTTCTGTGTGTGTGTGCCTCACCCTCAAGCCTACCCTCGCTCACACACAGGTGAAGACAGGGTTTTAGCTCTGAGCTCCAGAGTTAACGCATGGAAGCCTTCAGCCCAGAGGAAGGAAAGGGCTCCTGCACTTCCATTTTGCTCCCCTCCCACCTGACCCACCATGGGGTGTGGCAAGGCTCAGGGCTCTGGGTGAGAGTAAGGCCACGATGGCTGATGCAGCCGCCTGTGTACCTGCAGAGGAACGGGAGTTACTACAGCTAGACTCACAATCCCCTGGTTTTCCTGGCACAGCATGAGCATCAAAGCCCAAGCTTTTGGACAGTGGCTCTAAAAGTGAGTTTGCATGTCCTTGCATGTGTCTTCATCTTCTCCATCCTCCCAGGTTCCAGATCTGGGCCAACCTCGGAGTTTTCAGGGAGGCTCTAAAGCCCAGGAAGAAGGCACAGACCAAGGTCCAGCAGGTGGCAGGGGCACTCCCCGGGTCTGGAGAACATGCACAAAGCTCACACCCGGCTGGCGACACTCCTCCTACCTGAACAAGCCTGAAAACGAGCCCAGGCACCAAGACCCGCCTGACCCCCGCTGTCTGGGGCATGCTGACCATTCTAGTTCCCCCCACTCCCCACTCTGGCTCTCACGCCACCTGTGCCTACTCCTCCTCCCCTCAAATACTGGCCACGCAGGAGTGTTGACACCACAGCGGCCAGCAAGCACTCCACATCCGGCCACATTTCATCCCAGAGCATTGGTTGTAAACACCTCGCAGCTTCCTACAGTGCCCACATGAGCTGCCCTCGGTAAGCTCACAGTAAGTGACAAAGCAGAAATGAACGTGGGCAACAACTAAGGCCACAGTACAGCAGGGAAGGCGGGCCATCGAAACCTCCCCAACAGGGGACAGGACGGAAGGCACCTTGGAGATGCAGTGGGGCCACTGAAACCTCCCCAACAGGTCCTCCTGCCCACGCCTACGCTCAGCAGCCCCCCCACCACCACGGCCACGGAGAGAGAAGGGCTGTCAGGACAACCCTGGAGAGACCAGAAGGGCCGAGCGCAGGCCCGGCTCCCCGTTCCCCCAGAACGCCGCCCTTCTCTCGGGGCGTGGGAAACGGTTACTGGGACCTAATGTTTCTTGAAAGACCGCGAGTCTTGTCTTTTTTTTTTTCTTTAATAGTTGATTTCAGGAAGGGAGAGGGAGAGAGAGATGGAAACATCAATGATGAGAGAGAATCATTGATTGGCTGCCTCCTGGAGGCCCCCAACTGGGGGCGAGGATGTGCCCTTGGCTGGAATCGAACCCGGGACCCTAGTCCGCAGGCCGAGGCTCTATCCACTGAGCAAACCAGCCAGCGCAAGACCGCGAGTCTTGATGGAGGGAGTCCAACAGCATCGAGGAGCGTCAACTGCTCACTGGGATTTAAAGGAAGAACAATGTGATTTCAGAAAAACAAGTCCGCACGCTCCCGCGTCCGTAACAGTTTATTGATGGAGAAAGAGAGGAGAGGGAAGGAAACGTGGATTTGTCGTCCGCTGATTTGTGCGCTACTGGTTGGTACTGTACGTGCCCTGAGCGGGTCCAACCGCCATCCAGGCGTCCGGGGCGCTCG
>NW_005370960.1:1982069-1984301 GCF_000412655.1 Myotis brandtii
ACACAGAGCACGGCCGCGGGCGCAGCGGGGCTGCGGTGTGCGCTCCCAGGTCTGCGCGGCGGTTTTGACGCGGCCTCACACCGCGCACATCCTTTCCCTTTCCCGAGACCTGCAGGCACCCAGGACCGAGCGTTTGAAACTGGGTGAGGAACAATTCGTGTGCCACAAAATAAGTTTAACGGGTTGCAATCAGCAGAAAAACAATAAAATAGAATACAAAGTATCAGTGCGTCTCACTTTGTAAGGATTGTGGAAATTTTGTTGTGCGTGTATAGATATTTACCCTCCAAACTGAGACACCTTTGAGACAGACGAGGTGCAGTATAATTAGGACAGAGGTGTCATCCGAGCCTGTCTCTGGCCAAGCAGGACTTGTGGACACTGCGTGTGCGCACTCAGAATATAAAATGCATCACAGACATTTCCATGGTCCCCAGACAAGTCACTGGCGTCCATTCTCATTCCTCTCTCTACACACAACTTGATGAACTGCCTCTCCAATGTAAGTCTTATCTTGACGCGTCCTTGCCTAACACTCTGCAAGGTGCCCTGTGTTCTACAAGGATCACATGCGTCCACTGTCACCAGGCCCCTCAGAACCAGTACCGTCCCGCCTGGCTTACTGTCAGCGGGTTCCATCCCTGCCCTGTCGCATTCCTTCACTCCCGGCCGCCCCGGCTGCAAAGCCCTCTCTTTCCTTCCCCCAAAGCAGAGCCATCACTCACTTGCAAAGCCTGGTTAAGCGCCTCCCCGCCCCCAATGGCTCCTCGTTTCCGTGCAACACAAGTTCCTGTTGGTCATCCATGGCCACTTTGTTTACCTGGCTGTGCCCTCATAGAACAAATGACCCTAAATTTTTATAAATGCTTATTTATTCCTTTAAGACTATAAATCTGAATTACAATGATGGTTATCTCTGGGTGGTGACTTTACTTAAGATGTTAACTTCCAGCCCTAACCGGTTTGGCTCAGTGGATAGGGCGTCGGCCTGCGGACTCAAGGGTCCCAGGTTCGATTCTGGTCAAGGGCATGTACCTTGGTTGTGGGCACATCCCCAGTGGGGAATGTGCAGGAGGCAGCTGATCAATGTTTCTAACTCTCTATCCCTCTCCCTTCCTCTCTGTAAAAAATCAATAAAATATATTAAAAAAAAAAAGATGTTAACTTCCAAAATTTCCTCAGAGAATTTGCATCACTTGTTTAATCAGAAAAAGGAAAACAAATTTGTGTTGAATAGCAAATGAAAATTTCATTTCTATTTCCTGTTGGTAGTTTAATGCATAGCTTTCTAAACTTTTTACATAAAGTTTTATGCATAGTTTTTTTAAATTTGAAAGTAGTTTTAAATGTACAGAAGTGTTGAAAATATTTTTAAAAATTAAAAAGTGGATAAATTGGATTTTATAAAAATGTACAAGTTTTGTTCTTTAAACAGCACCATCAAGGAAGCAAAAAGACACCCCACAGAATGGGAGCAAGTATTTGCAATTTGATAAGGGTTCAGTATCCAGAATACATCATAAAGTAACTCTTATAATGTAATAAAAATAAGACAAACTATTAAAAAGTGGGCAAATTATTTGAATAGGAATTTCTTTAAAGAAGATATAGAAAATGGCCATTAGGCACATAACACAAAAAAGGTCAACATCCTTAGTTATTAGGGAAATGCAAATCAAAGCCACAGTGAAATACCATTTCATATCCTAATATGCCTCTAATCCAAAGGACAGACAATGACAATTTGGGGAGGATGTGGAGGCACTGGAACCCTCACGCTCTCGCTGGTGGGAATGTAAAATGGTGCGGCCACTTTGGAAAACAGTGTGGCAGCTCCTTAAAAAGCTGAACACAATTATATGACCTAGCAATTCCATTCTTAGGTATATACCCAAGAGAAATTAAAACATGTCCATACAGAAACTTAAACACATCTACTTATATAAAACCCTGGGTGTAACATCACAGCCAGAAGCACGACCAACCGGAAGGAAGTCAGTTCTGCAGGGGTCTTGGAAACGGCTGTGCTCTCCCCCAGCTGTCCCCCCCGCCCCCAGGGCGAGGTTTCAGGCAGGAACCCGCCCTCCCAGCCGAGTGTGGAAGTACTGAGTCCGGCCTTCAAACCAGACCCTGACAGGAGGGAGGAGGGAGCCCCATTCCTCACAGAATCCACAGGTGGCCAGCTTGCTGTCAGGGGCCTGCCAGCTAGGAATCCTATTCACCTGCATATCT
>NW_005370960.1:1985617-1990652 GCF_000412655.1 Myotis brandtii
CACACTTCTATTATAGAGAAAGGGCAAATAGCAATATTAAAATATCTCCGCTAATTAATTCCCTTTTAATGTGCATGAATTTTGTGCACCGGGCTACTAGTGTGTTTATAAGCTGCATTATGCATTCTAACCAAAAGGTCAAAGCAACCCAAATGTTGACTTGATAAACAAAAATGTGATATATCCACCTAATGGAAATTTTTGGCAATAAGAAAGACTGAAGTACCAATATATGCTACAACATGGATATATTAGATTCTTGGGACTGTCATAACAAAGTACCACAAACCGGGTGGCTTAATAGAAATTTATTGTCTCACACCGTTTGGGGGCTAGAAGTCTGAAACCAAGTTATTGACAGGGCTGGTTCCTTCTTGGGGCTGCGAGAACATTTCCAGGCCTCTCTTAGCTCCTGGCGGCCCCAGGCAGTCCTTGGCTTGTGGATGGTGTCCTGCCTGTGTCTTGATGTCGTCTTCATGTCTATCTCTGTGTCCAAATGCCCCCCTTTTCATAAGGACTCAATCATATTGGGTTAGGGCACCCCCCTGACCTGATCTATTTGCAAGACCCAATTTTCAAATAAATTCACATTCACAGGTACTGGGGGTTAAGATTCCAAAATATTCTTTTGGAGACACAATTCAATATATAACAATGGATGAACCTTGAAAACATAACCCTAAATGAAAGAAGCCAGTCACAAAAGGCCAAATATTGTATGATTCCATTTATATGAAATATTCAGAATAGGCAACTGTATAAAGACTGTAGTTTAGTGGTCACCTAGGGCTGAGGGAGTGAGGGAATAGGCAGTGGTTGCTAATTGGAAAATTATATGTCTGTAAAGCTGTTTAAAATGTAACAACAATAACACACAGAATTCTTGTATGCCCTTTACCCAGTTCCCCCTAACATTAGCATATTACATAACTGTAATACAATTATTCAGAAAATTAACATCTGTATAACACTATGAACTATTTACAGACTTTACTCAAATTTCACTAATTGTCTAACTAAGGTCCTTTTTCGGGTTCAGGAGCCGACTTAGGACCCGTGATGCATTTGTTCATCTTGTCCCTCTAGCTTCCTGCCATCTTAGGCAGTTCTTTAGTTACTTCTTTGTCTTTGATGACCTTGACACTTTTGAAGAGTATTGGAGAGTTATTTTGTGGACTGTCCCTCAGTTTGGGTTTTCTGATTGATGAGTCAGTCTATGCATTTACAGAAGATTGTCTCAGAGGTGACCTTGTGCCCTTCGCAGGGCCTTGCATCAGAGGGTAGTGACATTGGTAAGTATGACAGGTTAAGTCTGAGCACTTCTTGACATTTTTCAGATTTCTCCATTGCGAATATTTTTTAAAAATTCATTTTAAAAAAGTAACTGTGTGGAGAAACTTAAAAATTTTCTAAGAAGGTAGATCTAGTCTATGCAAAGCTGCAAATCACTGGCGACTCCAGAGTCCCAACACAGTCCTACCAGCAGGTTCTCCAGTACAACCGTCCAGGCAAGAAGTCAGACTCCTGGTGCTTCCTGCTCGGCCACCCTCTCCAGTCCCGAGCTCTCTCATTGCTCAGTTCCACTGACAAGTGCTTCATGGAAGATGTTTGCATCTGTGTTTGTCGGAGAGATTAATGTGCAGTTTCCCGTGTTCGGATGGTCTTTGTGTGGTTTTGGTTTTCAGGGTAATGCTGTCCTCATAAAATGGGTTGGGAAGCCTCTCCTTCTCTGCTTTTTTGGGAAGATAATGTTAGAATTGGTTCTTCTTTAAATGTTTGGTAGAAGTACCAGTGAAGCCATCTGACCCACAGTTTTCTGTTTTGGCAGGTTTTTAAAAAATTTTTATTACTAAGTCAGTGCCTTTACTTATTATAAATCTATTCAGATTTTCCATTTCTTCATTATTTCAGTTAGGGTTGATTGTGTTTCCAGGAAACCTTTTTATTTTTCAGTTAGTTATCGAAGTTGTTGCATAACTGTTCATATTACTCTATTACAGTTCTTTTTATTTCTGTAAATCATTAGTAATGTCCCCACTTCCATTTCTGGTTTTAGTAATTTGAGTCCTCTCTCCTTTTTTCTTTTTCTTTTTAATTTTATTTATTGATTGTAGCGATAGGAAGAGAGAGATAGAGATAGAGATATATATATAGAGAGAATTGATTTGTTCTTCCACGTAGTTATGCACTCATTAGCTGCTTCTTGTCCATGTGCCCTGACTGGAGAGCAAACCTGCAACCTTGGCTTATAGGGACGATGCTGTAACCAGCTGAGCTACCCGGCCAGGGCGCTCTCCTTTTATCTTAGGGAGTTTAGCAAGATTTGTTAATTTTGTTGATATTTTAAAAGAACAAACTGTTATTTTAATTGATTCTTCTCTATTGTTTTTCTAGTCTCTATTTTTTCTTTGCTGTAATGTTCAATATTTCCTTCCTTTTATTTACTTTGGATTTGGTTTGCTCTTAATTTTTTTGTTCCTTATGGCATAGAGTTAAGTTGTTGATTTGACATCTTTTTTTTTTAATCCTCACACAAGGATATTTTTTTTTATTTGAGAGAGAGAGAGAGGAAGGGAGGGGGGGGGGAAGTCAGTGTGAGAGAGAAACATTGATCGGCAACATACCCTGACCAAGGATCAAACCTGCAACCCAGGTATGTGCCCTGACCAGGAATCAAACCCACAACCTTTTGTTGTACGGATGAAGCTCCAACTGAGCCATTCAGTCAGGGCTGTTTGTTTTTGTTTTTTATATCCCACATATGAGTGAAATAACATGGTTCTCATCCTTTCTGTCTGACTTATTTCACTTAGCTTGATACTGAAGATTTATCCATGGTGACACAAATGGCAGTATTCCATATTTTTCATGGCTAAGTGGTATATTCCCTTGTACCATATCTTCATCCAGTCATCAGTTGAAGGACACTTAGGTCCTCTCCATGTCCTGGCTATTGTGAATAATGCTGCAGTGAATGTAGGGGTGCATGTATCTTTATAAATGTCTTCAAATTTTTTTGGGTAGATCCCCAGAAGAGGAATTGCTGGGTAGCTCTCTTCTTCATATTAGTATAGCTTTCTTTTGGTTAATATTTGCATGGGATATCTTTTTCCATTCTTTTACTGTCTACCTTTTTCTATCATTAGATCTAAAGTGAGTTTCTTTAGAGTGTAGACTGTATATATTCAAATAGTTTTTATTTTTTAATATTTTTTTATTGATTTCAGAGAGGAAGAGAGAGGGAGATATAGAAACAGCAATGATGAGAGAATCATTGATTGGCTGTCTGCTGCACACCCCCCTACTGGGGATCGAACCTACAACTTGGGCATGTGCCCTTGACTGGAATCAAACCCGGGACTCTTCAGTCCACAGGCCGACGCTGTATCCATTGAGCCAAATCAGCTAGGGCTCGAATCATTTTCTAAAAATCCATTCTGCCAATCTCTGCCGTTTGATTAGATAGTTTAATCCATTTACATTGAAATAATTACTGATGAGAAGGAATTACTGCCATTTTGCTGTTTTTTTGTTTGTTTGTTTTCAAATACATTTTATTGATTTTTTACAGAGAGGAAGAGAGAGGGATAGAGAGCTAGAAACATTGATGAGAGAGAAACATGGACCAGCTGCCTCTTGCACACACCGGACTGGGGATGTGCCCGAAACCAAGGTACATGCCCTTGATTGGAATCGAACCTGGGACCCTTCAGTCTGCAGGTCGATGCTCTATCCACTGAGCCAAACCAGTCAGGGCCATTTTGCTGTTTTTTAAAAATATTCTTCCAGCCCAGCTGATGTGACTCAGTGGTTGAATGTCGACCTATGAACCAGGAGGTTATGGTTTGATTCCTGATCAGGGTACATGCCGGGTTGCGGGCTGGATCCCTATTGTAGGGGTGTGCAGGAGGCAGCCGATCAATGATTCTCTCTCATCATTGATGTTTCTCTCCCTCTCCCTCACTCTCTGAAATCAATTAAGGAAAAAAAGTTCTTCCACCTACAACCAGAACCAAAGTCCCTCCCTCCCCCCTAACCTCGCCTTTCCTACTGGGAACCAAAGCAGCTGGACTTAATGGGAACTCCTCCACCACCACCCTTTCAGAGCCGACGGTCTGCTGCCCAGGAAGGCCCTGTGCTGACCCCTCACCACAACATCAATGGTCAGCCCTTCCATTCCTGTTCCCCACCCCGTTTTTCAGCCCCCATGTCCCCTTGAACTAGAGACAGCAGAGCAGACGGCCTCTGGACCAGGGCCACGAGGACCCTGGGGAAGGATGGGCAATAGCAAGTGAAAAGGCCACCGAACCTCCCTGTCCTTGTGAAGATGGCTCTTCCTCGCCTGAGTGTTTGCTTGGTTCCACTCTGTTCAAAGTCCCTACAAAACGAGTGCGGATAGTTTCTGGTTGTGTTCTCCATGTTTCTGTGGAGAGAGAGAGCTTGGAACTTGCTAGTCTGCCATTGGGGGGAAGACTGGTTTTTAGCCTATGAAATGGGCGACGATCAGCAAACATGTGGAAGTGATAGAGTTTTGGGAAACTGGCCCTGTCATCCATGTTGGTGACTTTGCTGGGGCACAGCCTGTATGTGTGTATGTGGTATGTATGTGTGTGTGGTATCTACACGTGGGTGTACGTGTACTGGTACTGATGTTTGTGTGTGTACAGAGACATGGTATCTGAAAAGACTTAAAATCCTGCTATCATCTGACCTGGACACTCAGCCCCTGGAAGCTTGGCTTGAGGAGATGACCCCAGACCAGCGTGGGAAGTTGGGCGGCACCGACAGGCTGTTTGGCAGGAGCACCAGCAGCAGAGGTGCCACCAGGGCTGTTGCGCACAGGACGGCCCAGCGGCGGTGAAATGCCTCCCGCCCATTAACACACGTCCAGAAACAACACTTAATTTCCGTGAACTTATACTAATTATTAAAGATGTATCTTAAAGCCAGCGACAGTCATTGAAGAAATTACCCGACCTCCCTCCCTCCAGCGGTTGCCCCTCCCCAGAACCTTCCTAGCCCCGTCCCCCGCCCC
>NW_005370960.1:1991181-2000720 GCF_000412655.1 Myotis brandtii
GGTCTGACCTTCCCTACCTTCTGCCGGCTCCGTATTAAATGTTCTTTTCTCGAGGAAACGATGGTGTCAGACAGAGTTTGCCATTTTTAAGAAATCCTACTTGCAAAATGAGACCTCCTGCATGCGTTAGGGTTACTGTTTGTTTTGGGAATGTGGTCGGTGAGCCGGGAATGCCCGTCCGGCTCCCTGGCTCCGGCGGAGGAAGACTCGACTCAAGGTCATGGCTGGAGCTGGTGGAGTCGTCATTTGACTGTTGTCCACCCTCCCGCGGGCGCAAACCTGGTGCGTGTGGTACGGATCAAGTTGTGCATCTTCCACTTCTCGGGCCTGTACAGGTGCGGGCCTGCGGGTGCGGGCCTGCCCTGCGGGTGGAGGTGGTGGGCCAGGCCCGGGGCGGGGGATGAGCGGTGGGGGGAGCTGGCTCCCCCTCCCCCCCAACAGTGACAGGCTCTGACCAGCTGTCACGGCACTTCCCGCCTTACCTGCTGCCTCTCGGCTTGGGGAGCAGTGGTCAGTACTTTGAGCTCATAAATGGATAAACAAGGGCCCATCCCTCCGAAGGCCGTGCTGATTCACCAGGGGGTCAAGGTCCCCCGCGGCCGGCCCTCAGGGCGGGGCAGCCTGCAGGTGGCTGAGCCTGGGTGGGGAAGCCTTGAGGCCTTAAGAAAGGGATGGTGCCTCTGGCATCCAGGCCCTCTACCTGGCAGGCGTGGTCAGAAGGGGACTCAGTGCCAGGCTGGGGTGCCCTTCTCTGAGGCAGGGGCCCTGCACCGTGTCCCTGGAGAAGGTGGCATTAGTGCAAACTTGATGTTTGCAGTTCCAGCTACTTGTGAATGACCCCACAAGTCTGAAGTTGGTGCAAATCTGTAAGTCCCCACTGCAAAGCTAGGGTCACAAAACCTTTAGTGCACATTATGCTGTTTCATAAAGAGAACTATGCCTTTATGCTGTGTACAGATCTGGGGGCAGTCCACACATCCAGAGGTGTCTGTTCTACAGGCTTCCCTGACAGAGTTCAGCCTGGGAGGCCTGGCTTCCTCAGATCCTCTGGCCTGTCTCAGCCTGCTGACCAGCGGGCGCTTGGTCTACTGAATTTGGTGCTATGGGAACAGTGCAGGATTCAGGGCACGGATGGGAAGGGCAGTGTGATTTCTGCTGGGTTGTTCATGGAGGAGCTGTCAAGCCCCTTCTCGGTGCTTTGCACGTATTAAGTTACCGAATCTTCACCACAACCCTATCAGTAAATCCTGTTTTTATCTCCATTATACAAGTTAGGAAACTGAGGCCTAGCTAAGCAGTTTAAGTTAAAAATTGGTGTAGAACAACCACATTAAGGAAGGTTGGTTTATATTTGGTTAATGAAGCACAAACAAAAATGTCGGATTCTGTATTTTGTTCTGACCACAGAGTGTTCTGCATGAAGCTGAAGTGAGGATGTATTCTCGCTCTTTGTTGGTGTACGAAGCTGTATTAGAAAAGTGGTTGTCCCTTCGGTTATGGTTTTACAAAAGTTGGCTATTTCCTTTAAAGAAGGATTCCAACCGAGGTTGAGCTTTCTGATATCCACCTTACCCGTCTGTGAGGATGGCCCTTCCTGTTGTAGTTCAGATGTGGTGGTTCTGAAGATTCACTACATTAAAGCCTTTTTTTTGGTTTGTTTTTTCCCCATTGATTTTTAGAGAGAGTTGGGGAGGAGGGGAGAGAAGGAGAGAGAAACATCATGTGAGAGAGACACAGAGATTGGTTGTCTCCCACACACACCGGACTGGCCACAGTCGGACACCTGCAACCTAGGTACGTGCCCTTGACCGGGGAATGGAACCCACAGCTACATTGTAGCTTTTCATAAAATTGTTAGTTGCCTTATTTTACTTTTTAAAATATGTTTTTATTGATTTTTTTATAGAGACAGGAAGGGAGAGTGATAGAAAGAAACATTGATGAGAGAGAAACATCATCGATTGGCTGCCTCCTGCACGCCCCCCACAGGGGATGGAGCCCGCAACCCGGGCATGTGCCCTGACCAGGAATGGAACCGGCAGCCTTTTGGTTCCTGGGTTGATGCTCAACTGCTGAGCTACACTGGCCGGGCTAGTTGCCTTATTTTTAAAAGTAAGTAATACATGTGCCTGGAACACATTTCAAAATGTATGGAAGGGAATTAGATGAAAATTCAGGGCCCCCTGCACCTGTTCCTTGCTGAGACTTGGTCTAAGCCAGACATGCATTATGGAGGTGTCCTTGCCTCTTTCTCATGGATTTATAGATGTTTGTACTTGGAGGAAGCGAGCCCTTTGTCATTTGTGTCACAAATACTTTTGTCCATCTGTCATTTGCCTTTTGAGTTTACCATACTCTGAGGTTTTAAGTCTTTAATCTTTTCTTTCAGTGTATTTTTTGTTTCATTTTCTAATTTGACTCTTAGACTCATTTGGTATTGACTCTGGTGAAAGCAGCTTTAGGGGTTCCCTTTACTTTTCCAGGCAGTTGTGAGTGAGTAACAGCAGGCGCTGCGCTGTGGCCAGACCCTCCATTTGCCAGACTCGCCGCAGACCAGCTCAGCAGCCTCCAGAGCCTGTGTCTCGCGTCACTTGCTGCAGGTTTTGTCCTCCTTCCTTACTGTTCTTTCTCAGAATTTCCCCGATTAGTATTGTACAACTCTTTCCCCATAGGATTGGCATATCTGTTTTTTTTTTTTTTAAATATATTTCATCGATTTTTTACAGAGAGGAAGGGAGAGAGATAGAGAGTTAGAAACATCGATGAGAGAGAAACATTGATCAGCCGCCTCCTGCACATCTCCCACTGGGGATGCGCCCGCAACCCAGGCACATGCCCTTGACCGGAATCGAATCCGGGACCCTTCAGTCCGCAGGCCGACGCTCCATCCACTGAGCCAAACCGGCTTCGGCGGCATATCTGTTTTTGAACCTAAATTCACTGATAGGCTTTTTGAGGGAGAATTGACTGTATTATTTTATTGTTGTTGTTAATCTTTACCCGATGGTATTTTTCCATTGATTTTTAAAAAAATATATTTTTATTGATTTCAGAGAGGAAGGGAGAGGGAGAGAGAGATAGAAACAGCAATGATGAGAATCATTGATTGGCTGCCTCTTGCATGCCCCCTACCGGGGATCGAGCCCACAATCCCAGCATATCCCCCCTGACTGGAATTGAACCTGGGACCCTTTAGTCTGCAGGCCGAGGCTCTATCCACTGAGCAAAACCAGCTAAGGCAGCGGTTCTCAACCTGTGGGTCGCGACCATCGGAAAACACATATAGCATATCAGATATTTACATTATGATTCATAACAGCAGCAAAATTAGTTATGAAGTAGCAACGAAAATAATTTTATGGTTGGGGGTCACCACAACATGAGGAGCTGTATTAAAGTGTCACGGTGTTAGGAAGGCTGAGAACCACTGAGCTAGGGCTTTCCATTGATTTTTAGAGAGAATGGAAGAGAGAGGGAAAGACAGAGAGAAACATTGATGTGAGAGAAACACATCGATTGGTAGCCTCCTGCACGAGCCCTGACCAGGACCCCGGCCCAGGAAGGAGCCTGCAAACAAGGTACGTGCCCTTGACCAGAATCGAACCTGGGACCCTTTGGTTCACAGGTCAGTGCTCTATCCACTGAGCCAAACTGGCTAGAGCTGGGGAAGAATTTACTTTAAGCCTTCCTTTCCCCAAACAGCTGGGCTTTTCATTTGTTCAAGTCTTATGTTCTTTCATATTTAGAGTCTTTTCATATGCATGTTGCACATTTATAAGGCAGATTCCTCAGTTTCCCCTGGTTGATACTATAAGTGGGAGTTTCCCCTCCATAGAAGGAAGGCAGCTGGGTGTCCCCAGCCCCCTGTTCTCTTTGTATGCAGTCGCGCTGCAGTTGCCCTCGGGTTTCCCAGGTCTCTCAGCACCGGGGCTATTTTCTGTTGTCATGGGCACATCAGCAACTTCATCCTGCCTTCCTTGTGGGTAGTGTCTCTCCAGGGAAGGAGCGGCAGTGGTCTGGCCCGTGCGTGATGGAGGGCTAACTTCCCCGGCCAGCAAGCCCTTTCCAACCCCGTGTCTGTGCAGCATCCGCGGGGGGGCCCTGTGTCCCGGGCTGGCACCTAGCACCAACCTGCTCGTGACCCCCTCCACCCTTTTCACCAAACCCTTCCACATGAGCTAGGCAGCCCTGTTGAGCCTGAACATGAGAGGTTTCCTGGGGTCTCTCTCCCACGCTCTGGCCAGTCTGTTGACATCCTCACAGAGACTTGGAACCCGACCCTGCAGGGTCACTTCCGGTGCTGCCACCCAGGTCTGATCTTCATCTCGTCTTTGTCAACATAAGACAGGCGTGTCGCTGGTACTCTGTGTCCTCAGAATCAAAGCCAGTCTGTTCTTAGGGCCTAGAAGCTCCATCCCATCTGACCTCACCTGCCGCCTCCCCGCTGCTCACTCTGTACCGGCCTCACTGGGGCCCTGGGTGCCACCGGGCGTCTCCCTCTGCCTCTGCCGGGTCCACTACCCCCGGGAGAGCTGCATGGTGATGTCCTCACCTCCTGCCAAGCCTGCCGGACACAGGCCACTTGGGAGGCCCGCCCTGAGTGCCCTGTAGCTACAGCAGCATGTCCACCCGTTCACCACCCTGAACATCTTCCTGGGTGTCCTCTACTCAACACCCGTCATTGTTCATTGTCAGTCTCCCCCACTTCGTTGAGTGGAAGCTAAGAGCAGGGATGTTTGTGCCCTTCACTGATGCATCCCAGACTTTTATAAAAGTTCCCAGCCCTAGCCGGTTTGGATCGGTGGCTAGAGCGTCCGCCTGCAGACTGAAAGGTCCCGGGTTCAATTCCGGTCAAGGGCACATGCAGGCTCCATCCCCAGTAGGGGGCGTGCAAGAGGCAGCCCATCAATGACTCATCATCATTGATCTCTCTCTCTCTCTCTCCCTTCCTCTCTGAAATCAATGAAAATATATTTTTAAAAAATTCTAGCAGCAGATGACTATGGGGATAAGTCCAAGAGAACATCGACTGCCTCCTGAAAACCCGCATCATGTCTGTCAGGCTCTCTGGATCCTGACGCTAACCTTATGAGGTGTGCAGGGCCGTGATCACATGTGTATTCTGTAGAGCAGCGGTCGCCAACCGGTGGTCCACGGGCCACTGGTGGTCTGTGAGATCCGAAAGGTTGGCGACCGCTGCTGTAGTGTGTGTAATGAGTGTTGATAACCTCTTTCCAGCCCTGCTCTAGTGTAAGTTCCTGCAGAATCAGGGCTGCAATGTCTTCTCCTCGGGCAAACCTGCGCAGCATGAACTCGGGGCGAGGACTGGGTGCTCAGGACACCTCCTCTCCTCGGAGCACCCTTAGTTGGGGTGTTGCAATATGATTGCCCCAGGGCCTGCTGAAGGGCCTGGCAAGCAGCCGGATGGGAGGGTGCCCCCTGGCCAGCGGATGCAGGGCCCTTGGTCACCTTGCAGAGGTGTGACCCCCAGTTATGGATGTTGCTGTGGGTTGACGTGTGCCCACCCTCCTCCTGAAACTTGTTGAAGCCCTAACCTCTAGCACCTGTGAATGTGACCTTTTTTTTTTTCAGTCAGCTCTTTGCAGAGTTGACTAGTTAAGATGAGGTTGCCCTGGCTGAGATTGGGCCTTCATCCAATGACATGTCCTCGTAAGAAGCGGAGAAGACATAGTCGCTCGAGGGGAGAACTGGGGCTGCAGCAGCCCACACACTGGGCTTGAGCAAAACAAGTCCAAAACGGAGGTGCTGGAGGGTTGTTTCTTCTGGAAGCTCGAGAGAGTCTGTCCCGCGCCTCTCACCCAGTGTCTGGCAGCTGCTGTCCATCCTGTGCTCCTGGGATTGGAGGCACCTCCCTGCATCTCAGCCTCCATTGTCATGTCTTCCTGTGTCCAGATGGTCCCCTTCCAGGGACCAGCCATGGCATGAGGGGCCCACCCTATCCCAGTGTGGCCTCATGTTAATTTAACTAACTACATTGGCAAAGACCCTATTTCCAAACAAGTTCCCGTTAAGAGTCTGGGGTTAGGACTTGAACAAATCTTTTCTTTTCTTTTTTTTTGGGGGGGGGGCGGGCGGGGGAGTCACAGTTCAACCCATAACGTACACCAAGAGGGTTTGAGAAGGTTTGTAATAATTTTGTGAAGCTTCGTGAGCAGAGTAACTGGCTTTGGCTTTGTTGTGTTTCGGGCCCACATGTGGAACTGGAGGGGCAAATGTCAGGTCTCTCTTTTTTTTTTTAACGCTTCGCGAATTTGCGTGTCATCCTTGCACAGGGGCCATGCTAATCTTCTCTGTTTTATTCCGATTTTAGTATATGTGCTGCCGAAGCAAGCACAAGTGGCAGGTCTTGAAAGCTGTCGGTATCAAACCGCAAAAATTTTGTCAGAATCTTCATTATCCAAAGCCGTTAACCACATGTTGCCAATCACACTGCAGTGAGCAGAGCACGTGTGCTCCCCGGTGGTTCTTCTGTGCGGATATGTTCTGTGCTGTCGTGTTTGATTGGCACCGTCAGGGAAGGAGCTGGGTTTGTTGTTAGGAATTGGCCCAGTTCATGAGGTTTGGACGCAGTTCTGGGCACCGAGGGACACTGCAAGCTGCGCACAGCTCTGAGTGGTCACAGGCGTCTCCATTGTGTGTGTGTGTGTGGGGGGTCGTCTCCTGAGCCAGACTCTCCAGGTGTAAGTACAGAGCCCCTCGGGTAGTTCCTCGGAGAGGCAGCCAGCGAGGCAGACACTGAGAGTTGTCAGGGTCTTTTTTCTTTTATTTATTTATTTTATTTTTTTAACATTGTTAAGAATATTTATTTTGATACAATCGACCATAAATAAGTCAGTAGAGGTTCCACTCTGCCACAGATGCATCTGAGAAGAGCCCTGTGCCATTCAATTGGTGAACGTGTGCCAGCCAGAGGGCACACCTTCCACGTTGTTACTGTCCATTGATTGCTTCCAAATCCAGACGACCAAACAGTCCTTTATCCCCAAAGTAAGCTCAGAGCAGTTGGTTCAGGCATTCCAGGATCTGCACCCCTCTTAAATCCCAGGTCAATCACGAGAGGGATAAAGCCCCAGCGGATGGCAAACTGGCCGCCTTTGAAGAGCTGCTTGGCCTCTTTGCTCAGCTTCACCATGGTGACGGCCCGGTGGCGCTGCGAGCACCCACTACCGTGGCAGAGTCCTCTCTCCCTCTTTTTTTTTAATATAATTTTTTTCTTTATTGATTAAGGTATTACATATGTGTCTTTATCCGCCCATTGCCACCCAGCCCCCCACTCATGCCCTCACCCCCCGGGTGTCTGTGTTCATTGGTTAGGCCTATATGCATGCATACAAGTCCTTCAGTTGATCTCTCCCCCTAACCCCCACCCTCCCCTACCTTCCCTCTGAGGTTTGACGGTCTGATTGATGCTTCTCTGTCTCTGGATCTGTTTTTGTTCATTGGTTTATGTTGTTCATTATATTCCATAAATGCGTGAGATCATGTAATATTTATCTTTCTCCGACTGGCTTATTTCGCTTAGCATAATGCTCTCCGGGTCCATCCATGCTGTTGCAAATGGTAAGAATTCCTTCTTTTTTACAGCAGTGTAGTATTCCATTGTGTAGATGTACCACAGTTTTCTAATCCACTCATCTGCTGGGCACTTAGGCTGTTTCCAGATCTTAGCTATGGTGAATTGTGCTGCTATGAACATAGGGGTGCATATATCCTTTCTGATTGGTGTTTCTAGTTTCTTGGGATATATTCCTAGAAGTGGGATCCCTGGGTCAAGTGGGAGTTGCATTTTTAGTTTTTTGAGGAAACTCCATACTGTTCTCCACAGTGGCTGCACCAGTCTGCATTCCCACCCGCAGTGCACAGTGGTCAGGGTCTTGATGCTACCTGCATACGTGAAGGAAGTCCTGCGTGCACAGCAGGATACCCATCTCCTGACTGAGAAGCAGTCCATCACCTTTCGCCCTGGAGAGAAGTGTGTGGGGAGGTGCACCAGCAGGAAGGGGAGCCCGTGTGGTGCCGTGCGTGCCCCAGGCAGTGCCTGCGCTGGGTTCGCCTGTGCCTGTGCCCTGGTGTCTGGAGAGGACAGGAGATGAAACCTCAGTAGCCCCCTAAGCAATGGAACAAGCCATAGAGTTAGTCCTGAGTATTGTCAGTTCATGGAATGACCTGCAGCAAAGTGACTAGATTGAAAGGAGAAGACGGGTTAATACGTTGAGTATTTTCCAAAGAGCAAAGGCCTTTCTTTGTACTTTTCTGTGTTCTATATTTGTCGTATGTTTGGAATCAGACACAGATATTAATGATATTAGTGGTTTTCAAACACTGCTGTGCTGAAAGCCCCCTTGCCCATGTCTGAAGCTGCTGGAAGGGTTGTTGGTTTTCTGCCTTGGTCTGGTCAGCCGTGGATGGCCCGAGGAGGCTCCCACGATTCCAGGTTGTTGTGACCAACCAAGTACCAGGACTGGGGGACTGAGCAGCAGACCTTTATTACGCTGCAGGCTGGTTTGGTTTCTGCTGGGGCTCCACTTCTGGCTTGTAGGCGCCTGCCTTCTTGCTGTGGCCTTTCCTGAGCCCACAGGCAGAGAGCAACCTGCAGGAACACAGTCCCATCAGGTCAGGGCTGCCCCTTATGACCGCATTTGATCCCAGGCGATGCCCCCCTTTCTCCAAATAGTCACAGTGGAGGTTATGGCTCCAGCATGGGGACTGGAAGGACACAACTCAGGTACTGGAAGCAGAGTTGTCAGTGAAAAGCACTGGATGGTTTGGCTCAGTGGCTAGAGCAGCCGTGGGCAAACTACGGCCCGCGGGCCGGATCCGGCCTGTTTGAAATGAATAAAACTAAAAAAAAAAAAGACTGTACCCTTTTATGTAATGATGTTTACTTTGAATTTATATTAGTTCACACAAACACTCCATCCATGCTTTTGTTCCGGCCCTCTGGTCCAGTTTAAGAACCCATTGTGGCCCTCGAGTCAAAAAGTTTGCCCACCCCTGGGCTAGAGTGTTGGCCTGCAGCCCAAAGGGTCCAGGTTTGGTTCCGGTTAAGGACACATACCTTTGTTGCAGGCTCCTCCCCAGCCCAGGCCCTGGTCAGGGCTTGTGCATGAGGCAACCCATAGATGTGTTTCTCTCTGTCTTTCCCTCTCTCTTCCACTCTCCCTAAAAATCAATGGGAAAATATCCTGGGATGAAGATTAACAACAAAAAGCATTGGATGAAAGTGAGGTTTTGTTGCTGTTCTCACCTGGGCTGTAAATACCTGCCCTCAGGGGAACTCTTTTTAACTCATCCTGCTGTTTCCTTTTGTTAAGGATGCTTTCTTCCCTTATTACAAAAGCAATATATGTTCTCTGCAGAACAGTGAGACGGTAAACACCCATGTTTACCAGCAGCAGTTGGTATGAAGTCAGTTACTTAGTGCACAGTGACCAGTTTGGGGACTGGCACTCCTCAGAGAGGGCAGAGGGGGGACCCGAGGAACGTGCTGGCATAACCAGTGCGGTTCCTGAAATTTC
>NW_005370960.1:2000782-2005456 GCF_000412655.1 Myotis brandtii
ACACAGCGCTTGTGTTGCTGGTGGATTGAGCGGAGCTGGACTGTGTGTCTCCCAGGTGCCTGCCACAAACTACAGCTGACATTGGCTCGAAGAGGCCCCAGAGCATTGGGTCTCGAGGCACCCACACACTGTGTTCTGGTCCTGACCCCCCACTTACAGCATCATTTTCATAGCCCTTCTAATTTTATTAAATAAGTACATGCTTCTATTTAAAGACTTCAAATAAGACAGAATAAACTAATACTATACCCAGAAATACCTAACCTCTATTAACTTTTAAGCATTTTACTTAGAAATAATTTCTGCTTAGAAATAAATTATAAAAGTAAAAATTCCCCTTATCAAGAGTGGCCTAGCCCAGCTGGCATGGCTGAGTGGTTGAGCGTCGACCTATGAACCAGGAGGTCAGGGTTTGATTCCCAGTCAGGACACACGCCTGGATTGGGGGCTCGATCCCCATTGGGGGGCGTGGAGGAGGCAGCCAATCAATGATTCTCTCTCATCATTGATGTTTCTATCTCCCTCTCCCTCTCCCTTTCTCTCTGAAATCAATAAAAATATATTTTAAAAAAAGAGTGGCCTATTCTTGATATTTTAGCTCATTTGCCATTCTCATTTGTCGTTCTTTCTCTCGCTGTCTCTATGTGTATGTATGTGTGTATACACACATGCACATATAAGTTACACACATGTGCCATTTTTTTAAAAGCATTAGAGGGCAAGTTGCATACATTATCGCCTTTATCCCTGAATCCTCCTGTGTCTATGTCCTAAGAATAGGGATGTTCTTACACAACCAGAGTACAGTTGTCAACATCAGTAAACTTAACATGGACAGCACCCATATTTCAATTTGGTCAGCAGACCCTAAAGTTTCTCCTTCTATTTCAAGATCCAGTCGAGGGTGAGGTGTTGGGTTTTGTTTTCCTGCCTCTACAGCACTTAATCTGGACCATTTCCTCAATACTTTCTGTTTGTGTTATGACTCTCATACTTTGGGAAAATGCAGTTTCCTCCCCATCTGGCATGAAGTTTCACTTTGGGTTTGTCCTCATGATTCCATCAGGGTTCAGCCTTCTCCGCCACAGCCCTCCTTTCTCGGGTTTCGGGCTTCTTTCCCTGGTACCTGGCAGGCCGTCTGAGAAGACATTGCGAGGCTGGACAGACACCTCGTCCTTGCCAGCGTTCTGCCCGGACTTGGTGTCTTGGTGTTTTCTGTTTGTGATGCTGCACGTGGTGCCCTTCCAGCTGCCGCAGCTCCTCGGGGGCATCCTGTCATGACAAGCACCCTCGTCCCCCATTGGCTCCTCTGCTCATTGTCTGCACGCACTCATTGATTCCTGCTTTTCAATGGCTTTTAATAACTGTATTTAGTGTTGTTCGTGCTCAAATTGTCCCAGATGTGACAGTGGGAACCCCTTCAGTGGGCTGCTGTGTCCTGTGACATGCCCTGGAATTTATTTATTTATTTATTTATGTTTGAGCACTTTGTATTTTCTGAAATTAGATACTTAGGTCTGGCATCAACCATTTCTCCATGGAGAGTTGGTGCCTGTTAGCGAAGAATGACTTTAAGGTGTGCTTGGTGTGCTCATTGCTGCTGTGGCCCTGTCAGTGGACAGAGCTAGGAAATCTACACGTGTGCACGCACACACACAAACATATGTGCACACGAGCATGCAGGAAGGAATCACGAGGTCACACGTGGACCTGCATTCCCAGTGCGGCTCCGTGAGTCTTTTGTCTGACTTCTTCCACGCCTCTTCTGTGTGTCCGTCTTCAGCTGTGGGCCCTGGCTCCTGACCAAGGCAGCACGGTTACTCATCCCTATGACACACCTAAACCAGGATTCTGAAGGGGACTGTACTTATCACACCTATTCAAGAGTCAGGACCACCCCTCCCTGCCCACACTGTCCACTGTGGGTGAACACCTCTGGCTCTCTTGTGTCTACCTGCAGATAAATCATCATTGCTCTGTGCACACTCTCGCCTGACTTCCCCCCAACACCATTCCACAACTTCTTTTTAAAAAATATATTTTTTTGTTGATTTCAGAGAGGAAGGGAGAGGGAGAGGGGGATAGAGACATCAATGATGAGAGAGAATCATTGATCACCTGCCTCCTGCACGCCCCACACTGGGGATCAAGCCCACATCCCGGGCATGTGCCCTGACTGGGAATCGAACCTCCTGGTTCATAGGTCAACACTCAGCCACTGAGCCACACCGGCCAGGCTCCACAACATCTTATCCAACATGGCTTTGTCTACAAAATGAGATCCATAGAATACTTTGTAATGGTAGCAGAATAAGACTACATAGAACTCCCTGTTATTGGACTTTGCTTTTAAAATGTGTCCAGTTGTTTTCTGTGATATATAAAGCTGGCATCAACATCTTTGTAACTAAATCTTAATTATCTCCTTAGGGTGGAAGTGGAGTTACTGGTCAGAGGGTATGTATACTTTTATGTCTTTGTGATGGCTCCTGGTTTCTGAGAGGGCTGGTTTTCCAGGCCCATGTCCCTCAGTGTGGCTGCACATCAGAACCACCAAGGGCACTTTCAGAAGCAGTGACGCCTGGCCCGGACTCAGAACCTCTGAGAGTCTGGTTTCGAGGATCTGGGGTGTGATCAGGATTTGTAGTTTTTAAAGGCTCCCCAAGAGATTTTGATATGCAGCCAATGTGATATTTTATTATTTTAATTTAAATATTCTTCTGAAATTGTTTCAGACAGTCAGATTTGGAAGAAGTGGCCCCCGAAATAAAAGCCTCTGAGAGACCAGCAGCTGTGGCCATTGCAGGTAAGGTTGGGCCCGCCCACCCCCAGCAGACACTGCACACGTTCTCTGTCCCTTCGAGATGCTGCTCCCAGCACCGCCCTGGCCAGGGGTCATGCACCTAAAAAGTAAATAAACATAGGCTTTGTTTTTCCATTCACAGAATATTCCATCGAGGAGTCCTTTAAACTTCTCTTTTATATTCAAACTAGGATTCAGTGTTACACAGGTGATGTCACACTGCTGTCCATTGGTCTGGTGTGAGCACATCATAACTGCCGCCCGAGACACGTCTGGGGTGACTGACCAGTTTCTAATCTGGGCATCTCTGAGAGGGAAAGGTGTATGTTATTGGGACCACAGGTATAACTTGGAACTGTCCTGGGCAGGCTGGGGCTTGGGGTCTTTCTGGTCATGGTCCCTATACGCTGGTTTGTCTTTCTCTAGAGCAGTGGTTCTCAACCTTCCTAATGCCACGACCCTTTAATACAGTTCCTCATGTTGTGGTGACCCCAATTTCATTGTTACAAATTGAACATAATTAAAGCATAGTGATTAATCACAAAAACAATATGTAATTATAGATGTGTTTTCCGATGGTCTTAGGCGACCCCTGTGAAAGGGTCGTTCGACCCCCAAAGGGGTCACGACCCACAGGTTGAGAACTGCTGCTCTAGAGATTTGCAAGGTGGGCTGTAGCTGCCCCTCGTGACTTAAGCTTTAAGGTGTGGCCACACTCCAGACATCTTCATTTCTCCTGGCAACTCACTTTGGATGTTTTTTTCATAGATTTGGTATGTCTCCAAATTAATGTGTTTTATTGGATATTAATAGTGTTACGTAAAAATAACTCCACAAAATATGCAAATAAGTTTGGGTCAGTCACGTTTTGTTTTATTAATTCAAACAAATATTTATTCAGTGAGATACCACCTGACACCCACTTGAGTGGCAACTATAAAAAAACAAACAAACAGGAAAGAACCAGTGTTGGCCAAGATGTGGAGCAACTGGAACCCTCATGCACTGCTGGTGGGAGTGTAAGGGGTGCAGCTGCCCAGGCTGCAGGACGGCTCAAGGGGCTGAGAGGGGAAATGTGGGAAACTGCTTCATGGGGACAGAGCCTTACTTTCAGGGGATGGAAATGTTTGGAGATAAGTAGACAAGAAGTGGAGGTGGCACAACTGGTGACTGTGCTAACTGCCACAGAATCATTCACTATAAAATGATTTTCTTCCCCAAAGGTTTTCCCTTTTTTGTTAAATACACATGACATAGTATTTACTATCTTAACCATTTCTAAGTGTACAGTTCAGTGGCATTAAATGCATTCACATTGTACTGTGTCCATCAGCACCATCCATCCCATAACTTTACTCACCCTGTAAATAAGAAATTCTATACCTATTAAACCGTAACACCCCCTTTCCCTCCCCCAACCCCTGGCATCCACCATTACTCTTTCTGTCTGTACTGTAGGTACCTCCAATGAGGGACTCTGAACAGTATCTGTCTGGTTTTGACTGGCTTACTTCCTTCAGCATCAGGTTCCTCCATGCGGCAGCATTTTGCAGAACCTGCCATTATATATACAGACCCCATTTTGTTTATCCGTGTACTCATTGATGGACACTCGATTGCTCCTATGTTTTAGCTATTGTGAATAATGATATCAGAATACATTGTGCACATATCTCTTCAAGACCTTGTTTTAGTGTTTGGAGGTGTACCCCTGACAGGGAATTGCTGGGACATGTGGTCGCTCTAACTTGCTGACTAGACTCAGCGCATATGCGTTTTCCTTCCAGATCTGGAATGGAGAGAAATGGAAGGAGATGACTGCGAGCTTCAGTATGGAGGTAGAAGCCACAGTGTTTGGGAAAGGGGGTGGG
>NW_005370960.1:2005485-2008523 GCF_000412655.1 Myotis brandtii
TTATGTTTTGAACAGTCAGGAGAACTTGCTGTCTTAGTGAGAAACACAGGGCTCTGAGTGCAGCTTAAACTAACCGGTGTGGGTCCCGGCCCCTGGTTTGATTGACACGCCTGTTCCTTTGCTTTTGCAGATGGTATGAACGAGGCTCAGGACAGTGACTTTCCAACAGGTATGTGTTTTCTCTCACGTTTCTGCTCTCTGCTCAGCGTCCTGTCCCGTTGAAGGAAATAGCGTCACTGCTGCTGGTTCTCACCCTGGCTGCATCAAACTCACCTCCAGTCCAGCAACCCTTTATATCAACTCATATATTAGTAATTCTGCCGGAAAACAAGCCCCTGGGAGCTGTCACTGTAGAGAGGAACATAGTGAGTTGGCACTTTGGATGTTATTTTTAACAAGTTCTCCGAGGGACTCTAAAACCCAGCCAGTCTGTGCACCACTCATGGGGTCTGTGTTTTCATGTCCAGATCCGCAGAGGGTCACACACTGGGCAGCAGTGGGCGTTTAAATAGGCTTGTTTGTGCTGGCTTTTCCCTACTGCACTTAACTACTGAAAAAATAAAGACAGTTGTTCCATGTCTGATGAGAAAAACAATGTCCCTGGTTTCATTCTGACAAAACTCAGAAACCTGAAGGGTTTCTTCTCCAGTGTCCCTCTCCCCACAAGTCGTGTCCCTGCAACAAGGTCTCCAGCCCGGGTCCGACGGCAGCCACGGCCCGAGAACCCGCCGAGTGCCCGTGCAGGCACAGGCAGCAGGTGGACCTTGCAGGGGAGTGAGACATGTGTCCCTGTGCCCAGTGCTGCTGGCCCCGCGTGCCCTGAGCCGTCCCATGTGGCTCCATGAGCACCTACGGCAGCATCACAGGCGGTGCTTCCTCTCTTGAGAAAGGAATGGAGAGAATCCTGGAGAGCAGCAGGAGGTTTAATTATTCTGTTGGTTTATGTAGCATTTAAAGTGACTGATTGTGTGTAGTATGGAAATTGGTGAGAGCCGTGGCCAACACAGAGAGGTGGATGAAACTCTTGGCAGGGCCTGACTGTTATGCGCATCCCGAGTTTGTAAGCGTCTGTATCGTAATGGCTGACACGTGAAGATCTGAATAAATAAGTGCAGAAGTACGATCATCTCTAACAGATACTTGAATACAATGAAAATGTAAACCCATGGTATTTGGCCTCAGAGTGCAAAATGGATTAGCTGTGATCTGCAGCACTGTGTACCTAGTAACAACTCCCTGTCTCCAGTTTTGAAAAGAGAAAAGAACATGAATAAGAAAATCAAGTAACTTGGTGATTGTGTCACCATGGAAAATCCCCGGTGACAGTGTGAGGGCTTCACTGCTGCCGAGTGCAGGGAGCCTGCCTCCTGGCGTACAGCGTTCACCCAGGCGGCTGCTCTGGTCTCGGTGCTGCTGGAGCCCGTAGTTCCAGAGAAGCAGCCACATAGACGTCTGCATGTGGCCCTGGTGGCCTGGCCTCACCCCTCTCCTGTCCCACGGGTCTGCCTGTGCTGGGACTGGGTGGTGTGATGCATGTGTGTCTTCGTCTCAGGGGCCCAGGGCATCCTGCTCTTGGAAGGGCTGCCCCCACCATGCTGGCGCCCCTTCCTGCCTCTACCCTGGGCCCCACCCTCTTGGCGAGCACTTACATCTTCGTTTCCCTCCACAGTGGAGAGGAGCCGGCTGCAGGAAATGCTGTCGCTGTTGGGACTGGAGACACACCAGGCCCAGAAACTGGGCCTGCAGGATGCCCTGCAAATCAGCAGTGACAGTGTGAGGAACTGGGCGCCTCAGGCTCCCAGAGACCTGCCCTGGACCTTCCTGAGGAAGCTGCAGGCCCGCAGCGCTGAGGCCCGGAGCACCGCAGTGCTGGCCTCGCCCTCGGATGCCCGGCCCGCAGAGAAGGAGAGCCAGATGGAGGAGGAGGTCATATACTGGGACACGGCCGACGACATCTCCGCGGACATCTACTCCTTCTCGGAGCTGCCCACGCCCGACACGCCTGTGAACCCCCTGGACCTGCTCTGTGCCTTGCTGCTCGCCTCCGATGGGTTCCTGCAGCAGGAAATTGTGCTGAGGATGTCTCTCTGCCAGTTTGCGCTCCCACTCGTTCTGCCTGACTCGGAGCACCACGCCCACACCTTCCTGCTGTGGGCCATGCGGGGCGTCGTGCGGACGTGGTGGGCACAGCCCCCGAGGGGCGCGGGCAGCCTCAGGGAGGACAGTGTGGTCCTGGCCCGGGCACCTGCCTTCGCCTTTGTGCGCATGGAGGTCAGCAGCAACTCCAAGTCCCAGCTGCTCAACGCCGTGCTCAGCCCGGGCCACAGGCAGCGCGACTGCTTCTGGCACCGGGACCTGAGCCTGGGCACCAGCCCCCGGGAGATCGCGGACGGGCTGGTGGAGGTCTCCTGGCTCCTGCCCAGCGGCAGGGAGGACCTGGACCTTTGCCCGGAGCCCGTGGCCTTTCTGAACCTCAGAGGTGACATTGGGTCTCACTGGCTGCAGTTCAAGCTCTTGACAGAGGTCTCCTCGGCCGTGTTCATTCTGACCGACAACATCAGCAAGAAGGAATACAAGCTGTTGTCCTCCATGAAAGGGTCGGCCACCAGGTACTACTTCATCCTGAGTCCCTACCGTGGGAAGCGGAACTCCAACCTGCGGTTCCTGAACAGGCTGGCCCCCGTGCTGAGGATGGACCACTCCCACGTGCTCGTCAAGGTCAGCAGCACGGATGGTGCCCGCTTCACGCGCAGGGTCCGCGCCATCGTGGCGAGCGTGGCCCGGTCCCCCTGCAGGAGGGTGTCTGTGGAGGACATGGCCCACGCCGCCCGAAGGCTGGGGCTGAAGGTGGACGAGGACTGTGAGGAGTGCCAGCGGGCGAAGGACCGGATGGAGCGGATCACCAGGAGCATCCGAGACCCCGATGCCTACCGCAGGGAAGAGCTGAGGCTGCAGGGGGAGCCGTGGAGGAAAGCAGCCCGCGTGGAGAAGGAGCTGTGCCAGGCGCAGTGGGCCGGGGACCCTGCGGACAGGCGCCG
>NW_005370960.1:2008662-2014902 GCF_000412655.1 Myotis brandtii
TGGAACTTCGCACGCAGCAGAGTGGCCACGACCCTGCGGGGGGCGTGCAGGAGTTCATCGCAGGCATCAGCTGCCCCTCTCTGGGCGAGAGGCAGTATTTCCTGAGGTGGATGGAGTGGGGCCTGGCCTGGGTGGCCCAGCCAAGGCCAAGGCAGCCTCCAGAGGCGGCTCCGGCCCTGAGACCAAAGCAGGGTGGGGCTGGGGACCGAGAGCCACTCTGGCCGGAGCCCCTGGGGGTGGAGCACTTCCTGCGGGAGATGGGACAGTTTTACGAGGCAGAGAGCTGCCTGGTGGAGGCTGGGAAGCTGCCCACAGGCCAGAGGCGGTTCGCCCACTTCCCAGGCTTAGCCTTGGAGCTGCTGGTGAGGGGGCTGCCCCTGGAGCTGGTTGACGGGAGCACGCGGAGCACCCCCCTGCGCTGGGTCACGGGGCTCTTGAAGGAGCTGCACACGCGCCTGGAGAGAAGGTCACGGCTGGTAGTGCTGTCGGCGCTGGGCGTGCCCGGAACCGGGAAGTCCACGCTTCTCAACACCATGTTCGGGCTTCGGTTTGCCACAGGGAGGGGCCGGGGTCCTCGAGGGGCCTTCATGCAGCTTGTCACAGTGGCCGAGAGCTTCAGCCAGGACCTGGGCTGTGACCACATCCTGGTAATAGATTCGGGGGGGTTGATAGCAGGCGCCCCGGCCACGGCTGGAGAGCGCTTTGAGCTGGAGGCCTCCCTGGCCACATTGATTATGGGGCTGAGCGATGTCACCGTGGTCAGTTTAGCGGAAACAAGGGACATCCCACCGGCTATTTTACATGCCTTCCTGCGGCTGGAGAAAACGGGGCACATGCCCAACTACCAGTTTGTGTACCAGAACCTTCATGACTCGTCTGCCCCTGGCCCGAAGCCACGGGAGAGGAGGCCGCTACTGGAGTCACCCTCGGACGTGAGCAGAGCCTCCACACACGTGGACAAGCAGGGAGACGGCCTCCGGACGCTGGCGGACCTGGCCTTCTGTGACCCCGAGAAGCAGCACGTCTGGCATGTTCCTGGCCTGTGGCACGGAGCGCCTCCCATGGCTGCCGTGAGCTTGGGGTACAGTGAGGCCGTGTTTGAGCTGAAGAGATGCCTGCTGGAGAACATCAGGAACGGCCTGTCCGACCCCCACAGGAATATTCAGCAGCTCATTGAGCTGGTGGGACTGCTGTGAGTGTGGCTACTCGAGGGTGTCCACCTGGGGCTGGCACCTGAGGCGCTGGTGTCCTGCCCATGGGAGAAGGTAGAAAAGCGAAAGACGGGGCCTGGAGTCTCCTACCCTATTAAGCTGCAGAGGCTGTGGGTGTGGGACAGCTCTGGGGGGGATGCATCCAGGACTATGTCTCAGCTCCTTGGGCGGCCCGTGGTGGGGCCTCTTTCATCGGTGCCTGGAGTGGAGAGGTGCTCTCTCTCCATCACCCAGCCGGCGCACGAGTCCCAGGAGAGGGGTGGGGAAGGGGCCCCAGGAAGCATACAGGCTTCCCTCCAGCCCATCGTTGGTGGGTCCATGCTGCCCGGACAGAGTGCCCATGTGGCAAGTCTATTTATTGCCTGACGTGAAGCCCTCCCCGGCCCCACCCGGCTCACCCTGCTGCACCTCATGCCCTGCAGCACCTGGTATACAACTCCCCATGACAGGAACACGTGCTCACGTGCCAGCCCCGCCCCCAGACTGTGAGCTCTTTGAGGGCAGGGGCTGTGTTACCCAACTTTGTCACGCCAGGGCCTGGTACACTGTGGGCGCGTTAATAAAAGTTTGTGAAACGAATGGATGCACGAGTGAGAGGAGCAGGCGGTTCCTCTCCGGGCCTGATGTTCCCGCTTCCTCCGAGAGGATCCATGTTTTTCTGAGGGAGGGTGTGCAGGGGACCCCTGAGAGGAGGTCCCTTCTAGGCTGTTACTGGGAACAGGCAATGTTCCTGCAGCAATCCCCATCACTGTCCCCTCTGTAGGGAGGGAAGGGGCCCAGAGCAGTGGACCTGGGAGGGCAGAGCGGCTAGGGAGCCGCTGCCCTAGGCGCCGGCCCTCCACTTCCTGGTTCTCGTCCCCAACGCCCACACAGCAGGTTCACCCACCGGCCCACGGTGCCAGCCCTGACTTTGCTGCCGTGCTCCTGGGACCAGCCTTCTTCCCTGCCACCATTTGAGCCAGAATTTGGGGCCCCTCTCTGGTCGATTCTCCAGCTGAAGTCCTGGCCTGCACTGGCCTCATCAAGGTCACTGCCGAGCCTCGGAGCCAGTCCCAGCAGTGGCACCCGCTCTGGGGATCTCAGCTGTGTCCTTGGGCCTCCTCCCCTATTTTGTGGCTTCAGGAAAACTCGGCCGGAGGTGGTGGCCCGAGCTCCTCTGTGTCCTTTATTCCTTTTGCCAGACTCGGTCAGTGAGCCTCGGTCTGGAACAGCTTCCTCGAGCCAGGCCCCTTGGCCCCTCGGCCCTTCTCTGCATCCCAGGACACCGTGGCTTCCTTGGTGTTTGGGATGTTGTCGCCGGGCGCTGTGAGTCTCAAGACTCACAACAGGCAGAGCCAGACTCAAACTCTGGAAACCTGACCTGCGGAAAACGTCTTCTCTTCTGAAACTTAAGAATCTGTACTCCTCAGGCACTGGAAGCTCATCTCTTTCTGGACCATTAAATGACACAAGTTTTTAGATGTTGGTTCACAGGAAATAGCTTAAACTTCCCATTACTTTGCTTCTCCAGCTCAGTGGGACGTTCACCCAGGATCCTTCTGGGCCTAAATCCAGGCACTGGGAACCTGTCTTAGAATTGCTGTAACCCCTTTAAAATTGAGTCCAGCTATTCCAGAAATCTGACCTGGGGAAGCTAGCCCTACTGGTTCCCTACCAGTCAAGGGTTCTTTACGAGGGCGTCTAGCCATTGTCCAAAGTTAAGGTTCGGCTATTGAATTCCTGAAAATCAGGTGTGTGCTTTTCCTTCTGGGAAGAGAGTTCATAGCTTTACATGGATTCTCAAAAGGCTGAGCTTCTTTTTCTTGATGATACATAAAGCAGTGTCTGCAACTGAGGTTATCTTAGTTTTACTGAAACACAGTACCTGGCAGGGCTGGTGTTAGAAATTTGTACGGACGTATGCCTGGTATGGTAGCTCTCCCCAGCTCCTCAGATGTGAGTGAGCCCGGGAAAGAAAAATCCTTTCTCTTTTTTCTGAGTCAGTAGTAAAAAAATTTTTTTTGACTATAAACCTATCCCGAGTTCCTAAGATGTCAAGAAAACCAATTCGGAGTGTGGCTTTCCCAGCACAGAGTCAGGATGCAGAGCAGCGCCGGGGGTTTGATCCTGGTATGGTGACTTTTACCTCTCGCCTCACAGCCCCCATGTGCTGTCCTGGGCCTGGGCCTCCTTCCATCGCCCCTGGCTCTGTCTGCCCAGGCAGGCACTTCTCCCTCAGGATGCAGCCCCACCTCCACCCTACCCTCCAAGAAGCAGGGCCTGTGAGAGCTCCAGGTACCGTCCTGATCTTCCCTCTTGTCTGCTTTTCTGCCCCCCGCCCCCTCTCCAAGCTCCCTGCTCCCCGAGGAAGGTGATGTCAGCCACTTTGGAGTCCTGATCTATCCTGGGGTCTGAGAATCAGAAGTGAGGTCTGAGTTGCTGGCATGTGATGCCCATTTTCCCATCCGCTACTCCAAGCTCTGGAGTGTGGCTTTCAGCCCCAGGTTACTGGCAAAAGGAACAGGGTGTTTGGAAATGGCTCCGTCAGGAGACTGGTTACTTCAGCACCCGAAGCTGAGGTCAGTAGTGCCACTCCATCTGTGCCTCAGCAGCGGAGAGGGGCTGGAGAAGGACCAGGGTCAGAGCCCCTTGGCTACCCATACAGAGAGCGGAGGACGGTGCTGGGACTCGGGTTCAGCTGTGGTTTGGCTTAGTTCCCAGATGAGAGCTTGGAGCCTTGGATTCTTCCTGGTGAATGGGCCGGACACTAGGAGAAAACAAATCACCAGTAGCCATTTTATTTATTTTTTAATCCTTATTGTTGAAAGTATTACATATGTCCCCTTCGTTCTCCCATTGACCCCTTGCTACCAGGAGTAATTCTGAAATACAGGTTTATAACACGTACAGTGTGAGCTGAGGATGTCAGTCTTCCCCGCGGACCAGCGTGAGTGGGATTGTCTGGGCTAAGCCTGCAGCCAACAGGAAGGCAGAGGGCTCTGGCTGGGGCACCTCTCCCTGAGGCTAGACTCACCATATTCCTGGCTGGACTGTGCAAATCCAGAGGCCCCCCTCACACAGTGTCACCCACAGTGGCCAGTGCCCTATCTAATAGAGGCAAGCCCTTGGGCTGTACTGGACAGACCATCTCGAAGACGTCCAGACCACCCAGCAGGCCCCTCCTCTGCCTTGTGGTCCAAGAGGGGCAGGCGTGGACTAAGTCCATCCCCTCTGAGTGAGCTGGTGTAAGAGCTAGACCAGCCTCCCCCCCAGGTGCCCCTGCACAGGTTCTGGGATTCTGCCGCATAAACCTGCATTCAAGGCGCTGGTTCTCGACCCTGGCTACAAATAAGGGTCATCTGAGGAATGCTGGGAAAGCACGGTGCCACCCCCAGTCCTATACTTGGGGTGTGGGGCCCAGTGGACTCGCATGTGCAGCCAGGGTTGAGAACCTCTGCTTTGAGAGCATAAAAGCCACTGATGCCTGGTGATCACAAGGGCTCGCGTCTGAGAAAACCACAGCTGCACATCCTCCTCTTCCTGGGCCCTTGGTGTGGTCACTTGTTTCTAGACGTGGCTGTTCCTCATCCAGGAAGGGCCAGTGCTAAGCAGTCTGTGCTCAGCCCTAGACCCCACCATTCCCGATCCTACGTGGTTCTGAAGGCTCCCACTCACAGATGCAGTGGAGCCCAAACACTTGCTACCATTGCTCGTTCTAACCTCAGGTGAATCTCTGACCTCCATCTTCTCTCTGCAAACCCTGTGAAAGACAATATTGCCTTTCACAGGATTGATGGGGGAAGAAGGCAAGTGCATCAAAACACAACAGGTGAAAACTGCAGAAAAATAAAACACCCTGTTAAAAATTTCCACTGGCAACGTGAAACAGTGCAGCAATTCATGCATTAAAATTGTCCTTTTAGGTTATTTTAATTATGCACTCATAGGACACCACTCCCCCGCCCCCCATCAAGGAACCAGCTCCTTTTTGCAACAAGGCAGGTAAGAATTTTAAAAAGGTGGGTAACCATGAGAGAGCTAGACCAGTTAGAATTGCTGGGAGACATCTCAGGAATGAAGAAAAAAACGCTGATAGTGGTATTGCCTACTGCATTGAGGACAGACCTTTGACCCCGAGCACAACCACCCTGCTGAGCACTGCCGTCTGCTCCCAGAGGAGTCAAGGCCATTGTCACCTTTGCTGCAAAACCAGCCACTTCTCTCCTCTGATTGAGGTCGTGTTCTTGTGAGTTCTCATCAACCCTAAATAGCTGGCTTATCTCCCTCAGAGGATGAGAAATCAGGGACTCTATTCTTAAAAACAAATGGACCAAAAAACAAACAAACACAAAAAACCCCACCACCCCAAACCCCACATTTATTAGCTACTCATTCTGTCAGACAATTTATAATGAAATTTTTCAAAGCAATCATCACTGTCCCCATTTTATAGATTAGGAAAACTGAGGCTTAGGAAGGTCCAGTCACTTGTCTAAATTATACACTAGGAAGCAGGAATTCAGATACCAACTCCCATGTTCCTCAGCACTTTGGAGTAAATTTATAAAAAAAAGAAATTTATACACACACACACACACACACACACACACACACACACACACACTAGAGGCCCAGTGCACAAATTCATGCATGGGTGGGGTCCAGGCCAATTGACCACAGGCGGTTGGCCAGATGGCCCCGCCCCCTGGTCAAACTCCCAGTCAAGGGGACAATCTGCATATTAGCCTTTTATTATATAGATAAAAGGCTAATATTCTAAGTGACCTTCCCTCCGTTCGGGTAATGATGTCATGCAGCAACGCCTGGCTTCCTTTCCCTAGCAACTAGCCTCCTTGCAGTTTCTTTGATCCTCACAGAAGTCCTGGAGTAGGCAGATAGGAGACTTGGTGGAATCCAGTTTTATTTTCATTAGCTGGAAAATGGAGATTTTAGAAAGCTTAGAAACTTGACCCTACTGAAAAGAAGTAAGAAATGGTGGGCCTTAGGGGGAAAAAAAAGAAAAAAAGAAATGGTGGACCTTGAAAATGAC
>NW_005370960.1:2014929-2017358 GCF_000412655.1 Myotis brandtii
CGGTCAAGGGCATGTACCTTGGTTGCGAGCACATTCCCAGTGGGAGATGTGCAGGAGGTAGCTGATCGATGTTTCTCTCTCATCGATGTTTCTAACTCTCTATCTCTCTCCCTTCCTCTCTGTAAAAAATCAATAAAAAATATATTTAAAAAAAATAACACCTCTTAAAAAAAAATGACTTCAGGTTTTCTCACTGCGCAGAATATAGTCAAACACAGCTGCAGTTAAATATTTCACCCTTTGTACTCCCTGCGTGATCTACAATAATAATCTGCTTCATGTTGATATTTACTGCTGTGTTGCTGACAATTACCTGAAAGAGAAGTTGGGATGTTTCACTGGGCTGGAAAAAGTTTAGCTACATTAGAAAGCGGGTCTAATTAAGCAAGTTTATTCTATATCTATAAAAGGCTAAGTTGACTCACCCACGTGTGATACATATAAAGCTCTCGCTGGCACCAGTTGCACGCGTGTGTTTCGATCTGTCATTGTTGATCGTGAATTTGGTTGACAATTCTATTATAGAGGAAGGGCGAATAGCAATATTAAAATATTTCTTCTAAGTAATTTCCTTTCAATGTGCTTGAATTCATGCACCAGGCCACTAATCCTATATAATAAAAGGGTAATATGCAAATTGATCCTAACAGCAGAATGACTGGGAATGACTGGTCACTATGACACACACTGACCACCAGGGGGCAGACGTTCAATGCAGGAGCTGCCCCCTGGTCGTCAGTGAGCTCCCACAGCCAACCTCCCGCGATCAAGCCAGGCTGCCAGCTGCCAGCTGCCAGTACAGCGGTGGTGGCGGGAGCCTCTCCTACCTCCTCAGCAGCACTAAGAATGTCCGACTGCAGCTTAGGCCTCCTCCCCGCTTGCAAGTGGACATCCCCCAAGGGCTCCCGGGCTGCCAGAAGAATGTCTGACTGCCAGCTTAGGTCCGATCCCCCGGGGAGTGGGCCTAAGCCAGCAGGTGGACATCCCCCGAAGGGTCCCAGACTGCAAGAGGGCACAGGCCGGGCTAAGGGGCCCCCCCCCTCCCCGAGTGCACAAAGTTTTGTGCACCGGGCCTCTAGTCAAGTTATAAAATGGTCAAACTTTATTGAAAATAAAATAGTATTAGTTTAAAAGGGTCCTCCAGGAAGGGTTAAAAGTTCTTATAATCAGGAGGTATTGTGCTTGGAGACCATCTCATCCCTGTTTTGCCCTCTTATCCAACATGTGGAGCAGTTGGAGGCCACAGTTAAAAAAATTAGAAATAAAACATTTATAGTGAAGTGAGCATGAAAGACACTGTCCTTTTATTAAAAAAAAATTTATTTTTGAGGACCCAGCTTCAAGTGGCCAGCAGAATATTGGTCATGGAGAATGAACAGACTTGGTCCCTTTTCCTCTTGCCCAGTATGATCTTAGGCAACTTACCCTCCACCTTTGCCTCCATTTCCCTTCCACATAGAGGGTAGTCTTGTTCTCCCTCCCATGGGAACCACAGCAGCCTAAGGTTGGATGATGTAGGTAAAAAACAAACAAACAGGCCAAATGCTAGCGATCCCACATGAGTCAACAGAAACAATGACAACTATTTATTCCGACAGCTCTATGAGGTAGGACTATCAATTAACCCATTTTATAGATAATGGAACTGAGGCTTGAATGTACACAGATTGTTATACCAGGGCCCAACTCCAGACCTAGAGCCTAGGTTTTTTCCCATTCCTATGTTGAGTTCTGAAAGAAGACATACAGTGTTGCTCCTTTCCCCTGTGACATCAGTAACCACCAGAGAACAATCACAGCAGTAATGCTCTGGTCTGAGTACCCCAGGCCCCAGGGAGATCCCCATGGTTCTCCTT
Organism: Myotis brandtii; assembly: GCF_000412655.1. Lineage (NCBI taxonomy): Eukaryota > Metazoa > Chordata > Mammalia > Chiroptera > Vespertilionidae > Myotis > Myotis brandtii. The sequence continues at coordinate 2,016,786 of NW_005370960.1, forward strand.
ATCCCCCAAGAGCAGACGCTAGAAGCCCCAAAGAATATTATTTGAAAATATTACTGAAAATAAACTATTTGAAAAATAAAAAAATAAATTTAAAAGTTTTCAGAAACATAAAAGGAATATATGTTAATTATAGAAAATACATATAAACCAAAATAAATTACACGTGATCATACTTACCAAAGATAAACTGCTAATATTTGAAATAGCCTGCTATGTTCTTACTGTGTACATAGGTATATATTGTCTTACAAAAATGACATCTTGTTGACAGTTTTTGTGATCTTGTCTTTATGTATCGTGAGGACTTTAATGTAATAAATATAATCCACATTGTGGGGGGGAATATTTGGAGACAACTCAAGTAGCCTAATTTGTAGAACCTGCGAAACGCTTCAAGGGGAGGTCCGGGCGGGGCAGCGCGGAGCCACGCTACCGTCCTCAGGCACCGGCGCGCTCTCGGGGCGGAGCCGGGGGGCGGGGAACCTCACGCTCTGCATCCTCAGACCTCCGGACTGGAACCACGATGCAAACTCCAGCGGTGGCGGGAGAGAGGTACGGAAACTAGCGTCACCG
>NW_005370960.1:2017825-2028837 GCF_000412655.1 Myotis brandtii
GTTGGGGGTGGAGAGAGGTGTGGGGCCGGGCCCGCTCTCAGCCCGGGTCTTGCGCACGGACTTAGGCCGCTCTTTGCTCCTAGAACCGGGCGGCCCGGGTCCGAGTGGGCAAAGGGGACAAGCCCGTGACCTACGAGGAGGCGCACGCGCCTCACTACATCGCCCACCGCAAGGGCTGGCTGTCGCTGCACACAGGTGAGCTCGAGGCTGGCGATGCGACCCCGGCCCCGCGAAGGCGTTCTCAGTCGTGACTGTCAGGCACGAGATGAGCTCGTGTCAGGTTTATTCCAACCAGTAATCGGTGCCGGAGTCGGAAAGCCAGTTCACGCTCCGAGCGGAGGTAAAGCCGAGACTGGATCAGGAATGTTGAAATGTACTTGAAAGGGTTACAGGATTGCCTCTGCCCGAGGTGCAAGGACCGCATTGAGCCCCCTCAGGAGTTGTGTGCAGGAGCGGAGACAAAGTGTTGTGCTTTGCTCTCGGTCAGCTGTGATGGACAGAGACGCAAAGTGGCTCCGAGTCCACGAAAGGAGTGAAACCCCTTACCTGGACTCGTGGGACAGGGTGCTGTAAAGAACGCCGTTTCCCACAGATCTTTCTTCATTCTGTGTTTGAATTTGCCTGTTCTCGACTCTTTCTCGGTCATTCTCAGACATGGGCACCTTCCCAGCTGAGGTTGAACAGGGCTCTGCCCTCTTTTAAAAAAATATATTTTTATTGATTTCAGAGAGGAAGGGAGAGGGAGAGATAGAAACGTCAGTGACGAGAGAGAATCATGGATCGGCTGCCTCCTGCACACCCCACACCGATGGCTGAGGCCACCACGCAGGCCTGTGCCCTGACCGGGAATTGAACTGTGGCCTCCTGGTTCATAGGTCGGTGCTCAACCACTGAGCCATGCTGTCTGGGCTCTGCCCTCTTTTTTTAAATTTAATTATTCACATTTATTTATTTTTAAAAAACATCTTATTGAATTTATTGGGGAAACATTGGTTAATAAAATTATATAGGTTTTGGGTGTACCATTCTATGATACATCATCTGTATATTGTATTGTCTGTTCACCACCTCAAGTCAAGCCTCCTTCCTGGCTCTGCCCTCTTGTTTCAGTTTTCCTACAGTAAACGTGTCCTTTTCGAGATTTATTACTGCCATGTTTTCACAATTTTGTGCGTTTTGTTGGAGACTTTGCTGCCTTAAAAGAGCCGGTGATGCCGAGCTCAAGGAGCTGTGATATACTTTACAGAGCAGGTGCCTATCAGAGTAGATTTCTTCAGGCCTGAGCTATAGTGTGTTTGGGAGAGTTCAGTGTTAATCAGCCCATTTAATGCACGGGGTACCTTTAAGTAGAAACACATAAACCAAGGTTATATATTGATCTGTTGACAGAAATAATGGAACCAAACGCTTGCAGAGCCTAACCCTGCATTTCCCCAGGAGGTATGGTTTAGTTTTTGCTAATTCATAGATCACGGTGACTTTATAGAACAGAACTACTGTAAATTAATGATAATCAACTGTATTTTGTGTAGTATGAGGGTTTTCAACTTGGATGTTTATGATGCATCTACCTAGAGAAGTTATTTCAAGGTTCTTGTCCCCCCACCCTTTCCAGGGTCTGGTTCTAAAGTCTGTAGGTGGGTGTGGAGATTCAGTGGATGTTGTGAGAGGTGTAGGGGTTGCAGCGATGAGAATCCACTGGGTGTAGGCCATGACCCTGGCTTGTGAGAAAGCTCATGTCCAAACCTCAGAAGGAGTTGGTGGCCTCATCTCTGGCCTGTCGGATGACCAGTGCTCTAAGGCAGTCAAGAATGAGTGGGAAAGGGAGTAGATGGATTGATCATCTGAGTTTTATATCCTGGCTAAGGCCTCATTCTTTCCTTTTGTAAAATAAGGATAGTGATGGTACCTAGTTTGGGAGTCTAGTGAAATAATGTACTTGGAACTTTAAAGTGTTATTCTTATTCCACTTATAGAAGAAAAGAGAAGAGGCAGGGTTGGTAGAATTGGGTGCCCTTTGCTTTTGGAGCTTTGCTGATTCTGTGGTGCCTTCTCTCTTCAGGTAACCTGGATGGGGAGGACCACGCTGCAGAGCGAACAGTGGAGGATGTTTTTCTTCGCAAGTTTATGCTGGGCACCTTCCCCGGCTGCCTGGCTGACCAGCTTGTCCTGAAGCGCCGGGCTAACCAGGTGGAGATCTGTGCTCTGGTGCTGAGGCAGCTGCCAGCGCACAAGTTCTACTTCCTCGTGGGCTATAGTGAGACTCTGCTGTCCTACTTCTACAAGTGCCCTGTGCGGGTGCACCTCCAAACTGTGCCCTCAAAGGTTGTGTACAAGTACATCTAGGACATGCCTCTTATGTCAAGCTATAGCCTGCAGAGGACAGAAACGTGTGGGAAAAGGGGTGAAGTAGAAATTGGGAAACTCATCCCTTCAGAGTCCACAGACCTCACTTTCAAAGCTGCTGTTGAATAAATGGACTGTCCATGTTGTCTGGCGTCTTGTTCTGTCTTCACTCTTGAGGTAAAAGGACTCAATGGGGTTTCTGTTAGGTGCTCGGGGGTCCCAGGAAGGCTGTGCGCTCAGTAAATTTCAAGCATGTGATAAAGGTAACTAGTCACATGGTGGTACCCTAGATCTCCAGTACTTATCCATCTTGCATAACTAAAACTAACCGTATTTCCCCCTATCCCAGCCCCTAGTAACCACTGTTCTACCCTGCTTCTATTTCAGTTATTGTTGATTCCATACAAAAGTGGGATCATACAGTATTTGTCATTCTGAGTCTGGCTTATTTCACTACCATAATGTCCTCCAGGTTCATCCACATCCTAAATGGAAGGATGTTCTTTATTGTGGCTGGATATACTCCATTGTACGTATGTTCTGTGTCTTCATCCATTTATCCACGGATAGACACTTAAGTTGTTCCCATGTCTTGGCTACTGTGAATAATGCTGCACCGAACGTGAGAGTGCAAATATGTGTTTGAGGTACCGATTTCATTTCTTTGGATAAATACCCAGAAGAGGAATTGCTGGATCACATGGTAGATCTAGTTTTGATTTTTTTGAGGCACCTCCATACTGTTTGCATAGACTGCACCAATTTACGTTCCGACCAACAGTGTCTGAAAGGTTCCCTTTTCTCTGAAGTGAGTATTTTCAACTCTCACTTCTCTCCTGAATCTCTCCTTTTTCACTGATCTCTCACTTCTCTCCTAATTCAGTTTTCTTTGATCTCTATCTTCTCTCCTGATTCTGTTTTCTCCCTTTTCTCTGAGTGCTGGGGAGATGTGTCACCACAGATTGTATGGAGTCCTGTCCTATCACCTCTGGGCCCTGTGATTGTGAGGAGAGGTCCTACCTGAGGGAGTGGAAGGTCCCAGACCGAACACGGTGCTAGGAGAACCTTGGGCAACTGCTGGAACCCATTGACACCTGCATTGCTGAACCCCAGTACTTCCTGGGTTCCCCCAATAAGGTAGGACCCCAGTCCTGTGCTGCCTCCTGTCCCTGTGATTCCTCTGCTCTCCTGGAGTGTTAGCCCCTCCTGGTGTCTCTCCAGCGCAGCCTCTTACAGAAGGTGGGGAGACTCAACCGCCAGTTAGAAATAGTACGTGGAAAAAAGGAGTGCTTCTCAGAGGGCCCAGGTTCTCCAAATCTGGGAGAATAATGGGGCCTGAAGGGTCTCTGACTAGTAACCTCTGTCCAGGACACATTCCACTGGCAGGTCCTGAATGGGAATCTGACAGGAAAGGAAACATCCGGGAATTTCTACCCGTGGTTCGTGAGAGGGTCCCTCTCTCCGCTTCTTCCTCAGCGGCTATGCTGCTTCCTTTGTCCTCCCACCCCTCCAAACCCCACACCTATTCCTCAGTCCTCAGCAGGAGCCTGGGCCTCACATCGGCCCACATCTGTCCCCAGGGGAGGTGCAGGTGACACAGGTCCCGGACCTGAGGGACCCTGGCAGCCCTGGAGAGCTGAACTTCTGTCCCAACTGCTGGCAGACGAAGGCTGCAGTGGTTCTCAACCTTCTGGCCCTTTAAATACAGTTCCTCATGTGACCCAACCATACAATTATTTTCGTTGCTACTTCATAACTGTAATGTTGCTACTGTTATGAATCGTCATGTAAATATCTGATATGCAGGATGGTCTTAGGCGACCCCTGTGAAAGGGTCGTTCGACCGCCAAAGGGGTTGCGACCCACAGGTTGAGAACTGCTGCTTTAGAGGCTGGGAGGACCAGCCTCAGGGTGAGCGGTGGGCTGAGGCTCCAGGCCTGGCCCCGGGGAAGGGAGAACTGGGGGAACAGGTAACAGACAGGAGCTGTTTTCCTCCTCATGGGTGAGATGCCACTGCTTCCTTCCCTCTCAGGAGACACAGTGGAGGGCTGGCATTGGCTATGTTTGTACTGGGATACAAGGGCTGCCCACAGCTGGGCATTGAGGTCCTGCAGTCCACCCATAGGCCTCTTTGAGAACATAGTTTCATCATCTATAAAATTGAGTTAATTATGCCCAGCCTTTCCACTACGTAGGACTGTTATGAATCAAGTGGGATAATATAAATGACTTGTAGTAGGGATGAAGGGCTATCAGCATAAGTATTGGGTGACATAACCTCTCTGCTTCAATTTTACTTTTCCGCCTTTATGTAAAAAAGTATTTTCAATCTCTTGTTTATACAGTTTTTAACTATCCCAAGTTTTCCTCTAATACTTTTTTTTTTTATAAAATGAAAATGGGTTTGTTCATTGCAGCTTACTTAAACTATACAGAAGAATACAATTAATTGAAAATCCTACCCCAAGAGGTAAAAACTGCTTGTGTTTTAAGTACATACATACCCTTCAGGACAACTCTACATGCACAATTCCTTTATTCTATTTTCTGTGGATTTATTTTACTATTCTAGATTCTTAAGAAGGGTGTAAAACTTGTAAATAGTCAGCTTGTCTCTTTTCCTAATGTGAGAATTGTGAGAATAAACAAGTAATCTTTTCTATCAAAGAAGGGAGTGAAGGCAACCACTATTCTGAAACTGCAAAGGTCAGCCTCTCCCCTTTTCCTTTAAATTAGCCAATTGCGCAAGCACGTGAGCATTAATTCTGACCAATCAAGAGTGAGGGACAGATGACGTGCGAATAAAGCCCCAAGTGGACTGCCTGCTCAGTGTGGGTGCTGCCAGACCCTGTGTTTGGTCCCCAGTAGGGGGCGTGCAGGAGGCAGTGTGTTGGCATGCACCCTTCTGCAGAAGTAAAGATAGTACCTTGCTGTTGGGCTTCTGAGTAACCTTTGTGTTCTGCCAGAACCCCTGCTTTTGGGCTCACCTTCTTTCTAAGACTAATATGTGCACTTAAGACTGCACATTTTTCTGTAAGTCTTGTAATGTAGTATTTTTATTATTATTCAGTTCTAATTATCTTCTAACCCTTGGGCCCCTGGTCTGGGGCCTGTGATTCAGCTCCTGTGTCTGGCATCTGGTAGGTGGTGTCTGGTGTCCAGTGCCTACTTAGGGATCTGGGTTCCTAAACACAGATCTGAGTTCCAACTATAGTGTCTGTGGTTTCAAGTCGCATTGTATTTGGCCCTTTGTCTGGATTCTGGATTCTGTTTGGGTGTGGCTGGTTTCCTGCAATCCTGTGTGGGGTCCATGTGCAGTATGACATCAGGTCCTGATGGAAGGTGTCCTGTGTCATTCTCGGGCATCTAGTGTCTGGCATTCGTGGTCTAGGTTCTGGCTTTATGTCTGAGGTTTAGCTTCTGGTTTGTGGTCTGCTGTGGGGACTGGGGTCTGTTTCTGGGGTCCTGATCCTGGCTGTGCTGTCTGGTGTCTGTTAACTGATGGTCCTTGTCTTTAGCTGAACGCCAACTGGAGTCCTTAAGTTGGGGTGCGGTGAAGAGGGAGACTTAATTCAGTGCAAATAGGTCAATGGTGACACAGCATGACTGTGAGAACATCATGGCTGTTGAGAAGTTCAGTGTTGTTACAGGAGAAGCATGAGGCTGCACCGCTGTGGGAGCAGGTCTATTGTGCTACTTAATTAAGAAGCATCATGGCTTTGAGGAAGCTCTGGGGTCAGGCTGCCCTGACTGAGTTCCCTTCCAGGCCACACAACTCAGCTCCGCTCTGTTCCAATCTTTGTGTTCTGGTCTGGTCCTGCCATCTCTTCTTTGCTCAGTCCAGATGTCTTTATCAGTCAGTTCGATGTTGGAGGAACTTTGCAGGTCACTCCCTCCTGAATTGAGGTTTGTGTGAGAAACCCCTGTGTAGAAATGAACATGAGGCTCTGTTTTTTTTTCTGTTCCTTTATTATTATTATTATTATTATTATTATTATTTTAGTAAATTTGAACTCAGTTATTCATCAGGAGCCCTTTATAGTAGGGATCTTTATTCTTAGCATCCATCCATATATCTGTCTGCAATGTGAGTTGCACAGGGAGTCCTGGGGTAAGGGTTGAGGATAGAGCTGGAGGCAGATTCTCTATTCTGGCCCCAACCAGCTATTAAGGAGATGAGGGGTGTCTGTGGAAGAATGCAGTAGACCTGGGGCAACATTTCCATTCTGCCTTGAGACCAGTATGTGAGGGGTGTTTGGCTAAGCGGTGAGGAAAGTACAGGAGACAAATTATTTATCCCCTTTCCACTCACCTTTTGAGGGGGTCATGAGTCAATGGGCAAGGAGAGACCTTGAGGCAAATTCTCCCTCCCTGCTTCAACCTGCTGTGAAGAGCACAGTGGTTGTTGGGGTACGTGGCCAGGAAAGGCCTTGAGCAGAATTCTGTATCACGGCTCTAGACAGCCTGTATGGTTACAACAGTTGCCTGGCTTAAGAAGAAAGACCTGGAGCTGAATTTTCCATCCTTGCTTTCACCAGGATGTGATGGGAAAGAGGACATGAGGATATGAGAAAAGGATCTAGGGGACATGAGGGCCAGTAGAGACCTGAAGATGAATTATGTGTTCTGACTCCAGTCCATCATCTAATGGGGAGCTGGCTCCTGCGGAAACGGGCGAGGAGAGACCTGGATGCGATTTCTCTGTCCTGGTATAGGCAGTGTGGGGGGTAGAGGGGGAGCCTAAGATAAGGGTCGAGTTCCAGAGTGTTTGAGAACCAGAGGGGATGCCTGGGGTCGGGGTGCACTGCAGCCAGCTGGAGTCTGTGAGCAGTTTCTCCAACTATTTTCAAGTGAGCGCTTCCTCAGGACCAGTTTCCTGGGGAGCGTCCTCCTGGTTCCAGTTGGACCCCTTTTTGTGATCACCTCTTTTGGACAGGATTCAGGAGTGCACTATTTCCTAATAGACACATTAAAAATATGTATTTATTGATTTTTAGGGAGAGAGGAAGAGAGATAGATAGGAATATCAATGAGACGAAAATATTGATCAGTTGCCTCCTGCACAATCCCTACTGGGGATCGAGGCCTGACCAGGAATTGAACCATGACCTCCTGGTTCATAGGTCGACACTCAACCATTGAGCCACACCAGCTGGACCAAATGGATAAATTAATGGAACAGAATAGAAGGTGTAGTAATAGACCCAAATCCAAAGATACATTTTATATGTTAAGCATGTCTCCTCAGGTCATTAGAAAAAATGTGCATTATATAATAACTGGTGTTGGGACATGAGGCAAGTAGCAGCTAACAGATGAAGGTCTAGCTGCAGACCTAGCATGTTTGCTCAGTGGTTAGAGCATCAGCCCTGGGACTGAAAGGTTGACGGTTCAATTCCGGTCAAGGGCAGGATTCTTGGCCCCATTTGCGGTACATGTGGAAGACAATTATTGGATGTGTTTCACTTTGTCTCTTCCCCTCCCACTCTCTAAAACAATTAATGGAAAAAATATCCTTAGGTGAGGATTAACAACAACAAAGAAAAGGTTAGCTGCAAGGCTTCTCCCTGAGTGGAGAGGCGGGCCAGGTTGGAGTGAGGGGCGGGGCCAGGCGCGAGGCTGGAGCTTGCTGGAACTTAGGGCGTGGGGCGTGGCTTTGCGGACCACCGGAAGCCCAAAGACCCGGCAAACACCTTAGAGCGGGAATTGAGGCGAGAGGTGCGTTGCACCTGAGGGGAGGGAGGTGTGGACTGAGGAGAGGAAGGTGGCCCAACTGGAGCCACAGGGGCGTTCCGGGTAGAGGCAGGCAGCGGACCTGAGGCGGATGGTGGCCTGGGAGCAGTGCGGCCGGGTCCTGATGTGTGAGGTGAGCGGTTGGGAGGGAGCCTCACTGGGTGTGAGGCGTGAGGTGGTCAGTGGCCAGTGTGAGGTGTGAGGGGAGGGGAGGGGAGAGGGGAGAGGGAGAGGTGTGAGGCGAGAGGCGTGAGGTGAGGGGAGAGGGGAGAGGAGTGAGGGGAGGGGAGAGGGGAGAGGAGTGAGGGGAGGGGAGAGGGGAGAGGAGTGAGGGGAGGGGAGAGGGGAGAGGAGTGAGGGGAGGGGAGAGGGGAGAGGAGTGAGGGGAGGGGAGAGGGGAGAGGAGTGAGGGGAGGGGAGAGGGGAGAGGAGTGAGGGGAGGGGAGAGGGGAGAGGAGTGAGGGGAGGGGAGAGGGGAGAGGAGTGAGGGGAGGGGAGAGGGGAGAGGAGTGAGGGGAGGGGAGAGGGGAGAGGAGTGAGGGGAGGGGAGAGGGGAGAGGAGTGAGGGGAGGGGAGAGGGGAGAGGAGTGAGGGGAGGGGAGAGGGGAGAGGAGTGAGGGGAGGGGAGAGGGGAGAGGAGTGAGGGGAGGGGAGAGGGGAGAGGAGTGAGGGGAGGGGAGAGGGGAGAGGAGTGAGGGGAGGGGAGAGGGGAGAGGAGTGAGGGGAGGGGAGAGGGGAGAGGAGTGAGGGGAGGGGAGAGGGGAGAGGAGTGAGGGGAGGGGAGAGGGGAGAGGAGTGAGGGGAGGGGAGAGGGGAGAGGAGTGAGGGGAGGGGAGAGGGGAGAGGAGTGAGGGGAGGGGAGAGGGGAGAGGAGTGAGGGGAGGGGAGAGGGGAGAGGAGTGAGGGGAGGGGAGAGGGGAGAGGAGTGAGGGGAGGGGAGAGGGGAGAGGAGTGAGGGGAGGGGAGAGGGGAGAGGAGTGAGGGGAGGGGAGAGGGGAGAGGAGTGAGGGGAGGGGAGAGGGGAGAGGAGTGAGGGGAGGGGAGAGGGGAGAGGAGTGAGGGGAGGGGAGAGGGGAGAGGAGTGAGGGGAGGGGAGAGGGGAGAGGAGTGAGGGGAGGGGAGAGGGGAGAGGAGTGAGGGGAGGGGAGAGGGGAGAGGAGTGAGGGGAGGGGAGAGGGGAGAGGAGTGAGGGGAGGGGAGAGGGGAGAGGAGTGAGGGGAGGGGAGAGGGGAGAGGAGTGAGGGGAGGGGAGAGGGGAGAGGAGTGAGGGGAGGGGAGAGGGGAGAGGAGTGAGGGGAGGGGAGAGGGGAGAGGAGTGAGGGGAGGGGAGAGGGGAGAGGAGTGAGGGGAGGGGAGAGGGGAGAGGAGTGAGGGGAGGGGAGAGGGGAGAGGAGTGAGGGGAGGGGAGAGGGGAGAGGAGTGAGGGGAGGGGAGAGGGGAGAGGAGTGAGGGGAGGGGAGAGGGGAGAGGAGTGAGGGGAGGGGAGAGGGGAGAGGAGTGAGGGGAGGGGAGAGGGGAGAGGAGTGAGGGGAGGGGAGAGGGGAGAGGAGTGAGGGGAGGGGAGAGGGGAGAGGAGTGAGGGGAGGGGAGAGGGGAGAGGTGTGAGGGGAGAGGGGAGAGGCGAGAGGGGAGAGGTGTGAGGGGGGCAGGGTCAGGGAGGAGTGGCTGGGCCATAGGGGAGGCAGCTCCTGGGCGGCTCCCCTTTGTCGCTGCGACTTTTCTCTCTTCGGGACCCGCAGCCGCCCTCCCAAGCTCTCCTGTTGCTTCTTTGGTGTTGAGCCCTTTTGTGTTTCTCTGTCCCCATTGTTAATACATGTTCTATAAAGAGCGACGATGTGTTTAACTATAAAAATGCATGTGGAGCCTGGCCACGTGGCTCAGTTGGAGCACCTCCCGGACGCAAGCAAGGTTGTGGCTTGGTCCTGGGTCAGAGGTGTCTGTGATTTTCCTTCTCTTCCCCTCCTCTCTAACGTCAGTGAAGATGAAAGGGGGAAAAGCATGTTTATAGTTTAAGCTTGGAAAAACATGAAGAAATGTAATGTGAGGAGGTAGAAAAATTCTTTTTGTTAGTTTTGAGTTTATTGGTGATTAAATACAATAGTAACAGCATTCCTAGCATTTGCCATAAGCTAAGGGTGTGGTCACGTGGTGCTCTAGAAGTCAGACGTGTCATGTAAGTGAAGTTGTGTCCCTGTAGCGACTCTGACAACTGTTACCATTTCAAAGAGGGAAAGTATAGAAGGTGAATCCTGGAAACTAAAAGGTCAAGACGATCGAATCTTAGTTACAGCACAGAACAGTTTTTAAAGGGTGACGTATGAGCAATGAAAAGAAAAGCAATGGTATCGCACGCCTGCCAAGGTTTGTCAGGGGAGTCAGGCTCCCAGGGGTCATGTTCTCTGCAGGGAGCGCCCAGTCTCCTCTCTGACCCCGTGGAGCCTGTGGTGTGGCGTCCAGTGACTGCCCGAAGCCCAGGAAGCCCAGGAAGCAGCGGAGACACTGCCCGCTGCTCAGGTGGCACCGGGTATCATTTTTTGTTTGTTTATGTAAATAAAAGCACATGCTGACACATTCCTCCCCCCACCCCTGCAGGTCTGTATTTGGCTTCTCACTTGGCCTCATGCTCTGAAGACCTTCACAGCAGCACACAGCACGCAGCTCGCTCTCGCTCTCACTCTTGCTCTCGCTCAGAGGTGCCTGGTGTCCCAGCAGCCCGGGCACAATAACCCAGGCCCTCCCACCCTCTGCCCTGTGGGCTCTGCCCCGGGAGCCATGGTATATGTAGGTCGCTGTGCAGGTGGCCGGTGTGACCGAGTTACCGAGCTGGGGCTGCGGGCCAGGTCCCTGTGTCTCCCTACCTGTGGGGACAAGACAGATCCCTCCCCGATGCTGCCGCTTCCACACCCACCTCGGGGTGCAGCACCTGCTCCCAG
>NW_005370960.1:2028919-2034959 GCF_000412655.1 Myotis brandtii
CCTCTCGTCCAACATCCACCCGAACACCCATCACGGGCTTTGGGAGGCGCCTAGTGAGACCGCATCGCGCACCGCCCTCCCCTCCCCTCCGCCTCGGTGGCTCCCTCTGGATGAGGAGGAGGCGCACAGCACCGGGAGACCCTCTGAGGGCGGCTTCCTGCTCCTGTTTGGTGGCTGATGCGGTGGCCCAGGGGGCTTTGCCGGTGCCAGCGTGAGCCAGTCAGGCTGAGCCAGGGCGATCCTAGGGGCGCCGTCTCAGCACCCGGGCCCCTCCCCGCCCAGGCCGGCGTCCCCCTCCTCTGAGCGGGGTCCGTGGGCGGCCTGCCAGGCCGTGAGGACCCTGGAGCCTTGGTGTGTCCCCAACCTCAGCCCCTGTGCTCACCACCACCTTTGTCACAGCCACAGGCCCCTGGTCTCCTCAGAGGTGACCTCGCGCAGGGCGCAGGCTGCCTCCGCTGGCGGAAGCCGGTGGCTGAGGGTTGGAAATGCACAGACATTTCTAATGGAAGCAAAACAGGGCAATGGTGTCACGGCCATCCGGGATTGAGCTCAGGCGAGGCCGGGCGGGCGCTGTGCCCGGGTCATGGCAACCACAGCAGCCTGGAGGCAGGGGGCGGCCTGGCCTTGGGTGGCCTGCGAGGAGCCCAGTGTTATGGGTTCACTTCAGCGAGACAGACCACCGACTCAGAATTTAAAGTTAGGAGCCTTTATTAAGCTGGCCAGCTGACTCCAGTTACAGCACCCTGCCGAAGCAGAGGCTGAACTGCAGCAATGACTACAGGTGTTACAGTTTATTATTAAAGTCTGTGGAGGCCCAGAGAAAAATGGGTCTTTCAAATTCTGGGCCCCCCAATATGGAGGAAACTCTCTTTATTTATACTTTTTCCAGTCCTTTGTCTCCCAAATTTGGAATGAGACTTCCGGGCCTTCTGAGAAAGAAGGCCTGCGTGCTGGGAAGGGGCCATGAGACCATATCTCAAGGCCTGGCCTGATGTCATCTCTGTGTTTTAGGAACAGACAGCACAGCATGACCCGTCTGGCCGAAGCGCCAGATATGCAGCCCAGCACACCCAGGCTGCCAGCTTCCTCCCTGGGCAGGAGCACAGGCTGTGGGCCAGCGGGTTCTGCAAACACCCCGAGGGCGGGCACCTAGCGGCTCCCAGAGCCTCCTCAGCTTACTTACTTAATCACACACCAGGAGTACTCCATCGCCCAGCCAGTGTTTAACCAAGCCCGGCCCAGGGAGCTGGGCGGGCGTGGGGAGGCTTGGAGTCTGTACAGCGAGGTGTGAAGTATCGCGAGACCCAGAGACCTCGGGAGAGTCCGCCATTACTGAGGCGTTCGGTACCCTGGAGGCTGCCATGACTGAGGCCGTCTGTACCTCGGTGCCTCCGTGAACGAGGCAGCCCTACGGGGCCGGTGGCGTTTACTGAGGCAGCCAGTGCGCTGTAGGCCGCCGTCCGTGTCACCTGGAGTCGGCTATGAGTGCGGCGTTCCGTACCCTGGAGGCCACCATCCCTGAGCCGTACAGCTCGGGTGAAAAGTCTCAGGAGACCAGGGACCTCGGGAGAGTCCGCCGTTGCTGAAGGGTTCAGTGCCCCGGAGTCCGCCCGTACTGCCTGGCCTCCGTGAATGAGGCATCCAGATGGGACAGGTCGCCTTTACTGAGGTCACTGGTTGCTAGCTACTAGGTTACTGGTTAGTAGTTACCTGGCTACTGGTAACCAGTCCACCAGGTTAAGCATGACCACGTGTTGGGGTCCAGCCCCAACAGGTCCAGGGGTTCCCCAAGGTGTGGACGGAGTCGGCGAAGAAGGAATGACAAGGAGGCAGCGTTCAGGTGATCATCATGGCGAGGTTCCTCCTAGCCAGGTTCCTCCCTTTATTCTCCTCTTACATTTGTATTTATAGTATTTGATCTTAATCCCATCCATTCTATTCCAGGTTAGGGCGTTTCTTATCTCCATTCCAAGGTTACTCTATTGTTCTATTAAGCTACAAGGAAGTAACTGAAGGAGGTTATTCTAAGTAAAGATTATGTAGTTTAAGCGTGATTGTTCGTAGTTAAAGTGATTAACTACCCGCCTGGCACTTAGTTAAGGGGTTTTACTGATAAAAATCCTCACCTGGGGAAACAAACTTTCTCAGAGAGGTGGTCCTGTTTAAAACACATATCATTAAGAGGGGGAGCAAACCTATTAAGAACAGTATGCCATATACGCCAGGTCCCTTGTAACAGATGTTTCTTCCCTGCAGCGACTGCGTCAAGCAGCAAGGGTGGAACAGCTTCCAGCAACCACGTACTAGTTTCTAGGTCACTAATTACCAGGTACTGGTTGCCAGGTCACTAGGTTACAAAGGCTCCTAGTTGCCAGCTACTAGGTTACTAGGTACTGTGTTCCTAGTTAGTACCTACTAGGTTGCTTGATAGTATTTAGTAGGCTAATGGTTTCTGGTTCCTATGTTCCTGGTTACTAGTTTCCAGGTGACTGGTTACCAGTTGATTAGGTTACGTATTACATCTATGTATGTATATACTTATGATACAAACCTTAAAGGAAGCTGTCAGCCAATTCCTTTGGAAAAAGTATCCTCTGCTCCCCTGTTGTGGCCCTTTAAAGAATAACACCCCCATCTTCTGTCCGTGGTGGTGAAATTTTAGCTAATGTCCTGTGAGTTTGATGAAGAATTGTACCCAAAAAACACAACCAGCCCTGACCGGTTTGACTGAGTGGATAGAGCGTCGGGCTGCGGACTGAAGGGTCCCAGGTTCGATTCCAGTCAAGGGCATGTATGTTGGTTGCGGGCACATCCCCAGTAGGGGGTGTGCAGGAGGCAGCTGATGGCTGTTTCTCTCTGATCGATGTTTCTCACTCTCTATCCCTCTCCCTTCCTCTCTGTAAAAAAATCAATAAAATATATTTTTTAAAAAATACAAACAAACCAACAAACAAAGACCACAGAAAACCCTAGAAAATCATCGAGGCTGTCCAGGGTGCAATTATTTTTCTCCTGGTTGTACTGAAGTCATGGGTCTGGATTTTGCACCCCTTCCGGTCCCAGCCCTGCAAAGGGAGGCTTTGGCTGCTGCAATGACATGGGGAAGCTGTGCGTTCACTAATTCAGTCCGTAACCTAGAGGCTGCCATGATTGAAGCAGTCATTCTGGGGAGGCCGCCATTAACAAGGCAGCCAGTACCGGACAGGTCACCTTTACTGAGGCAGCCAGTCAGCCGGAGGCCGTTGTGATTGCGGCAGCCAGTCCCTTGGATGACCCCATTATGGAGGCAGCCAGTCTGTGCAGCGAGGTGCAGGGGTATCGGGAGAAGGCGTTATTCCCGCTGGACTCAGCAGCCCCTGGAGAGGCCTCCTTTACTGAGGCAGCCCTTCCCCTGTAGGCTGCTATTATTGATTCCATCAGTACCAGGGAGGCTGTCATTGTTGATGGCACCTCCAGATGCAGGGTTATCATGGGAATGTGTTAGTACTGCGAAAAAAAATCAATTTAAAGTTTGTTTGTTGAAACATGGTGATTTTTTAAAAACTTTTTTTATTGATTTCAGAAATGAAGGGAGAGGGAGGGAGGGAGGGAGGGAAATATCTGTGCTGAGAGAGAATCCTTGATGAGAGAGAATTCCCTGAAGTCACTGTTCTGGCTGTGGGTGTTGCACCCCCTGCAGCCCTGCGAAGGGGCGTCCTGGAGACGGGTGCACTAAGGTTCCCTGTCAGGTGACTCTCTCACCGTGTCCAAGCTGCTGATTTTGTGCCCTTTTGAAAGAAAGCAGAGAGTGTCAGTTGTAGCAGGTCTATCTGTGAAGCTGATGCAGCAAGCAGCATGGGCTAATGCTGGTCTTCCCTGTGAAAGATGTGAATTTGCAACCATTCCCAGGCACCTTAAGCGGAAATAAACATGCATTCCTGCGCCTGTTTTGAGCCCGTGGCATGCCTAGGCATTCCTGTTGAAGTGGCCATGCGATAAAGTAGGATGGTTGTGTCATTTTCCCCATGGTAAGTGTGAATGTGACCAGCATCCATCAGTGTGTCCTCGTTTTTGAATGTTGTGAATCCTTTGAAGTTGCCATGCCAAGTTTACTGTGTTTGAAATTAGCTGGGGAAAGAGAAGCGATCTTTGTTGAAAGAGAAATGTTTGTATGGTATTTTTTTCTCGCACTCCTTGTGCGACTATGACGCTACAGAAATAAAATTTTTTTTTAAAGCACAGGCATTGAGAATGAATATGTTCCTTGGAATGGAAGTCTGGAGGGCGGAGAGCATCCTAGTCTTGTGAGGTTCCTCCCTGGGAGCTGTGTGGGAAGCCATGTGTCTGTCCGTGTTGTTGAGAGGATTGCAGTTGGAAAGGCGTGTCCCTGCTTGGCCAGCAGGTGGAGCCAAGAGCTAGGTGAGGAGGATGTTTGTGTCTGTTCGTGTTGGAGAGATTTGCTTGTCATCCCTGTAGGATGTGAGGCTCCTGAGTGGGCAGTGAGGGCAGAGGTGCCCCTCGGTAGCAGGTGTATGAAAGGGGGGATCCCGTGGCTCCGTTCTTTTTGTACTGGAAGCCATATTTTTTGTCCGGCGGAACGGCAGAATGAATTTCCGGCCAGAAAGTGTTGTAGCCTAGCCAGTGTGGAGATAAGAAGTGCAGACTTCCAGGTAGGGAGAGTGAAGAGGGTCTCACTAGGTTCCTTTTTTGCATGTCCTGTCAAGGGTGTAGATCCTGGTGGCTGCTATTCCCTCTGCTGGGTCCATATTCCCCTTGGAGTTGGTTCCCCTAGTGCAGTGATGGCGAACCTTTTGAGCTCGGTGTGTCAGCATTTTGAAAAAGCCTAACTTTGGTGCTGTGTCACATATAGAAATTTTTTGATCTTTGCAACTATAGTAAAACAAAGACTTATATTTTTGATATTTATTTTATATATTTAAATGCCACTCAACAAAGAAAAACCAACCAAAAAAGTGAGTTCACGTGTCACCTGTGACACGCGTGTCATAGGTTCCCGATCACTGCCCTAGTAAGTCCTGGGCTCCAAGGTTGACCTTCCCATGGGCCTCGTGAGGTTGTCCCGCCTTGTCCCCTCTGGGCTTTCTTCCTTTCCACCTGAATCAAGGGCTTCTTTGTGTTTATTTTGTAAATCTTGACCTTTGTGGGCTATTTGCATTTCGTTTGTGTTATGCAAATGCGAGTGTTGGTGCTCCCTTGTGTTATGGAGATGTGAGTGCCCCTGGCTTGCTTGTGTTGTGGCAATGTCCCTTCTCCCAGTGTGTGCCCCTGTCTTTTTTCCATGGACCCGAGTTCTTCCAAATGCCTAATCCTGTCTGCATCCCCCCTGAAATTGCTGCTTGACTGTGACCGCTTGCCAGCTCAGCTGGTGCTAAGGAAAAAGGTGTCTTCCCATTTGGCATGTCCCCTGAGGCACGCGGTCCCCCTGTCCATTGTGTTGTGCATTTTTTTGCTCCCCCCCAGCCAAGTGTGTTGGAACTGAGGCCAGCAGTCCCCATTGTTGTGAGGAGCCGGTTTTGTGGAGGGTTGGTTTGTCGCTGGGCCATGCAATTGTGTGATGTGTGAGGTGGCAAAGGCTTGGTGTGTGAGTCGTTGAGAAAAGGATGGGATTCCCAGGTGAAGCATGTGAAGGTGTTTTCCTGGAAGGATGGATGGCGTTGGGGGGTGAGTTCCCTCGGCCATGTGAGGAGGGAGGGTCGGTGGCCTGCCCCCCCTCCCCCGCTGTGCCCCTGTGTCCTTGCAGGCTTGAGTTTGTGAGCCCACGCCTCCCCAGGTGTTTGAGCATCTTGGGTGAGTCTGTCTGATGGGTTGGGTAGTGGATGTAAGGTTTGCGCAATGAATTGCTTGCTGCTATTGGAAATGCTGGAATTCCTCATGCCCCGCCCCTCCCCATGTGGTTTGTGTTAGGTCGGAGAGAGCCCAGGATCGGATACATGCAGACATGTGATGAGACAATGGACTCCCCCTGGAATTTCTCACAGATCAACGTGCCAGACACAGATACCGGCTTCTTCTCCCTGAATCCACATACCCCCACACAGAT
>NW_005370960.1:2035055-2035795 GCF_000412655.1 Myotis brandtii
AATAAACTTTCCTTTCCTTTCTTTTCTGATTCACTGGACTCTCTATTTCTTGCGCCGCCTCCTGAGCCACCTAACCTAACATTTGGTGCCTTGAAACCCGGGTGGCGCGAGCACTCCATTTGGCCGTCCCTCCGCGGCTCCGGGTGCCCGCCTCTCCCTCCTCGTGGCTCTGGACCCATCAGGACCTCATTTCTTCAGCTCGGCAACTTTTCCCAGTTTGGCAGCATCAGCGGTGAGTCCCGCCCCGCCCCTGTGCCGGTTCCATGTGGCCGCCCGCCCGCCGGCGTCTCTGTCCCTAAAACGTGGCCACGTCAGAGACTGCCTCTCCGGATCCTTCCAGGAAGGCTCCTCTGGACCTGGGAAGGCAGGGAGACGTCTCTGCCCCACCCACGGTCCATCCGTCCGTCGGTAGCATGGGTTAAACCGCTGGGACGCCAGCCTTTAGCCCCGCTACAGGCCACGGGGATCAAGCACAGGGGGAATCCAAATTCCAAACCTGACCTGAGCACACCTCTAGGGTGCCGGCTCGCCCATCTGGCTAAACACGGGGCCTGCCCCGGACCTGTGTCCTTTTTCTGTAACGTAGCATGGCCCCAGTCTGAAAACGGGACCCTGACTTTACCGTCGCACCGATCTCAGTAATTTCTGCCAGCAAACTGGGAAATGTGTCCAAGTCTCTCTCTCTCAGTCTCTCTCTCTCTCAGCCTCTCTCCATCTCTCTGCGTTCCCCGTCCCTCCCC
>NW_005370960.1:2037215-2037620 GCF_000412655.1 Myotis brandtii
GCCCCGAGCTCTGACCAAGCCCTGCCCGGCGTGCGGTCAAAAAAGTCACTGGAAGAGTGACTGCCCTGGAAAAGTGGCGGGCCTTCTACGCCTCAGCGTGGGGGGGCCGCCCTTCCAGGCCATGACCGCTAGCCATGTTGAAACTGGCTGAAGACTGAAGAAGCCCAGCCTCGATGACTCCAATCATCCTCGCCGAGCCTCGGGTCACAATGAAGGTAGTAGTTCACCTTCCCGGTTGACACGGGGCTGCCTTCTCTGTCCTGCCCTCGTTTTAGGGCCCCTTTATCCTTCCAAGATCTCGGACATGGGTATTGACGGCAAATCCAGTTGCCCTCTGGCCACCGGACCCCTTCCTTACCTCCTTCATAATAGCCCTATAACCCACTCGTTCTTAGTCATGGCTTC
>NW_005370961.1:0-903 GCF_000412655.1 Myotis brandtii
GAGGGGAGGAAAGGATGAATAGACAGAGCACAGAGGAAATTTAAGGCAGTGGAACTAGTCTGTATGATGATAATATAATGGTGGATACATATTAGTATACATTTGTTAAACCCATAGAATGCACAACACCATACGTGTATTCTTGTGTAAAGTATGGATTTGGGCTGATAATGATATGCCAATGTAGACTCATTGATTATAACAAGTATAGCACTCGGGTGGGCGTATTGATAGGGGTTGATAGTGGGAGAGGCTGTGCATGTCTGGGGCACGGGTGTCTGAGAACTTTGTATTTTCCACACAACTTTTCTGTGGACATAAAAATACTCTAGAAAACGAAGTCTATGGAGGGAGAGAGAAAGAATAGCTTTGGAGAGTAAAGCCAACCAATGAAGCTCAGAAAAATGAAGTTGGAAAATCAGAATAGACCAGGGAACCAAAAAGTGATAAAAACTTTGCCACACTTTTTGAAGTCAGGTAAGATATAGATACATTCTATTGGACTAGGATATATGAATTATTCAAACCCAATTGTGAGACTACTTAGGCTCTAACTTTTTAGATTATGACCCACATAAAAAATACACTTTACATTGCAATCTATTATACACAGACATACATCAAATACCTGCATACACAATTGAAAGAAAAATTTACTAAGCCACTTTACACTTAATACATGCAATACACTCCATAGTTTCCTTTTATTCAATATTATTGAAAACTACTGTATGTGGAACATTATTCAGTTAACTGATTTTCTTTTATACAACTCTAGTTTACAAAACATTGCTTGAAAGCCAGTCTAGTGTTAGGGTCAGTCACACAAATGTTAGGGTCAGTCACACAAATGATTGCTGTTCTTCGGTATTTTTCAGATCCCAGAATGGATAGACAAAACTA
>NW_005370962.1:0-281 GCF_000412655.1 Myotis brandtii
CTTAGGCGGCACACAGGGGTCCCAGCTGGGGCGGGGCATAGGTGACGCGATCGAGCCACCTAAGCCAACCGCCCAGGGCCGCACACGGGGCCCGGATGGCGTCTGGTGCTGGCCAGCCCTGCCTGTGGTATGCAAATTAGCCAATGGGAAGCATAGCGAAGGTACGGTCAATTACCCTTTTTGTCTTTTATTAGATAGGATTACGCTTTGATTGGTTGAACAGCAGACTGGATGACCGGACATCTAGCATATTAGGCTTTTATTATATAGGATTTTTAGGG
>NW_005370963.1:0-972 GCF_000412655.1 Myotis brandtii
GTGACATGTTTCTTTTTATCCACATTTGGCTGCTTCCTTGTGTTTGTTTCTGTGTATTAGATAGAACTGCCATGTCTTGGAATTGGTAGAGTGGCCTTGTGTGGTAGGTGTCCTATAAGGCCTAGTGGCTCAGTCTCCACAGTCACCTGAGCTGGGCACTCTAGGTGCACCCCTATGTGGGCTATGTCCACAGTCTTCTTGTAGTTATGACTTGATTGCTGTTGGCGTCACTGGGAGGGATTTACCTCCAGGCCAACTGTCCATGAGACCAGCTGCAACTACAGTGGAAGAGCTATTGTGCAGGAGATACCCCTATGGAGCAGAACTTGCTTCGGTGGGGCTTTGGTGCTTATTGAGTATGCCCCTTGAGTATGTTGCTCAACTTTACACAAAGTTGTAATTTGGTATGGTCTGAAGCTGTCCACCAGGTGTACTGACTCTGGGGCCTCCTGGGAGGTGCAAAGTCAGCCACTGCCTGGGGCCACCTGTCAGTAGCTACAGAGCAATCTGCATATGGCTGCTACTTGTGTTGGGCTTAAGTGCCCCGGTGAGACCAAGCTGTCATGGACCTCTTATTGATCAGTATAGGGCACACAGCTGCTGGTTGTTTGAGAGATTTTAGGAAAGTCTGATGCCTAAGCCAGGACAGGCCATTCATATGGAAAAGCCGCTGCAAACAGCTTGGGTGGGGCTTCAAATTGGATGGGGCAGGGTCTCAAGGAATCACCAGAGCAGAATGAACAGTATGATGTAGGCTGATATAAATTCAGATATGGCTGCCAGTCAGCTCTGCAACAGGGGAGGTCTCAGCATAGGAACAATGACCCCTGTGAGCACCCCTGTCTGGGAGAAAGCCACTCCTAAGGTCCTACCCTGACGCCAGACAATCTAGTTTTTCCTCATAAGTCCCTGAATTCTCCCAAGCCACTGCTCCAGCCCTGGAGCTCAGAGGGAACAAATCCACATAAATTT
>NW_005370964.1:0-363 GCF_000412655.1 Myotis brandtii
TAAGGAGCAGCGAGCAGGTGGGCAGTAAGGAGCGAGGTGTCCCAGACTACAAGAGGGATTTCCCGAACTGTGAGAGGGTGCAGGCCAGGCTGAGGAACCCCCCCCCCCAGTGCACAAATTTTGTGCACCTGGCCTCTAGTTTTAAAATAATGGTATCACGAAAAGAAGTGACTCTTATAATACCAAATGCCATACATCTCTTCAAAATTAACCCAAAGAAATTAACTAGAAGCATCTTTTGTGAAAATGAAGTTATGAGTTCGGCTGGTATGGCTCAGTGGTTGAGCATCGACCTGTGAACCAGGAGGTCACTGGTTCGATTCTCCATCAGGGCACATGCACAGGTTATGGGCTCAATCCCCA
>NW_005370965.1:0-8119 GCF_000412655.1 Myotis brandtii
CAAGCCCCGCTGGGTGGGGGCGCAGCCTCAGGTCTCCTGGCCTGGCACCACAGAGCCTCAGGTCCCTGATGATTGCTCATTACGGCTCGTTACAGGAACCCTGCCTCCACTGTGGATACAGCTGACTTGTGATGGTGTGAT
The DNA here is from genome assembly GCF_000412655.1 of Myotis brandtii. Classification (NCBI taxonomy): domain Eukaryota; kingdom Metazoa; phylum Chordata; class Mammalia; order Chiroptera; family Vespertilionidae; genus Myotis; species Myotis brandtii. The sequence continues at coordinate 142 of NW_005370965.1, forward strand.
GGAGTGAGGGTCCATTTGCATATCACCTCTTTATTATATAGGATAAGCATATACAACATATGTAGTATGTAAAGTGTAAAAAAGATAATACCTCATACCGAGTAGAAATCTTTCACAAATGCAAGAAAAGGCTGTCTTAAAGCTCAGGTGCTGTTGGGGGATGTACAGTGGTTTGGCACTTTCTTAAAAAGGTAAACATGGACCTATCATACACATGGCTATTACAGATGGCAAAGGACCCAGCACAGTGCATGCCTTTGACCTGCAAACTAACCAATCTGAAGCCATTGTGGGACACGTTCCTCAGCCTTAATCATCCCAGGGCCAAGAACCAAGCAAGTAGGAGACACCCCTATAGCTGACAGCCTGCTAAAATGTTCTAACTAACCAGCCCTAAGCTGTTTGTCCTGCCCTGCCCGGCCTTTCCACAAAACTCCAATCAAGGCCCTGGCCTAGGATCTCCCCTGGCTCCTGCACCTTCTGCCTTCTGACCAACCCTGGTGCTTCCATTTGTAGCTCTGCCTGGCGTGTCCTCTCTTGTGTCTTGAGGACCTATGACTGTAACAAACTTTGTTTTCTGGAGCCTCTCCTGTGTCTCCTCTTGTGGCCACACTTAACGGACCACCCTATGAACGGATACAGAATACTTCCATACAAAAACTCGTATATGAACATCCACAGCAACCTTATATGTAATATAAACAACTGGAAACAGCACCAATATCCATCCACAGGTGAATGGATAAACAAGTTGTGGTTTATCCATCCAGTTGAATACTTCTCAGCAATAAAAAAGAGTGAACTTCTGATAAATGAATAACAAGGATAAATTTCAATATAATTTTGATAAATGAAATATGCCAGATTAAAAAAAAAAAAGTCCATACTGTATAATTCCATTTGTATAAAATTCTAGAAAATGCAAACTAATCTATAGTGACAAAAAGCAGGTCAGTGGTGGGTTTCTGGGAGGTGGGAAGGGGTGGAAAGGGGGATGGTTCAGGGAGGAATAGAGCTGGAAGGATTACAAATGGGCACAGGGAAACTTTTGAAGGTTGTTATGAGTTAAATGTGTCCTCCCTCAAGAAAGGTATGTTGAAGTCCTAACCCCCAGTACCTCAGGATATGACCTTATTTGGAAATAGGGTAATTGCAGATGTGATTAGTTAAGATGGGACAATACCTTAGTAGGGTGGACCCCTATTCCAATGTGAGTGATGTCTTTATAAGAAGAGAGCCTCATGAAGGCAGGAGCACACAAGAGAAGGCCAAGTGATGCCAAAGGCAGAGAGATGGGAAGCAGCTGAAGCCAAGGAAGAGACTAGAACCCAGGAAGAGACTAGAAAAGATTCTCCCCCTCCATTTTCACAGGGAATGAGGCCTTGCCAGCACCTTTATTTAAGACTTCTAGTCTCTAGACCTAGGAGACGACAAAGTTCTGGGTTTTAAAGCCGCCCAGTTTTTCATCTTTTGTTAAAGGAGCACCAGGAAATGAATACAGGGGCAATTGTGATCTGGGTTGCAGTGACAACTTCAGTGGAGTTTTACATGTATCAGAACTTACGAACTTCTATGTGTCATGTGTATGCACTTTATCATATGCAATTTACCTCAATAATACTGTTAAACTTCAGTGAAGTGATACATAGCAACACAAGTTGTACTCTTTCATTCTACTATTCCAAAACATTGTCCTGTCCTCCCCACTTTGGCGACCACTGGCCAACATTATACTCTGAAATGTTTGCATAAGTGTGTTATGGTTGCTGGCACAAGGTCAATATGGGGTTGAGACAGTGGCTTTCAAACAATTTGGTTCAGGACCCATAGCAATAATTTACATATAACATGGAAATGCAGTACACAAGTAAAAGTTCGACATAACTATCTTTATCCTCAGAACTGAGATATTTTTTTTATCCCATTCAATTTAATTCTATTTCTTTTTCATTTTTCTCTCTTTCTTTTGAAATACTGATTACAGTCCCTTTCAACAAATTTGATAACCCACTAATAAGACATGTTGTTGATAACATTGGGTACAGATGGATAACAAGTAGATTAAGTAACAGCATAGATAAGAAAACAAAAAAAAACACACCACATAAAATGCAAGTTTTTCAGGCAAGGATCATGATTGTTACTTTGATCCAACCATTTGGATCAAAATCCCAATTTTTGCAAAAGTAATCATGAGCTTGGAATTGGCCCCAAATAAGTACTGGTTTCTGCAGTGGGGCCCACAGAACTCTGTGGGGCCTCGTGGAATTTCCAACTGAGGTGGTCCTCTGGGTTGGTGTTGTTCTATAAGCAGAAGGCAGTGGGCAGCAACTGAGACTAATGTGGACATTAGAAGAGAAACTTCCACCCAGCCCATAATCAGCAATCTTGGGGTAGGGCGTTAAGGTAAACTAATATGGGATTTTTTTTTTTTTTGGTTCATTGAGTAAAAATTCCTCAACCCCTAGCATCAAAATCCCTCTCTTTCTCCTTTCTCTCCTCTGTCTAATAATAGCAATTAAGACTCAAACCTATTGCCTGATCAGAAGTGTCCATGAAAAAGCCTGGGCACTACCATCTTTCCCAGTGCTATCCCTGAGAAATATAATGCAAGCTACATCAGTTTAAAGTTTATTAGTAGTCACATTTAAAAGTCAAAAGGGGAGTTCCAAGATGGCTGCTGCACAGGAGGATCCTGAACTCACCTTTTCCTAAAAGCACACTGAAATGTGCACCTATATAGAGAGCAATTCCTTTCGAGGAACAATTGAGGATTGATTGAACAGCTTCTGCAGAACAAATGAGAGACTGACCACATACAGAAGGCTTGGGGAACTGAGGGAGCTCTCCAGAATCTGCAGGAATTCTCTGGGACCTATAGGGCAGGTGGTACCACTTTCCAAGCAATCTGTGCTACCTGCATGGTTGCTGCAATATTTTCCCAGCTGCACAGCTCAGAGCCCATTTCAGCTTTGAACAGAGGAAGGAAATCGAATCAACAGAGCATCATCTCACACACACTAGGCCTCCTTACTCAAGCCACTCCAGCCTAGCAAGCCAGCACTCAGGGAGCCACAGGCATCTGCCCAGCTCCAACTCGACTGCTAAAACCATCCAGCACACATAGCCTTCACAGATGTCTTTTCTACATAGACTACTTTTTCAAGACTAGGAGAGAGAGCAATTTTGTCTACTTCATATAAACAAGCACCAACAAACAAACAAAGTCAAACAAAATGAAAAGACAGAAGAATATGTCTCAAATGAAGTAACAAGAAAAATTTCCACCAAAGAACAAAACAGAATAAGTAATTTGCCTGATAAAGAATTCAAAGTAATGGTCAAAAGGATGCTCACCAAACAGGAGAGTAGAATAGAGGAATTCAGGAAGAACTTAAACTTCCTGAATTGGAAGTTGCAAAGTATAATAAAGAACCAAGAGTTGGAAAGTATAATAAAGAACCAAGCAGAGCTTAATAATATATAAATAAGAGTTGGAAAATATAATAAAGAACCAAGCAGAGCTTAACAATATAATAACAAAAACAAAAAATAAACTAGGAGGAATAAACAGAAGATTAGATAATACAGGAGAATAAATCCATGAACTGGAAGTCAGATAATTGGCAATCAACCAATTAGAGCAACACAAAGAAAAACTAATTCTTTTTAAATTCTTTATTGTTGAAAGTATTACTATGTCTCCTTTTTCCCCCATTGACCTCTCCCCACCTGCTCCTGTCCCTCTCCCCACCCAGCACATGCCTTCACCCTCCTAGAAAACATATTTTTTTAAAATGAGGAGAATTTAAGGGACCTCTGGGACAACATCAAGCACACCAACATTCATGTTATATGGATCCAAGAAGAAGAGATAAAAGTGAATAAGAAGTTTATTCCAGGAAATAATTGTGAAAACTTGCCTAACCTGGGAGAGGAAATACACATCCAGGTCCAAGATGGACAGAGAGTTCCAAACAAGATGAACCCCAAGACCCACACCAAGACATATTATAATTAAAACAGCAAAAGATAAAGATAAAGAAACTATCTTGAAGGTAGCAAGAAGAAAACAACTAGTCACATGTCACATACAAGAAGAACCCCCTAAGGGTATCAGCTGATTTTTCAGCAGCAACTTTCTGGCCAGAAGGGATTGGTAAGACATATTTAAAGTGCTGAAAGAAAGGAATATACAACCTAGAATACTCTACTCAGCAAGGTTATAGTTCACAATTGAAGGAAAAATAAAGTGTTTCCTGAATGTGCAAAAACTAAAGAAGTTCATCACCAGTGAGCCAGATTTACAATAAATATTAAAAGGTCTTCTTTAAGCAAAAAAGAAAAACCCATAATCAGAAATAAAAATATGTAAAAGAAAAAATCTTATATAAAGGCAAATATTTAATAAACAAAACACATCAGCCATTTAAAAACTACTACGAAGGTCATGAGACAAAAGTAGCAAACTTAACTATCACTATAATAATTGCTAAGCAGATACACAAAACAAAAAGATCTGAAATATAATGTCAAAAACATAAAGCACAAAAGAGAGAGTAAAAATATAGTCCTTTTGAGTATTTTCAAACTCTCACGCCTATCAGAAAAAAAAGAAAGTGAGTATGAGGCATGGCTTACCAAATATTAAAACTTACTGCAAAGTTACTATAATCAAAGTATGAGACTGGCACATGAATAGGTAAATAAATCAGTGGGACTAAACTAGAAGTGCAAGAGCAGATGTAAATAAATATGGAAGTTTTAAATATTATAAAGATGCATTTCAATTCAATGGATGAAGAATGGATTTTGTATTAAATTATGATAGGACAATGGACTCTCCAATCAGAAAAATAATAAGTTAGTTTCTTATTTCATGTAAAAAAATCTCATTGCAGCCCTAACCGGTTTGGCTCAGTGGATAGAGCATCGGCCTGTGGACTTAAGGGTCCCAGGTTCGATTCCGGTCAAGGGCATGTACCTTGGTTGCAGGCACATCCCCAGTGGGGAGTGTGCAGGAGGCAGCTGATTGATGTTTCTCTCTCATCCATGTTTCTAACTCTCTATCCCTCTCCCTTCCTCTCTGTAAAAAATCAATAAAATATATTTAAAAAAAATCTCATTGCAAAAAATTATTAATATCAGAGGACTTAAAAAAATTAAGACACAGTATGGAAAATACGTTTATATATCCCGGGCTTGGAAAAACCTAAACAAGTTGAAATCCAGAAACCATTAAAGAGAAAGTTAACCAGATTTACTACTCAAAAATGAAAAACCTGTATGACAAATAAGAAAGAAAAGCCCAGGAAAAAATATTTGCAGCATAAATAAAAAGTCAAGTGTTAATATTCCCAATACACAAGAGACATAGAAATTAGCTCTACAAAGGAAAATATTCCTACAAAAGATGATCGAAGAATGTGAATACATAATTTACAAAAAATGCAAATGACCAATATATCTATGAAAATTGAAGCAGCTATGTAGAATTTTTTTACCAAAATATTTTAAAAGTTGGAACACATCTGAAGCTGGAGATGATATGCAAAACCTAGAACTCTCAAACACTGTTAACCAAAGTGTAGACATATGTAATACTCTTTGTAATACTTTAAGCAATAAAAAAAAAGAAAAAGAAAAAGTTAACCAGATTGACTACTCAAAAATGAAAAACCTGTTTGACAAATAAGAAAGAAAAGCACAGAAAAAAATATTTGCAGCATAAATAAAAAGCCAAGTGTTAATATTCCCAATACGCAAGAGACATAGAAATTAGCTCTACAAAGAAAAATATTCCTACAAGATGATCAAAGAAAGCCAATACATAATTTACAAAAAATGCAAATGACCAATATATCTATGAAAATTGAAGCAGCTATGTAGAATTTTTTTACCAAAATATTTTAAAAGTTGGAACACATCTGAAGCTGGAGATGATATGCAAAACCTAGAACTCTCAAACACTGTTAACCAAAGTGTAAGGCTGTTCAATATTTTGGAAGTTCGTGGGGCAGGGAAGGTGGGTGGAGGTGGAAGAGGGCAAAGTGGGGATAAATGGTGATGGTAAATTAAATAAATGAATAAAAAATAAATAATTTGAAAGCCATTTGTCAAGTGTGTAATATGTGCATAGCATTAGACCCAGCAACCCTATTCCCCAGGAGTCTGGCCCATTATTATAAGAGCAGGATTATGGAAATGTGTGAATATAAAGAACTTATTTTAAAATGTTTAGTACAGTCTTACTTATAAATAGAAAAAGTAAGAAAAAAAGCTTAACTATCAATCAATATTGCTTACTTGAATAAACTACAGTGCACACAAAGTAAAGAATCTTATGCAACTCTTAAAAAGAATGTCACACATTCGTATGTAATAGCAGTAAAAAGGTCCATGATTTACAGGCAAGTGAAAAAGGTAAAGAACAATATGTCCAGTCTGATACTAGACTTCATTTTCATAAAATGAGAGTGAGAATTTACATTAGCTATATGCATATATGTAAAATAACTTCAGAAAAAGATGCATACAAAACTGCTAAGAGCATTTTCCTATTGTGTAGCACTGGATTAACAAAAACAGAGGTTTTATTTCTTATTGTGTTTTCCAGTATTTTTGTATACAATTACTTCAATTGTATACAAATGAGTGTCAAAGGGGACAACTCTATAAAATTTGCTAACACAGAATTAAATGAATTGACACAAAATAATTCATTAAACTAGGAAGGGATTCCAAATGCAACTAATGTAAATTACAAATCATGGTTCAGTAAGTCATGTTTGTTTTCTTTCCTGTCCAAGCCACACTATTCTGAGCATGGGAAGCTAGAGGTAACTCACCTGTGACAATGGCTTTCCCGGGTGGCAGTTGATGCCCCCAATGAAGATCATGTTGGGCATCACAGGTCTTGGATAGTCCAAAACAAAGTCAGTTCGTAACAACCAAATGGATGGTTGGCTGACCAGGTCATATGCTGTGACAGTTGTCTGGAGAATCTCAGAGGCAACTTCTAAAGCAGTTTTGAGAAAATAGCCACAAAATAAATGTTCCTCCAAGTGGATAATGTGATTCCACACTCTCTGCCTGAAGGTCATGGTATCCGATAACGAAAAGAGACCCCTTGGAACATAAGAAAGAGGGCTGGGGCACTGTGCACCTTCTTCAAGATAGTGGCAAAATAATCCTCTGGTGAAGACCACAGATGGGAGTGAAAAATATTTGGCTACAATAAAGCCACACATGTCAAAAGGGTCTAGAAACACCGCATCAAAAGAACTATCTTCTATGTATTTTACTAATTTTTTGTCGTTAAATAAACTTCTACAATTTGAAAAAAAGTATTCAAAAACACTGTTAGATGAACTCATTAGCATAGAATGTAAATACTGTGCCCGAGTTTTCCATTGAGAATCAGCAAAAATCCGGAACTGATTCCTCAAATCCTCCAGAGTGTAAGACGTGGAATAAGTCTTTACAGTATAATTGGATGATTGTCCCAGGCTCCAACTCACCTCTGGCCTGACCACGACCACCTCATGCCCTCTGTGGCTGAGTTTCTCCACAACGGATCGCATGGTAAACCAGTGGCTCCCATCCATGGGGATGACCAGCAGCTTGCCTGCCTGGGCAAAGCCAGGTGCCAGCAGGAGACACACACATAGAGGAAGGAGGCCAGTCAACACCGCAGGAGCCATTGGATAGCAGCAGCCTGGAGCAGCCCAGCTGTCAAGCTTGTGTGATACAGTTGACAGAAGAAGTACAGGCACAAAACCTGCCCCAAGGAGGGTGTGGTGTGTGTTAATATATTCATAAAAGCACACAGGCAGCCAATTGCCAATGATTTACTCATCAGAATATAATGAATGAAATCATTTACTGAGGTACCTTCTGGCACACTTTCAGATAAGATTAGTCTTGATCTTTGCCTGGGCAGGGATCATGCCCTATGCCAGTTTACAAAGAGAATTAT
>NW_005370965.1:15554-40918 GCF_000412655.1 Myotis brandtii
ATGTTTGTTTTCTTTCCTGTCCAAGCCACACTATTCTGAGCATGGGAAGCTAGAGGTAACTCACCTGTGACAATGGCTTTCCCGGGTGGCAGTTGATGCCCCCAATGAAGATCATGTTGGGCATCACAGGTCTTGGATAGTCCAAAACAAAGTCAGTTCGTAACAACCAAATGGATGGTTGGCTGACCAGGTCATATGCTGTGACAGTTGTCTGGAGAATCTCAGAGGCAACTTCTAAACCAGTTTTGAGAAAATAGCCACAAAGTAAATGTTCCTCTAGGTGGAAGACGAGATTCCGCACTTTCTCCCTGAAGGTCATGGCATTAGAGAACCCTAAGAGAAACCTCGGAACATAAGAAAGAGGGCTGGGGCACTGTGCACCTTCTTCAAGATAGTGGCAAAATAATCCCCTGGTGAAGACCACAGACGGGAGTGAAAAATATTTGGCTACAATTAAGCCACACATGTCAAAAGGGTCTAGAAACACCGCATCAAAAGAACTATCTTCTATGTATTTTACTAATTTTTTGTCATTAAACAAATTCCTACAATTTGAAAAAAAGTATTTAAAAATATTGTTTGCTGGATTCATTATCAGGGCAAATACACTTTGATCCCGAGTTTTCCACTGAGAGTCAGCAAAAATCCGGAACTGATCATTCAGATCCTCCAGAGTGTAAGACGTGGAATAAGTCTTTACAGTATAATTGGATGATTGTCCCAGGCGCCAACTCACCTCTGGCCTGACCACGACCACCTCATGCCCTCTGTGGCTGAGTTTCTCCACAACGGATCGCATGGTAAACCAGTGGCTCCCATCCATGGGGATGACCAGCAGCTTGCCTGCCTGGGCAAAGCCAGGTGCCAGCAGGAGACACACACATAGAGGAAGGAGGCCAGTCAACACCGCAGGAGCCATTGGATAGCAGCAGCCTGGAGCAGCCCAGCTGTCAAGCTTGTGTGATACAGTTGACAGAAGAAGTACAGGCACAAAACCTGCCCCAAGAGTAGTCTGAGGATAAAATCCAATATTTCCTTTGGGACAAATTCCAAAAATGCAAGCTTTATTGAAACTTACTTTCTTTTTTATCTTTCTGAGTACGCAGGGTCCAAAAATCATTGCTTAATAGTTCCCTTTGTAAACCAGCATTGAAGTCATGGCACTATCTTTGCCCAGGTAAAGGTCAAAACAATTTTTTTTGTTGTTGCTGATGTTGTTAATCTTCACCCGAGAATATTATTTTCCATTCATTTTTAGAGAGTGGAAGGGAGGGGGAGAGACAGAAGGAAACATGGATGTGAAAGAGACACACCGATTGGTTGCCTCCCTCACCCACCCCTAGGGGTGGGGATGAGCCTGCCAACAAGGTACATGCCCTTGACTGGAACTTAACCCCGGACCCTTCAGTCTGTGGGCCAACCCTCTAACCGTTGAGAAAACTATTCTTATCAGGAAAATATATCATTCAATATTTTCTTATGAGTAAATCACTGGCATTGACTGATTTTGGGTTTTTTGTTTTGTTTGTTTTTTGTTCTGATATTTGAACAGCAAGGATGAATTTCAAAATAATTCTGCAGAATAAACTAAGCTAGACAGAAGAGTCCATGTTGTGTAATTTCACTATTGTATTTCTTCCCCCCTTTTCTCTCTCTCTCTCTCTCTCTCTCTCTTTTTAAATGCTAATCACAATCCCTTTCAATAAATTTGATAATCTACACTAATAAAAGAGAAACATGGTAATTAGCGTACAACCGCTACCCTTCCCATTGGCTAATCAGGGAGATATGCAAATTAACTGACAGCCAAGATGGCGGCTGGCAGCCAGGCAGCTAGATCAAAGGGACAGCTTCTGTTATTATTTATCTTTATTGTTGAAAGTATTACAGATGTTCCCTTCTTTTACCCATTGACCCCTTCTTCTTAAGTTCTAAATTTTAATCAAGAATAAATAAATAAGCTGAATGGAAATAACATATATATTTTTAAATTAAAATTTAATTTGTAATTCAAACTTTCCCACAAATAAAACTTCAATCTCAGGTGGTTTAGCTGATAAATACGACCAAATATTAGAGGAAGAAATAATACATATTATGATTTCAGAATATATTCTAGAATGCAGATACAATATATTCCAATTGAAACATTAAGAAGCATCCTAATTCATTCTATGACAATAGAATGGGTCTATGAGACCAGCATTACCACATACCAAAACTAGATAGATTGCAAGAAGATAAAACTACAGTCCAATACTCTTCGTGAGCATATATGCAAATATGCTAAACAAAATCTTAGCAAATCAAATTCAATAATATAAATATACTAGTGGCCCGGTGCACGAAATTCGTGCACATTAAAAGGGAATTAATTAGAGGATTTATTTTAATATTGTTATTTGCCCTTTCTCTATAATAGAAGTGTCAGAGATGAAAGAAAATTCATAAAATTTACATGAAAATCTTCCTCCTGTCAGAGGCTGGGGCACACCATGGGATCCAGAATCAAGTCCCCGCCAAACGCGTGCAACTCAAAATCACGTGAGACCCATACCTGGCCAGCACCACCCCCATTGAGCGAGATTCAGACCTGGCCGGCCCCACCCCCATCAACTCCCACCAGGCAGGGAGCACAACCTCAGGTCCCCTGTCAAGCCACCGGGTGGGTGGGTGCAGCCTCAGGGCCCCCAACAAGTCCCACCAGGTGAGGGCCACAGCCTCAGGTCCCCCATCAAGCCCCGCTGGGTGGGGGTGCAGCCTCAGGTCCCCCAGTGCACCCTAAGGTCCCCTGCCCTGGCACCAGGAATGGGGGCACGGCCTGAGAGTCCCCCAGTCTGGCTCTGGAGTGGGGGGTGCGGCCTGAAGTTCCCCGTCAAGCCCCGCCAGGTGGGGGTCATGGCCTCAGGTCTCCCGAACCGGCGCTGGGGCAGGGGGTGTGGCCTGAGGTCCCCCGTCAAGCCCCGCTGGGTGGGGGCACAGCCTCAGGTCTCCTGGCCTGGCACCACAGAGCCTCAGGTCCCTGCCTGCTCTGAGCCTGACCAGGGGCTGCACTTAGGGATTGGGCCTGCCCTCTGCCACCCGGGAGCAGGCCTAAGCCAGCAGGTCGTTATCTCCCGAGGGGTCCCAGACTGCGAGAGGGCACAGGCCGGGCTGAGGGACCCCCCCTTCCCCCCTGAGTGCACAAATTTTTGTGCACCGGGCCCCTAGTCCACTAATAACACATGACCTTCAGTTTAAAACGTTCTTGTTTATAGCATTTGGTACAGATTGCATAACAAATAGATTAAGTAACAGCATAGATAAGGAAACAAAAATGCCAATAAAACTGCAAGTTTTCCAGGCCAGGTTCATGGTTTTTTACCTTTGCTAACCACTTGGGTCAAAATCCTAATTTTTGTCAGAGTAATCATGAACCTCAAAAGATTTGGCCCCAAATTATTACTGCTTGCAGGGGTGGGGCCCACAGGCATCTGGGGGTCACTGTAGATGTGGTGTGCTTCTCTTTAATGCAGGAGGCCCTATGACTAAAGTTAGTGAAAAACCTTTTTAGAAGGCTATTTAAAATTAAGTACACTTTTGTACCCATCCATTGCCTGGATCTCCTCTCCTGTCAACATGGCCATTCTTTCTTTAAAAAAAAATTTTTTTTAAAATTGATTTCAGAGAGGAAGGGAGAGGGAGAGAGAGATAGAAACATCAACGATGAGAGAGAATCATTGATCGGCTGCCTCCTGCATGCCCCCCACTATGGATTGAGCCCGCAACCCGGGCACGTTCCCTTGACCGGAATCGAACCCAGGACCCTTCAGTCAACAGACCGATGCTCTATCCACTGAGCCAAACTGGTAAGGGCCACATGGCCATTCTTTAGCCCACCTCTGAAGTAAGCTATTTTATCTGTAGACATCCCAGACTTTTGGGAAGCTCTTCCTTATAATAACAATTCAAAAACTGTCGTCCCCCCCCCCCCATCCTAATTTATTTGTTCTGGCCATACAAATTACATTCTAATAGCATTCCAATTTTACCTCACTAGCTTCTAAGAGTTAATATATCCAAAACACAACTTTTGAGTTCCCTACCAGAGCTTTCCTCCTCTCCCAGTTTGGCTCAGTAAATGCTATTTTCATCTACCTGGTGTTTTAAGTAAAATAATGTACAAGGCATCACTCTCCCACAGCCCCTCCATTCAAGCTGTGTCAGTCGGGGTTCAATCAGAGAAGCAGAACCACCAACACTACCAATAGTCAGGGATTTGTCATAGGGATTTGACTCACGTGGGAGCTGGTTGAACGGATCTCTGTAAACAGTCTTTGCCTCTGATGCTAGAGTTTAAGGACACCAGGGTGGGTCTTCTGGAAGGAATCAATAAGCTTGGACCCCCAGGAATGAACTTGGATCTACAAGAAGGGACTAGAATCTTGAAGTGTTCTTACTACCTCCAACCTTGATGATGTGGGGGTCCTGCAGGACAAGCTGGTGCTCTTCCTCACCGAGCTAAACACACACCTAGCCCAGGTGTGGGAGAAACTGAAGGAGGAGCCAGGGCAAGGAAGGGCAGGTGCAGGTCCAATTGCTGCTTCATGCCAATGAGGTGAGTCTGCAGAGAGGTGACAACATGTATGAGCTACAGAAGTGCCTGTCCCACACTTCTGCATGTAAGAAAATAAAAATTGCTCCTGCAATTTCAGGTAAAACTGTCTCTGTGACTAACCCTAATCAGAAATAGGAATGGAATTCTGGGAAACAAAATTCAGCTTAGCCCAGTTGATACATTACAAAGCCACCACATGACCAAGTCTCGTCCTACCTCCAAAGTAGATCTCACATCTGCCCCGCTATCTAGTGCCTGGGCATCATTCCACCATCGTCTCTTACTTGAACTCCAAGAACTGCCTCATAAATTAGTTTTTCTGCTTTCCTTTTTGCCCTGCAGACAGAAGTCAGCGGGGTTTGTTCAAACACCAATCACTATGCTATCTTTTGCGTAACACCATCGAATGGCTTCCCACTGCAATTAGAAAACATCCTCGCCTTGGCCAAATGGTGGGTGAGTCCACCTCTTTAACCAGTTGCCATTTGCTTTCTCCACTTATTCAAGGCCTCCTTTCTACATCTGGAACAGGACAGTTTCCCACCTCAGGACCTATGTATTTGCTGTTCTCTCAGGCTGGAGGGGTCTTTCCTGAGCTCTTCCTGTGCCTCCTCATTGGGAAGTTCTCCTTTAAGAAGTCTGCTCTAAGGCCAATATCAGAAACAGCCCCCATCCTTGCCATTTACTGTCACATTCCTCTGTTATTTCCCTCAAGTTACTTATCACTACAGCTATCATGTAGCTTTTTCTTAGTTTCCTTCACTATAAAGTGAGCTCTATGAATTTAGGGGCCTATATCAGTCAGATTAATATTAAATCTCAAACTTCTAGCCCTGTACCTGCCACTTAGTAGATGCTCATTAAATAAATAAAGATGTTTACTAAATATTTATTAAAGAATGGATGAACAAATAAATGAATGAATGAAAACATAAAAAAGCAACTCATTATGGCTCCTTGCCAGGGAACCGCTGAACCTCAGCCTGAGTGATTGATCCAACCTTCTCTGCTTGGACTGACCAGCAGACCCTGAGGGACGGATGAATGGATTACTCTAACACACATTTCTGTGAAAGAGAGGCTAAGGGGCTGCTTGGCAGGAGGCACCAAAACAGCCCTGATTGCCTGCCTCCTTAGACTTTTATTGTAACAACAGCTTGAACTAAAATTAACCTCTAGATACAATCAGCAGCGTAAGTATCCTTGAGAAAGCACATGCTTCTACAAGGTCGGGTTTAAAGACTAAACATAGAGATTCCAGCAAAACACCCGGGGGCTCAGACTTGTTTGGAAAAGTCAAGGCAGGGGCTGCCGCCTTCAGCAAGGTTCCCCTAGAGGCCACCGTCGGAGAATCCTCCTTACAGACTTTCCAACCAAGTCCCATGTTTCCCCACACTTCTCTGGTCTTTTTCTTTTACAGAGCAGGTTTTTCATCACCTGTTGACCTGTCTGGCTCCTCATAGTCCATCTCATGATCACTTTCTGGAATTTCCAGGGCAGATGCACTCATTTCAGAGACATCTCAGTTTCCATGCCAACAATCGTTCTGGTTTTAACAGCCCGTGTCCTGGTGGAGCTAACCTTCCGGTGCTCATTCTTGATCAGGGAATGGAAGTTTGAGGAATATCTACAATTTGGAAGAGGGGAATGAAGCACAGCCGGTAAAAGAGAAGCAAAGTGCAGAAAGGGAAGCAATAGGATAGTCTGCCATGGGGCCAGGGAGGGGAGTCTTGAAGCCAAGGGGCAGTGTGGCCAAGTGAAGACTAATGAGAACTGAGAACAGACTTTTCCCACTGCAGTTTCCTAGACCTTTGACCTCTTAACTGGTGCACTGCCTCCAGGCCTTTCCCTACCAATACTTTGGAACACTCCAGCTACAGGAGTCTCCCTCAAGTATTCCATCCACAAATCTCTTAGTCTGGCATTCACTAGGACTCCTGCCTTGCAGCTATTCTCTATTTCTCCAGCCTTTAGCTGAAGTCCAGAGGATTTTCTCCCTGTCTTCCTCATTCATTCCAGGGTGGAAGCTGGATTGGATTGGGGAGGTGCCAGAAGTAAGGCCTACATACATAAGCTACTGACACAGTCCACTAAAGGTATTCAAGTCAGCAAGAGAGTATACTTTTGAGGTATTTTTAGTGTATTCTTGTGTACTTAGAGTTGGTGCAGACAAAACAAACATTGAGGTTATTATAAAGGTTCAAGGCTATGCGGTACATTTTTTACTAGAGATACACTGGAGAATGTCTTTGAAAATGCATAGCCAGGCTGAAGCCTTACACAAATGTCTCCTTTGTTTAGGTAATTTGGGAATTAGCCATTGCAGAAGACAAGTGATCTTTGCGTACTCCACCGCAACTAATGCGGATTGCCAACAGCAATAAGTATAAATTTTAAGTGTGATTGAATGAGCGGCCACCTGACCTATAGGGCCCGCGGACCCGGGAACCGACGAACTGACGGGGAAAGCAAGCGCTCCCCTCCCACCCCGACTCCCAAACGCCCGGGACAAAAGAACTACATTGCCCATAAGGCCGGAGCTCCCGCGGGGCATCCTGGGTCGCGTAGTCCGGGTTCCACAAGTTGCTCACTCTGGAAGCTGCCGGAGACACGCCTGCGCCAACATGGCGGCGCCTATTCGGGGCGCGCCTGTTCGCTACGGGTTTGGGCCGGGGCGGGGGTCTGGGCTTTAGGCAGTAAGTGGAGCTGGCGGCCGGGGTTCTGGGGAGGGACCTGGGAGGCGTAGGGACCGTGTGGGTGGCACGGCCTGAGGAGGGAGAGGCGAGGGACTTCCGGGCCGGCCCGGGGACGCGGAGTTCTGGCGTCGGGTCAGTGGTCCTCGGCAGGAGGACTTCGGCCTCCTCGCGCCTCGGGCCCGGGGTGACTGGGAGGGCCTGAGGGCCTGGCCTAGGCCGGGAGTGGGAGAGACGGGAGTCCCGGCCACGAGCTCGAGGTCGGACTTCCGAGTTCCACTTCTTGTGCTTCTCTTTTGAGGAAAGCGTTGAACAGGAAAATAAGTGCATTTCAGCGTTTCCTGTCACTTAGGCGCTGTGCAGGGAGCTTTGCGTTTCTCGTTTCCAGGCGGCCCTCCGCCGCGCCGCACTCACGGGAGACCCTGAGCGGGTGGCCTGGATCCCTGGGGCCGACGTCAGGACCGCTGGGTACCGACGAGGCGGCCTTTTGCTCCGTAATTTTCATGGTCGTGAACCTCCTCGCGACTCTCCAGCTTGGGGGCCATGCACTTAGCTGCTGTAAAGGGTAATTAGCTCCATTTAATTCATTCCAGTGTGATAATCCGGTAGGAGGAGTGTGCGAGGCAGAGATTTTAGGGAGGGATTGACCGACCCGGGCCCTGGTCGGCTCTCAGGACCCAGGCTGGCCTTCGCCGCCCCGGCAGTAGGTTGACTGTGGCGACGGGTTTCCTTTGTTTTCGTTCGAGATGCCAGGATGCCTTTTTTAAGAACAGCTGCGGTTCGTGCACTCAGAGCCTTTCTTTAACTGTCATTTGATTGTTTAAATGACCACGTGTGCTAGGTGGGATCCCATGTTACCTGTAAGGAACACAGTTTCAGTCACTGGCCCAGGGAAGACTTAGAAATAGAGACTCCCAGGTATCAGATAGGGCGACGGGGAGAAAGTCTGTTGTAAAAATAAAAGCATTTTATAACATGTCATCTTTCTTAAAGGTAATATTTAGTTTCACAATGTTTGGGGACCTATTTGAAGAGGATTATTCCAGTGTGTCAAATAATCAGTATGGAAAAGGAAAAAAATTAAAGGCCAAACCATTGGAGCCACCTGCTCCTAGAGAGTTTACCAATTTAAGCGGAATCAGGAATCAGGGTGGAACTTGTTACCTCAATTCCCTTCTTCAGACTCTTCATTTTACACCTGAATTCAGAGGTATGCTATATTACGTGCATTTGCTTAGTAGCCTGTAACCCTCATCTCCATGTAATTGTGCAAGATCACAAAGAGACAAAGTATCTTAAAGGTGTATTCTACAGCATGTGTTTATTGTTATTGTGACACACAAAATGGTAATGTGGAGCTTAAGTTATCTTACGTATATTCTATGTAACCACTAATATTTAGTAACAAAATTTAGAAAGGCAATATTACTTTTCTAATTCTTATCATTTAAAAGACAGCATAAAGACAGTTTTGTCATGAGTACTGGCCTTCATTATTGTTAGACTATTTGTATTTTTTGAGTTTTAAAATTTCTCCAAAGTAATAAACACTTAAGCCAGAGTTACCCAAAGCAATGATATCATTTGGAATGGGGAGGGGTGTCACATTATTTAAACAGTTCATAATCATTTATCTGCAGTTCTGCAATTCAGAAAACTCTGACAACCTGATATGATCTAAATTTGTTTGAGTGTTAGAACCTGACCTGATGTGAAGCCTTTTATAGTCTAGTTACCTCACTTGGGTGAATATTCATTCATTTGTTACAGGAATATTAATCTTCTTGATTAACAGATACTGTTTGCCCCAGACCCTGCTGAGGGTGTAAAGTTAACATCATGTTAACCTTTTCTTCATATTATCTTTCTAAAATCTGGAAATAGTGAATTTCAAAAACCTAAGAAAGATGTTAGACAAAGGGATTGTGTGCAAGGAACAGAAACCCACTCAAATTAACTAAATTTCAAAGGGAATTTATTATAAGAATGTAAGGAAATATCCCTGAAATGACCTACAGGAAGCCAGCCCGACCTTATTGGGCCCTAATTTCTTGCTCCTGTTTCTCTCTACATGTTTATGCCATTCCCATCTCTGCAGACTAGCTTCCTCCACAGGAGTCTTCATCTCTGTGCTGTCTTGATTTCAGTGTGAACGTTATTTTGCCTTCACATGACCCTGACTGGGGCCCCCAGCTCTATGTGGTTTTGTAGCTTAGCTCTTCACAGTGTCTCTGTTTTCTGAGGACAGACAACCTGGTTCATCCTGTGTCGACTGCCACATTCCCCTTACCACCGCTGCACATTTATCAAATCTTTGTAACATTCTCTGTTGCTTCTGAGCTTAAGAAAGACTTCTTCCCTCCAGAGATTTAGTAAATATTTACCATGTCCCCTTCCGAGGACCATTCTAGTGGATTGGACTGCATGTGGGATTTAAGAGTGGGGCCTCTGTTCTTGACTCCATCCCCGCCATAAAAATCTCTCCCTGTTGCATTCAGTAATTCCACCATAAGAAAACAGGGGATTGTCAAGGGCGGGGAAAAAAAAGGACACATATGTAATACCCTTTGTAATACTTTAAGCAATAAAAAAAAAAAGAAAGAAAGAAATTTTCTGTCTGAATAAGTAGGTCCCTGGGGGGGGGGGGGGGCGGAGCTAGAACTTTTCCAAGTTTTAATATTGTTGAAGTTAAAGGGCAACTTAAAGTAGAAAAGTAGCCTTAAAAAGAGACTGAGGCGGGTGTTTGGGGTGGAGCAGGTCATGATGAGTACCCCTAAGCAAGAATAGGGCTGAGAGTCCCAGGACATCTTCTCTAGCAAAGGAGATCACCAGCCAAGCACATGGGTTGATATCTTAGTGGGGATTGTGAACTCCTTGTAAGGCCTGGCATGAATCCCAGTGCTTATTGAAGGGGGAGTATAATTGGGAAAGAGTAAGAACTGGGGGAGAAAAGTGTTGGAGCTTCTTGGAATCATATTTTATGGAGTTGGGCTAGATTGGGTTTCACTGTACTCCCAGTTTAGTGTAGCTGAGAGTAGTGGGAGATGATTGTGGAAGTCCTTGTAGTTCATTTTTTCCCAGTTCCCCCCAGGAATTACGGAGGAGTATAACATTCATAATAGTAATCACTAGGCAGGAGTGGTTGCCAGTAAGGGACAACACCCATCCCATCCCTTCTCTCCCTGGAGTACATCAAAGTTCCCAGTAGGAGTTCCTATCTAGGTTTGAATACAGACTTCCCAAAAGATTCATATATTCCCTCATTGGGTGGCATAGCGAGATGCTGTATTTAAAAAATTCCGGGGACTGGCGTTGGGTTACCAACTTATTTTTCTAGGTAAGACCACTAACATCTGTTATCACCCTCAACCCAGGAAAAATATTTACATACCCCAAAAAGGAAGGGCATAATCTCAGAGTTAAAGGTGGTCCTTCTCAGGAAAGGATGGCTTGCTGTTGATCATATACAAAACTATTATTTGTTGTATTTCCTGATACTCCTTAGGTAGCTCTAGGGACCTACTGCCTACGGCCATCACAGATTTCTGATGTTTCTGCTCTTAGTTTTATATGAATAATTTTCCTTTTCTAGATCTTTCATGCTGAAACCTTAGCATGCCCTTTATAGTCAATGGTTAAAAATAGTATTACTAGAAAGTAAAATGTGTAAAGGTATAAACATTGCTGCAATCATATTGCTGAATTGTTAACTGATTTTATTTATTGGTGGCCTTGGTTTTCTAAAATGAAATAATGTCATTTACATCTCTGATTCTACTTTTTTTGTCTAGAAGCTTTATTTTCTCTTGGCCCAGAAGAGCTTGGTTCTTTAGAGGAAAAGGATAATCCTGATGCAAAGGTATTAAATCTATGATTTACAGGGGTTGTTGTTGTTTTGGAGTATTGAGGGAGTGTTTTTTAAGGAAGGAATTAAATTTCTTATAGAAATCAATAATTTTATTAATTAATTACCAAATATAATTATTATTTTCAGAAAGTGACTTAGCTTATACCCTACTGTCAATGGAACAATTAATTTTTCAAATGTAATGTCTCTGCTGCTGCTGCTGCTACTGTGTTTATTCTTTCTTCTGGTGAAGGAAATATTTGCAAATGGTCCACACTAGCCTAACAGAAACTCTATTTAATGCACTTATTTGTAATAACAACAAATAACCAGTATTCATTCACTTTGGTATTCTGGAAATAAATTGAATGAGGAATTGGTTTATCATAAGTGCAGATCTAATGATGTTCCTCCCCTGCTTAAACATCATTCAGAAGTTTGTCGCTCTCAGGCTAAAATCAGTACTTCTTACAAGGAGTCTTTCATGATCCAGCCCAGTGCTTCTCAGGCCACCTGTGCAGCAAAGGGCCAGTTTTTGTGTATTTTTAAAAATTCCCAATCTGTTGCAGATTATATTTCTGTGGGATATAATAAAGATGTCATGACAATGTCAAATTGCCATAAAAGTTTCTAAAGGCTGATTCTCACTTTAGATGCTTAAATTTGGTCTGCAAACTAGGCTCTGACCAGCATTCTCTGTCAGCCCAGCCCTCTCCAGCCCAAATAAGACAGGAACAGGCTTGGAACCTACAAGAAGAAAGTGAGGCAGGTGCAGCCCGTCTATGACTGGAACATTCCTCATGAGAGTATGTCTGTGTCTGAGGCATTTTAGAGAAAGAATGAACTATTAGAGACTTAAATTACTATCCGTCTGTAATCAATGAGGTAGTTTTTTAAGGCCACTTTGGGTTTTAGTATTGACCTGAACTATGTCTAGGTAGAAAACTCCAGATAGCTAAAACACTTTGGATTGAATTTTTTTTTAATTGATTTTTTTTTACAGAGAGGGAGAGGGATAGACAGTTAGAAACATCGATGAGAGAGAAACATTGATCAGCTGCCTCCTGCACACCTCCTAGTGGGGATGTGCCCGCAACCAAGGTATGTACATGCCCTTGGCCAGAATCGAACCTGGGACCCTTCAGTCCGCAGGCCGATGCTCTATCCACTGAGCCAAACTGGTTAGGGCTGGATTGAATTTTTGAAGAAAAATGATCACCCTTTGTAATAAGATTTGTAAACTTTCTTCTGGGTGAACTGAGTGAATTAGGAGATATAAGAAAATTAGTATGCAGTTCTTTTAAAAAGCCCCAAACCACATTGAAAAGACTTATTTAGAAATGCATTTGTTCTCATTCAGGTTCGAATCATACCTTTACAGTTACAGCGGTTGTTTGCTCAGCTCCTGCTCTTAGACCAGGAAGCTGCCTCCACAGCAGACCTCACTGACAGCTTTGGGTGGACAAGCAATGAGGTACGGAGGTCAGCTTCTCTAAGAAACATTGCCGGCAATGAAGAGTAAACACTGGTTTAATGTTATCTAACTTCTTTAATTTTGTTTTAGGGTCTCAATATACTGTTTAAATATTTACTCTCTTTTGTTAAATAATTACAAGCCAGAAATATATTTTTGGACACTTGTTGTTTGCAGGCTTTTATGAACAGTTGTGATTTGGGGGTGGGGAGAAGGTTGTGGATACAGAGAGAAGTATAGGAGCTTATTTTTACAATTTATACCCTGAGAATCTTTATATGGACTAGTTGAGGTAGAACACCTATTACAAAGAGCTTACCATTTATATAGCAAACTGCTTGATCAGCTTAAAAAGCCGCCTAGCAATAATTCTGTCTGCCTCTGTGACGTGCTCTTGGTTTTGAATCCGAGTGTTCTGATTTGAACATATGCTTCAAGCAAAACTATAAAGTCATCCTTGGCAGGTCTTTTCACTTTCCTTTCCCAGCCTTTCTCCTGTCTCTCTTCATTGTCTTCCTGTGTCCTATTGTAAGACTTTCTTTCCTTGTTCTCTTTGTGTCCCTAAGGGTATGGCACTGTGTACAAACACAGAACATTTGACAGCAACAAGTAAATAAGCTGTTAGTTGTATAAAATAAAACCAAGTATGATTTTTTTTATGAAATAGATGTGCTGCTCTGCCTGTTCATATTTTTGTTTTGTAATAAAACTGAAAATAGGTAGTGGTCTCTTAACCTGTTCTCAGCCCATTTAGATTAGTCATCCTTATGTTTGATCGAGGTTTACCTTTGGATTTGATAAATCATGTGGATTTTTTTTTAACATCACTTTAAAAATCTGTTTTTAAAAATGTGAAGCACAAAATCATATTTAAAAGTTACCTGTTTTATAGGAAATGAGGCAACATGATGTGCAGGAACTGAATCGAATTCTCTTTAGTGCTTTGGAAACTTCTTTAGTTGGGACCTCCGGCCATGATCTCATCAATCGTCTATATCATGGGACCATTGTTAACCAGATTGTTTGTAAAGAATGTAAGAATGTCAGTGAAAAGCAGGTGAATATGCAAGTGTTTTAGTAATAAGTAATATTGTTAAGAATAATTCATACATTTAAATTTGTGATGTACCATGTGAGGATTAAACTGTTTATTTCTGGAAATCACTTTATTGATTTTTTTCTTTTACTCTCACTACACCTAAGTCATAAGTTTATAATCCAGATTTCTCCATGTAAACAGAAAGAAGCAAATATCTTAAAACATAGTTTTAATGTTTTATTCATTACTCTGATAGTTAGAAAATAGAGTTGGGAGATGTTTGCAAGTAGAGATCTGTGGCCAAATAAGGAAAGTGACTTCATTATGGTTGGTGGTGGAATATTATCAAGTTAATTAGGGAAGTAATAAAAATAGGGTATTGACAAATATCTGTAATTAAATATTGAATTTAGTTTATTAATGTCTTTAAGAAAGTTCATTTGTACTTGTATGCTTATATTTACATGTTATATGTTTAAAAATATGTTTATTATATATAAACATATATAAAGCCATTATAATAATGTTTAATCCAGTATAACCTACAATACTTTGTCATGACACAGATTGTCCATTCAATATAATTGGAAATTTGTTCATGTAAATATAATAATCTCCACTTACTCTACCTATCTTTGACAGCAAATGATTTAATCTGAACAGCTGTCCTTTAATAAAAATCTTTTGTTATGGCAAGAGTTATAGAAAGTTTCTGTATTTGATATTATGAGTAAAAAATTAAATGCCATTTTCTAAATGTTGCATTAATTGCTTTTTTGGCACAGATATTTTCTTCTCTTTCTATTTTTTTATGAGTATTGGGGATAAAAGATACTTTTTGATTCTTTTTGTCTGTGCTAATAGGTTTGGCCAGCCTAATTTGGAAATAGTCAGGTGTTGTGTGTCTTTGAATTACTATATGATGACATCTATAATAATACATCACAAACAAATTTCAAACCATTTTGTATATTAAGGCACATGATAAATTACAGAAATTAACTTTTCACATTCATATATTACAGACCATATCTAAATGTTACTTGTATTACTTTAGATTTCTATCATGAACTTAGTACTGTTATTTTATAGTCCCAATAATGCCTTTAATGCTATTAAAACTAAATACTCTATAAACTTGTCAGATTTTCTAAGTTTTTATTACTAAAAACATGTTGTAATTCAAATGTAGTTACAGTATAATTTATAGACTCCCATTTTGAAAAATATCCTCTTAATTTTCATTAAGAATACCTTTGTATCTTGGCTCAAAATTATGTTTTTCTTATAACTTCTTCAGTATGTGTTAAACCAGCCCTGGCAGAAGCAGATGAGTAAGCAGAATTCCATTTGAGTATTCAGCCCTCCCCTTGCTGTTCTAGTCTAGGGACTCAACACTAATAAGCCCTGCATGTACACACTTCTCAATTCAGATGTATATGTGTCATTGGTCTTAACTCCTGATAAAATAGGTTTTATTGTATCTACAATGAACTCGTTCCTGATATATTTTAAGCTCAGTTATAGTTTGTTTTAGAAAAGATAATTTGGTTATGAATTTCACCGTATCGGATCAGGAGGAGATCTATACCTTCATATGTACAGTATTTTAGAAAAAATATATCTGATTATTTTCATTATGTGTATGATATATATGTGAACTGTGAAAGTGTTTTTTCAATTTTATGTTTATGTGTATTTTAGGAAGACTTCTTAGATCTAACAGTAGCAGTCAAAAACGTAACAGGTCTGGAAGATGCACTCTGGAACATGTATGTAGAAGAGGAAGTGTTTGATTGTGACAACTTATACCACTGTGGATCTTGTGACCGGCTGGTGAAAGCAGCAAAGGTAAAGACAGATACTCTGCCTTTTCTTAGGTTGCCCACTTAGTACTTTAGCAAGAAGGTCTATCAAGTGAAGTCAGCTTGTTTGAAGCTGTGGAAGATATACATGAAGCTGTTAATTAATACTAAGGATCGAAAACACATTTACATGTTATCTGTATTTTAATTTTTACAGTAAAGGCTTTTTTAAGCTTTCAACTCAATAATTTTCTCAACTTCTTTCTTTCTCAGGAAAAAATTTATTTGTACCTCAGTGTTTCTTAAAAACACCTTTTGTTTATAAACTCACCATCACTGCTTTTTGCAAATTACCATTACAAAGAAGGCAATATGTTTTTATTTCTGCCAGCCAAGATGCTTGTTGAGCTTTCCTTTCTTTGTCTACTACTATGAAAATAGATGACTTTCTTCACATGCACTTATTTTACAGTTTCGATATATGTACATATCCCCTTCCCAACTCCAGCAGATCTAATATGCCCTAATAAAAGGGCTTGATAGTACTTCTAGGTTTCTTTTTGTATAGCAAAGCAAAACACAGGATGAAAGGAGGGCAGGATGTAAGCAACGGTTTTTTCTGCAATGTGGCATCAACTCTGCTGCTGCCATTGTTCTCCACAGTGGTCACTATTCCACTGCTGGTGGATGGTATCATAGGCGCTTCCTAGCATGATGAACTGGAGCTCGAGTCACTCGGTGGTTATTGAGTACTCACTGAAAGAACAACCACAAAAGACATATCTTTGCAGTTACTCTGTTACGACAACAAGATAACACTATTCCTACAGCTGATAATGACTGACTTTTCTAACAAAGAAAATGAGGAATGATTTAGATAACACATGATACTGATTTGGATCCTGGTCATTGTAGGTGAAAATGTAATAAAAACAATAAACTCAACGCCTGTAGCTTTCACAATAGGATTTGAACCAGGGTAAATATTATACTGTTTAGTCCATACTTCTATCCAGCCTTTACCCCTTTAGGAAACCTAAATAGAGAGGTTTATTGTTTTCTTATTTAGTTTGTATCTCATCTTTGGCATTATGACTACAATCTAATAAAGTAAATATAAAATTCAGAGGATAAAAAGTTTTGAAAGATACTTAAATACATTTTTAGTTTTACTTGGGCTTAATTGGCACATTAGTAAAACAAAAACCTTTTGTTAAACAAAAGCAGTTCTTTTATGCATCTTGTATATCATTGGTTTAATTCTTTTTCAGTGGAAATATTTTGATCTTGATACTTTTTTAAAATATGTTTTTATTGATTTCAGAGAGGAAGGGAGAGGGGGAGAGGGATAGAAACATCAGTGTGACAGTCTGTTTGATGCTTCTTTGCCTCTAATTTTTTTTCAACAGTTTGTAATGTTGTTGAACAATAAAATTTTTTAAAAAAGTAAAAAACAAAACAGAACACCAGTGTGAGAATCATTGATCAGCTGCCTCCTGCACGCCCCCTACTGGGGATGGAGCCCGCCACCCAAGCATGTGCCCTGACCCGGAATTGAACCATGACTTTCTGGTTCATGGATTGACATTCAACCCCTGAGCCACATCAGCTGAGCTTATCTTGATACTTTTAAAATTACATTCGGTTGTAGTTGCATTAGATTTATTGCATTCTAAATTTAGGTTTAGTTGTACTACCTAAATTAATGCATATTTTCTTGTTTTGAGCAGTCTTTCTTTTCTCAGCCACATTGTAGTTTAGTTTTTTAGACTTATTTTTTGAGCTTGTT
This sequence comes from Myotis brandtii, assembly GCF_000412655.1. Classification (NCBI taxonomy): domain Eukaryota; kingdom Metazoa; phylum Chordata; class Mammalia; order Chiroptera; family Vespertilionidae; genus Myotis; species Myotis brandtii. Next base: position 32,799 of record NW_005370965.1, read on the forward strand.
TGAAAATCTACCATGTGGTTAAATTGCTGTTTTATCATTTAACTTTTTTTTATTATCCACTTGATTTTTAGGATTGTTTTACATACATTTTTAGGAATGTTTAATATTTATGATTTTGGATAATTTTATATGTGGGGAAGGATGTTTTGCCCCCCTCACGTGCTATTAGTGTAAGAGGGTTGGGAAAAGCTGATGACTTTTTAAAAAAATTGATTTTAGGGAGAGAGAGAGAAACATTAGTTTGTTGTTCTACATATTTATGCATTCATTGGTTGCCTCTTGTACGTGCCCTGATCAGAGACCAAACCCATAACCATGGCATGTCAGGATGACACTCTAACCAAATGAGCTACCTGGCCAGGGCTAAAAGCTGATGACTTTAAAAAAAAAAAAAAGCTTAATTATGTGGTTTGTTTTAAAGCAAGAAATTTTTTAAAAACTTCTTACCTGCTTGTAAGAACAATAACTATAAAACCCCAATCAGTAGATCTTAATGTTTGGGGAGTTAGAGCACTTTTGAAAGTCTAATGAAAGCTATGGATCTTCTCCTCAGAAAAATACATGAACATGTACAATTTTGATATTTCAAGGGCCCAGATCCATTGAAAGAGGTCTGGAGATCCCAGATTAAGAGCTCCAGTTCTTCGTAAATAAAAGGAAGAAGATGAAAGGCTAGGACTTGGGCAGGAAAGAAACATTGTTAGGGAGGGGAATATCCAGTTATAACATGCTCATCAGATAGCTTTGATTTTAGGGTATGAACACTAAAAACATAAAATTGGATTGTAAATTTTAGTTGTAAGCATAAATGAGTGATACCACTTTTAGTCCTGTAAAATATATGAGTTTATAGCAAGGGCTATATATTCAGTTCATCATGATGAGTTTGTGATTTAAGGACATATTCCTCTTAAAATTATGTCATAATTTGCTTTTTTATATGTTAAGAAACATGTATTCTTTTATGCAACTGCTTTTTAAAAATTAAAAAAATTTTTCTTTTAACAGTCGGCCAAATTACGTAAGCTGCCTCCCTTTCTTACTGTTTCATTATTAAGATTTAATTTTGATTTTGTGAAGTGTGAACGATACAAGGAAACTAGCTGTTACACATTCCCTCTTCGGATCAATCTCAAGCCTTTTTGTGAACAGGTTTGAACTCTTATTTTTAAATTCTTTTTTTTCTCCCTCTCAATATTGAATTCTTAACTGACCTGGTTTTCAGTTGGCTTATTGCAGAATCTCAGCCATGGCACTATGCTGTCCCATGCATTGTAGGATGTGAGGCAACATTCCTGGTTGCTACCTGATGATAGCAGCAACCTCCCCCTCCTCTCCACTAGTGACAAAAATGTATTCAGACCTTGTCAAATGTCCATGTCTCCTGCAGGAAGGGGAATTGGTAAAATCACTCCCAGCTGCGAACTCCTGGTTTATTACAGTCCTTTTGAATTTCCAAAGTATGGATTTGTTCTCAGTTCTTTTTATTAAACTCTCTTGAAAAAGCTTTGATATGAAATTTAAGAGCAAAATTAGAAGTCACCTTACATTAAAAGAAGTTACCTTTAATTGGCACTTTGCTATTTGGATTTAGTTTACTTTAAATGCAGTAATGAATCACACATCTAGAAAGTGAACAGGTAACTGGAACTTCACTAGCCTGGGATTTGTAGTACTTAAGACTTGGGCAAGAGAAAGTTTGAAAACAAATTAATTGCATAATCAACCTACTTTATAAGCCATTTAAAAATATTTTCTATGTAATTGTTATACATGTCAAGATCACAATGACAAGACTGATGTATTTCTTGTTACAAATCATTCTTTATATGTTTATTAAGACCAGAACATTTATTAGCTTGCTATTGAATTTCTATGCATGAAAGTAATTTTTAAAAATATTCTTAAATTTAGATGGGCCTTCCTCTACTTCAAGCGTACTTACTGAGCTTTTTGGTTGTTTTATTATATGAATTAACATTCAAAGGTTGTAATTTGTGTTGGCCCTGAGTTTGTTATTGGACACACAGAATAAACAGTTTTTCCAGTGTTGGTGGACTTTTCCCTCCATTTACTGCCTGAAACACACACACACACACACACACACACACACACACACACACACATAAAAACTGTTTTTCAGGATAATTGAGTTAATTATTTTTTCCAGTTTTATTGAGAAATAATTGGCATGCATCAGTTTATAAGTTTAAGGTGTACAGCATGATAGCTTGATTTACATGTAGGTGAAATAATTGCCACAACAGGCTTAGTTAACATCCATCATCTCATATAGGAAAAGTTTTGTCCTTTTATAAACAGCAGTTTGTCAAATGATTTTTAACATACTTTGAAATAACAAAACTGAAATAAGGAGAACATTGAGCACTTATCCAAGGAATTTGCAATATTTCTTTTTGATATCTGTATTAATGAAAAAAAAATTACCACTTCTCATCTTTGTTTATATCTCTCTTGTCTTTCGCCTGAACCAGACATTTAAAAAAAGAATGCTGCTTACTTTAATAGTATAATTTTTTAAGCAAATATATTTTCTCAAATAATTGGGATCCCTTCAAATAGCACCCATATGCAAAGTATCTCTTAACCTAAAGTAGATTTTTCTTTTAAATGCCAGTGTAGGTATTCATCTTTTGGGTCAGTCATATTAATTACAGAAAAGTTTGATCATAGAATTAATAAATTAACAAAAAACTTTTTCATTCCACTAAGCTGCCTCACAAACCCAGCTAGTATTCATAATTGCTAAATTCCTCTTATATGCAGAGGACCAACATGTCAGGAGCGGTGACAGATACGGCTTTGACTTTGAGGCATGTGACAAATCTAGTTGGAACACAGGAAAAATTTACCAGCTAAAGACCACATTTATAAAGTGGCAAAATAGGTATCATAACAAAGATGGGCTTGCCAAGATCACAGACGCACTGATAGGCAAGTGTGTTTTGTTATCACATTGGTTTACATGATCTTAGCCAAAGTACATAAAAATAGCATCTTGTTTGGGTATGTGTTTTCATGTTTAAGCAAGACACAGAATGTGATTGGTGTAGTGTGTTTGGTATTGGATCAATGATAGATAATCTTCTAAGAATTAAGAATTTTAAAATTTAAAGTCAGTTCAAATTTATCTTAATTTACCCTTAAAGAACAATAATAAACAGTGAAATTTTTATTTCAGTAGTTAAAATTCTTTTGCCCTTTGGTTATGTATCTTCCCACTTTGTGTAAACTATATCCATGTTTATATGTTCTTTTGTAGAGTCAACTGGATGACTTGGAATACATGTATGACCTCTTCTCAGTTATTATACACAAAGGTGGTTGCTATGGAGGGCACTATCATGTGTATATTAAAGATGTCGATCATTTGGGAAACTGGCAACTTCAGGTGAGCATGGACATTAGTTTAGAAGTATCTTTGAAATATTTTTCCTTTTTTAGTCCTATTTGGTGAAGATAATCTTTTGACATTTATTATGTATTCACTCTGTGGAATACTTTTATAGGCACTGAAAGTGAGTATAGATAGTTTAAAATTTTTATTTCTAAACAATTTCATACTTACAGAAACATAACCAGCAGAGTACAAACACGTCCTGTATACTCTTCACCTAGATTCTCCAATTAACATTTTGCCACATTTGTGCAAGCACACACTCTTTGTACACACATGCACACGTGTGCGCGCACATACACACAGAGTTAACATTATGATTAGTAGTGCTGAGCCATTTGAAGTTAAGTTTATCCCTAAATACGTCAGTGCTTATCTCGTAAAAATGAAGACATTCCCTTACATAAGCAGAGATCAAAATCAGGAACTTCAGCACTGATACCATCTTTTTAGCTAACATTTAATTTATATTTAGATTTCACCATTTGTCTGATCCAAATCCTTTATAGCATTTTCTTTCCCACTCTAGTATCAAGTCCAGGATCACGAACTACATTTAGTTAGCATATTGCTTAAGTCCTTTAATCAGTAATTCCTTAGCTTTTCTTCTGTCTTTCATGGCACGAACCAAAGATGATGAAGATTTTCCTCCTATGTTGTCTTCTAAAAGTTTGTGGGGTTTTTTAGGTTTGGGGTTTTTGGATTTTTATTTTTTTATTTATTTTTAAAAATCTTTATTTTACTTTTTTTTATATTTATTGGGCTGACATTGGTTGATAAAATTATATAGGTTTCATGTGTACAGTTCTATGATACATCGTCTGTATATTGTATTGTATGTTCTTATCCCAGTTAAAAGTTTATTTTTCATTTACATTTAAAATTTCCTTCTTCCTGGAATGATCTCCTGTGAATGTTGTGAGATTGTTTTTTTTTTTCCATTTGGGTACCCAACTGCCCATTACCATTTATTCAATAATGAATTTTTTACCCACCAATCTAGAATGCCAATCCTGTTATATCAATTGTTTATGTATGTGTGAATCCATTTTGGGGCATTCTTTTCTGCTCCATACTTCTTTTCCATTCCTAGGCAAACACCACATTGTTAATTTCTGTAGCTTTAAAAGAAGTCATGCCATGTGGTAGGGCGAGGTCTCCCTCTGTGTTGTTATTCTTCAGGAGGGTTGTGCCTCTCCCTCCTCTTTATGCTTCTGTGAGCATTTCTAGAATCAGCTATTCTCTTACGTGCTTAGTGGGGTTTTTAATCTACATATGAAAATGATATATCTTTTCATTTTTTAGTGCTTCTTTAACATTTTATGAAAAAGTTTTGAATAGTCTCAAGAAAAGAACTTCCAGATGTTCTGAGGAAAAGCCTGAACTGAGATTCTAGTTCCAATTATTTCCAACGGGCAAAATTATGATGCATTACCCATCAACCCCAATCTCTCCACCAGTTTTTTAAATGTAACTAAAACACAATAAAATGTCAAAATGTAAGATACAAATCATTATGTTAGGATGTAGAATACTTAAAAACATATCTTCTTGATTATCAAACAGTTAATTATGTTATTAATGAATAGTTGCTCCACATGTAGTAATGTGGCTTCTGTTAGTGCTGAGAAAATGTTGTAACACTGTATTGTGCTAAAAGCTTTACTTATCTCACAATCCTAATTTATAGATGAGGTCAGAGAGAGGAAAATAACTTGTCCAGGATTATTCAAGCAAAGCTGGAATTCAAAACCATATACAAATTATATTGTTTTTATTGTCATTTCTCCATCTTGAAGTCTTCATAACATAAACATTCCTATTTTGTTAGTTACCTTTTAAGGAATTGGAGATTTTAAAAAAGGGGGTTTTATATTTAAAAAAAATTTTTTTTTCAGTTTATATTCATATTACTTTGTATTAGTTCCAGATCTACATCATAGTGGTTAGACAATCATGTACTTTACAAAGTGTTTCCCCCATGATAGAAACTTTTTTATTGTTTTCTTTTCTAGGAGGAAAAAAGTAAACCAGATGTGAATTTGAAAGATCTTCAGAATGAAGAAGAGATTGATGATCCACTGATGATTCTAAAAGCAATCTTATCACAGGTAGAGAGTGTGCTTATATTTGTGTGTATCTATATCAGATATATGTAAATGAGGTTGATTTGGTGGATCTGATACTATTTTTTTCCTTTGGACATTGTATCTCTTTTTGAACTTTTATTTTTATTGGAAACTTTCTGCTTTTAAAAGAAATACGTATTCATAGTAGAAAACTTGAGACAGAAAAAAAACCTAGAAAATATATAAAAAAATAAAAAAATGTAAATAAACCAAATGCTCAGTCATTGTTAACACTTTGACTATATTCTTTACATTCTGTTTTCTTTGTGTTTACACACTTATATTGGGATTGGGTTATGGGTTTCTTTGGTATTACTATTGTCATTTTAAATAGAATTGGGATTCACTTTACATACTGTTTTAGAATTTACTGTTTCCTATATTGTCCTTTAGTATTTGTAGGATCTGAAGTTATGTCTCCTTTTTCATTCCTAATATTGGTAATACCTCATACAGATGACTTTTAATGTTTGCTTAGTACCCTGTTGTAATAAATGTTAGGTCTCCTTTCATTTATTCATTCATTTGTAAACAGTTTTTTATAATTGTTTATTGGGGACTTAGGCTCAGTCCTTGATGGTCACCATATTAGTCTACTAGGGTTGTCATAACAAAATATCACAGACTGGGTGGCTTAAATCAATAGAAATTTATTTTCTCATAGTTCTGGAAGCTGGGAGTCCAAGATCAATCAAAGTTTGGTTTCTCTTGCAGCTTCTCTCCTTGTCTGTTGTAGATTCTGCCTCCTCTCTGTGTCCCATATGCTGGGTTCTTAACCTGAATCTGCTAGGGTTCAGGAATCTGGAGAAGGGGCTGCGACATAAATTAATAAAGAGACTAGACATGAAATATAAGTTTGGGGGGGCCTTTTGGGGGAGCCAGGGGAGGCTTAGCTTTAGTAACTAAATTCCCCGAATCTCCGCACCCAGGGCTTTTTATTCACACATTTTGCCCTATAGCAAAGCAGATATACATATCAAAGGTAAGGTTTGGTAAACAATAAAGTACCATCAAATTGGGGGAATTGCCTTCAGCTGTTCCAGCAGCAGGTAATAACATGCAGATTTTCAGCTTTGCTGAAAGAGTCCATTCAACCTTTTGAGGACTTCTCGCATTTATTATGATCCACTGGACTTAGCCTCCAGCACCCATAGGCCTTTCCTGTACATGTGCATCCCTGGTGTCTCTGTGTGCGCCTAGATTTCCACGTAGGGACACCAATCAGTTTGCATTAGGACCCACCCTAATGGCCTTGTTTTAACTTCTTTAAAGGCCCTATCCAAAAATAGCGACAGTTGAAATTTTGAAGGTTAGGAATTCAACATGGAATTTTGGTGTAGGTGCAGGTCACATTGCATCCTGTAATGGTCACTTCTTACCATTGTTAGGTAATTGGAACAGATATTCTTAAATGACTTTGTGTTTCTTTCATAAGGAGGAGAGTAATCTGATTCTTGTTGATCATCTGGGCCAGAAACTTTTGAAAAAGATAGGAATATCTTGGAACAAGAAGTACAGAAAACAGTATGGACCACTGCGAAAGGTAATATATGACATTCTTATAGAAAGTCCTTTTCTCATGAAATCTTATTATGATCCCACAACAAGAATTCTTTGAAGAAAATTTAAATTATGTGAAAATAAAATCAATATTTTTGTTGAATGGTTAAAATTCCATTAAGTTACTTATTATTAAGTTAAATAATTTATCATAGAATCAAGAAGTAAGCAAAGAAAAGGGGAGGGGCTTTTAACCAAAACAGCCAAATAATGTCACAAAGTTCATACCCTAAAACTTATCATTTTACTTATAGAAATGTCTTCAGGTATTCACCCAAATTTCACTTTACCTTTCTTTTACACACACTTCTAGTAAACTTGGTGATCTGGTTTCCTAGGCTGTACAATCAGATGTAAAAACTGTACTGCCAGAAATGAGATAACTCAACAGGAAACAAGCAGAGCAACAGAACACACAGTAAATATTTGGGAGCTATTTCTTACAGAAGCAAAGAGCTTACTTCAATAAGTGTTTAAGTGCATCCTTTAATTAGATCACAGTTGATAAATAAATGTTTAATGGCCCTGAGTTCATAGAAGGTTAAAATGGTTGGATCAATGTTTCAGTATTCATTTTTAAGTATATTAGCTATGCAGGTTTTAAAAATATATATACTAGTAAATAGCCTTTATAAGTTTGAGGAAGTTAGCTTTCATTCAGACTTGATTGATAGTTTCATCTTGGGGTTGGATTTTTATCAAATGCTGTTTGTTTTTCATCTATTGATATGATCACATAGTTTTACTCTTTTATTCTGTTAACTAGAGGCCTGGTGCACAAAATTTGTGCACGGGAAGGGGGGGGGGTCCCTCAGCCCATCCTGCACCCTCTCCAATTTGGGAACCCTCGGGGGATGCCAGTTTAGGCCCGATCCCAGGGATCGGGCCTAAACCGGCAGTCGGACATCTCTCTCACAATCCGGGACTGTTGGCTCCTAACTGCTCACCTGCCTGCCTGATTGCCCCTAACCACTCACCTGCTTGCCTGATCACCCCTAACCACCTCTGCATGG
>NW_005370965.1:41117-46419 GCF_000412655.1 Myotis brandtii
CCTGGTTGCCCCAGGCAGCCTTCTGTTCAGTCGTTTGGTCGTTCCTCACTAACCCTGCTGCCGGCCTGGTCACCCCACGAAGCCTGCTGTTCAGTCATTTGATCGTCCCTCACTAACCCCTCTGCCGGCCTTGTCACCCCATGCATCCTGCTATTTGGTCGTTACTGTTACTGTGACAGTATCCTGGACAATTTGCATATTCCTCTATTATTAGTATAGATATGGTGAATTCTATTGACTGATCTTTTTAATGTTTATAAAATCTTACATTTCTGGGTTAAATCACTTGGTCATAATATATTTTTATGTGTTGCTATATTTGTTTGGCTCATATGAATTAAGGACTTTTGTGTCTATGTTTATGAGAAATACCCATCTTTAATTTTATTTTTTTTGTAAAGTCTGTCAGATTTAGTATCAGGGTTATGCAGGATTTATAAAGCAAGTTGGGAAATATTCCCTTTTTTATATTCTGGAAAAGAATTTCCATAAGATTGATTATTTCTAACTGTTTAGTGAAGCTATTTAGACCTGGGACTTGTTTGTAGTATGGTTTTTAAATTATATTTTTAATTTCCTTGATTGTAGTCATTTAAGTTTTCTATTTTCTCATTTGGGAAAATTATATTTTTAAAGGAATTTGTCCTTTTATCTGTGGTTTCAAATTTATTGGCATAAAATTGTTCAAAATTATCTTTTTTAGTGTATTTTTTCATTCCCAATATTAATAATTTGTGTTTTCTTACTTTTTTTTTTCATCAGTCTTGCTAGGGGCCTATCGAATGTATTAAACTTTTTCAAAAACAAACTTTTGCCTTTGATTTTTCTCTACTGCTCATCTCTTCTGTGTTTCATTGATTTCTGCTCTTTAATTATTTCCTTCCAATTCTGGGATTTAACTTGGTCATCTTTTTTATAGGTTCTTGAGTTGGTGTCTCAGTTGTTTTTAAACCTTTTAATATATGCTTTTGTGTGTGTGTGTGTGTGTGAAGAAGTGTTTATTGACTTACTCAAAATAATACATAATATAGAATATTCAAAATACAATGTGATATAAATGTCACTACTGCAGTTATCATAATAATTCTTGTTTTCATTAAAGTTTGTTGATAAAATTTTTGTGACATCTATATTCTTGATCAGTGCTTAGGAAAAGTAAGTGATACTAAGTGGGGATGGATGGAGATAATACTATGAGAACCCAGTAAGCTGGGTCTACATATCTGGCACTTAATTAGTTACTTCCTTTACATAACACAATATACAGTATAATACTCTATATAGATACTGAGAAAGCTGAATGAATGTACAGACTCCCTAGTCATCCATCAAATGCAGTAGGCTAAAGCCCATCTTCATTTCTGGGTTTTATTCATAAAGTAAATTGAGGTTTCTGGTGTCGGGGAATTCACCTTCCTTGAAGAACAAAGTGATAAGTTCTTATGGAAAGTAGGCTCCACTTGCAGTCCCATCAGAGTTTAGAACAAGGGGTTTTTGTGGTTCAACACATGCTTTTAAAGCTATAAATTTCCTTCTAATCACTAATTTAGCTGTAGCTAAATTTGATGTTTTCATTATAATTTAGTTCAAAATATTTTGTAATTTCCTTTTGATTCTTTCCTTGACTCATGAGTATTTTGGAAGTGTGTTGCTTAATTTCCAAATATTTGGGGGATGTCTGAGTTATCTTTGTTATATCTAGAAATTTATTTCTAATTAATTCCCTTGTGCTTTGAGGACATGCTATGATTTTAGTTCTTTTAAATTTATTGAGACTTTGCTTGAACTCTCCTCTGCCATGCACTGATACAAACCAAAAAGTGGTTTATTAATGTAAACTCATCTAGTTTGTGTCTGTTATTTGAAGGATTATGTTTCCTCCACTTTGTGCCTGCTTTTGGTTACTCTGCAAACAGATGTTTTCATTATTTTATCTAGAGTTTATTATTTTTATTAGGAGGGTTAGTTCAGTAAAAGTTCTCTGCTGCTACTGGGAGCTGACTTCAGTGAAGTTTGAATCTTAAAAGAGTTAATCTCAACTATCAAGCAAAGAAAAAATTAACTTTTCAAAAAGTTCATTACTCAGAGGTTTCAAATGTTTGATATTTTATTGTACCTAAAACAAGTTAGCTACAAACCTATTTTATCAACTGTTATACACAGTGTTAACAATATTTTATGTCATATACCATATACCCTTCTATTTGTAATAAAATAATACTTCAGATTTGAGAGTTGGCATTATCATAGATTATTGCTTTCCAAGAGAAGCTTTTCACCTTTCCATAATGATTGATGAGCTCAGTGAATGTTACATATACTTGCCAGGCGATTTCCTATATGAGGTAACTTTGTACTGAGAGAAAAGGAGATGCAAGGCTGCACAGAGATTAGGGAATGAGAGTAGAGGAGTAGGGGAGGAAGCAGTGGGATAGGCAGTGGAGAGAGAACAGTGTTCTTCCTAATCCTTTAGCTAGAACAGTGGTTCTCAACCTGTGGGTCGCGACCCCTTTGGGGGTCGAACGACCCTTTCACAGGGGTCACCTAAGACCATTGGAAAACACATATATGATTATATATTGTTTTTGTGATTAATCACTATGCTTTAATTATGTTCAATTTGTAACAATGAAAATACATCCTGCATATCAGATATTTACATTATGATTCATAACAGTAGCAAAATTACAGTTATGAAGTAGCAGCAAAAATAATTTTATGGTTGGGGGTCACCACAACATGAGGAACTGTATTAAAGGGTCGAGGCATTAGTAAGGTTGAGAACCACTGAGCTAGAAAAACCTGAGAAATGGTCTTTGGGATTATGACAAGCCTTTTTATGCTTTGATTTCCTGAGCTAGCCTAGCCTGTCAGCTTCCTGGACAGAAAACATTCAATTTAGTTAATATGAAGCAATAATTTAGGCTTACAATTTCTAATTTATCCCAGCAGAATTAGTCTGAGTCACTAGTCTTGAAATTATCTTCTCTGAGGCTTCATCATGTGATTGCCTTTGTTTTGTGCTTTGTTTCCGTTGCTTTAAATACTTCAAAACTGCTTGTTCTTCCTAATCTGTTTCCATAAAGTACTTTTTAAAACAGCATTATTGAGGTATAATGAAAATATTTTTTAGATTGTGGCATGACAACTTTCTTGATACAACTATTAGATTAACAGAGAGAACTTTGATTTTTTATTAAATGTTTTTATTATGGCTGAAATGGCTGTTTTTTCCCTCGTAGCTGTCAGGCCAAAAATAAAAGGGAAGTTAAAATATCTGATATCAGAAAGGAAGATGAAGGTTTTTTAAAAAATCACTTCCAATCTTAAAAATTTTTTTTGTTAACCTAGTATTTTTGTTGGTTTGTTTCTGTCTAGTTTTTACAGCTTCATTCTCAGATCTTTCTACTCAGTTCAGATGAAAGTACAGTCAGTCTATTGAAGAACTCTTCTCTGCAGGCTGAGTCTGATTTCCAAAGGAAGGATCAACAAATTTTCAAGACACTTACTTCAGAATCCCCAGGATTAAATGATAGAACCTCCTGTTCCCACTGGTTTGATATAAATGATTCCAAGGTCCAACCCATTGAGGAAAAGGATATTAAACAGCAATTTCAGGGCAAAGAGAGCGCCTATATGTTGTTTTACCGGAAATCCCAGTTGCAGAGACCACCTGAAGGTATGGAAAGAAAAATGTTCCTGTTTGTTTAAGTTGATGAGTTTAAAAAGATAAATATTAAATGCTATTTGTATTGTTATCCTTTTAAAAGGAGGTTTACTCTTGAAACACTTAAAAATATTTTTAAGCTAATAGTAAGAAATATATGTTGCTGAAAGAAATCCAACAATCTGTCACATTTTAAGAACCTATATTTCTAATTATTTTTTTCTCTAATATGAGGCCATAGTCAGATTTTCAGAATTGGGTTTTCTTGGATCACATACTGTGAGCAGATCTGAGTGTTGTTGCCCTGTCCTCAGGTGTGACTCTGTCATCTGGCCATGTGTTGCCTTTTAGTTGTAAGTGGCTTTGGTCGCATTTTCGTATATTCCCTTTTATTTTTCTTTCTTGTGTCTTTCCTTCAAGGTAATATTTTCTGAGCAATTAAAGTATCTTTAATGTACTCGTTGTTGAACCTTCTGAGAGAGCTTGTACCAAGAGGTTAAACATTGAGACACACAATGATAATTTTTTTAATTTAAGCCACTAACATAAATCAGTGTGTAAGACTTGATCACTTCCTAAGATCTACTCAAAAGTAAAACATCCTAAGTAGGAAGCTCTTTAGATTAAAGATGTGATTAGAGATGAGGATACTGTTGTTAGGAAATGAGAAAGGTGATCGTTTTTTATAAAGAATAAGAACAAAGAATTAATAATTTGCATGTCAGTGAAAAGAAATTAACTTTCTGGATCTGAAACAGTTACATAACTATTCTATTGACCAGAAAGGGCTTTGTACTTTTCTAAGGGGAAAAAAGATATGATAATGATTCTCATAAATATTTCGTGGAGCAGAAGTCACAGTTATAAAAACATATTAACAGAAAAAGACTATCTTCAGATGGAGTGTTGTCTTTTTCACTAAAATGAAGTTTAGTATGTACATAATTGAAATATGTACTAAATGACAGTTTTCTAATTAGCTTGGGAATTGAATAAAGGTCCAGCCAAAATTTTGATGGACTTTTCTGGGGAATGAAGGAATGGAACTTGACAAAGTGATTCTAAAATTTACGTAGAGATAAATCAATGAAAATTGAAGAATGGACTATTGAAGGAAAATTTGCTCTCAGTAAAAACATAAAGCTGTGATTATAGTAATCACTTGAATGAAATTATAGTTCTTTTAATGTTTATGCAAAAAAGTAACTTAAGATGTATAAATAGAAATATTTTTCTAATCTTAAGGTAAAGACCCTTTTAAGCTTAAAAGCAAAGAAACGAAAAATTTTAAAGAAAAGTGATATAAACCTTAAACAATATTAAGCTATGGAAAATAGAGGAAATATATTTGTCATATATTTTGCTATCTGTAGAGCGCTTTTATATATATTCCATTGTCCTTAGTAGTAAATTGGGAAAAGTATATTTATAAATAAGCAATATGCAAAATAAAGAAGTAGGAACAACCAATAAACTGCAGATAAAAAAATTACAAAAACAAGAAAGCCCACTGCATGGGAGAACATATTTGCCAATGTTATCTCCGATAAGGGTTTACTCTCCAAAATTTATAGGGAACTCATACAACTTAACAAAAGGAAGATAAACAATCCAATCAAAAAATGGGCAAAGGAC
>NW_005370965.1:46709-46965 GCF_000412655.1 Myotis brandtii
ACAATGAGGTACCATCTCACACCTGTCAGAATGGCTACCATCAACAAATCAACAAAGGACAAGTGCTGGCGAGGATGCGGCGAAGAAGGAACCCTCATGCACTGCTGGTGGGAATGCAGACTGGTGCAGCCACTGTGGAGAACAGTATGGAGTTTCCTCAAAATATTAAAAATAGAATTCCCAGTTGACCCAGTAATCCTACTTCTGGGAATATATCCAATAAATCAGAAACACCAATCAGAAAGGATATATGCAC
>NW_005370965.1:47015-62875 GCF_000412655.1 Myotis brandtii
AAGGAACTTTTACCATTTGCAACAGCATGGATGGACCTGGAGAGCATTATGCTAAGCGAAATAAGCCAGTCAGAGAAAGATAAGTATCACATGATCTCATTAGTGGAATATAATGAACTGATGAACAAAAATAGATTCAGAGAGAGAAATACCAAATGGACTGTCAAACCTCAGAGGGAAGGCAGGGGAGGGCGGGTGGGATATAAGAGATCAACCAAAGGACTTCTATGCATGCATGTTAGCATAACCAATGGACATGGACACTGGGGCGGTAGGGGCTTGTCCTGGGGGGTGGGAGTGGCCAGGGAGGGGTCAATGGGGGGAAAAAGGAGACATATGTAATACTTTAAACAATAAAAAAAGAAATTAATAAAAAGAAAATTAAAAAAAAATTCAACCTAACTCATAATAAAAAATGTGAATCCAAACAGCATTGAGTCCTGGCTGATTTTTGCTCAGTGGTTAGAGCATCAGCCTGGGAACCAAAGGTAGGGGTGTGTAGGGGAGGCAACCAATCAATGTGTCTCTCATATATGTTTCTCTCTCTCCCCCATTCCCTCCCCATTGATTTCTCTCTAGAAATCAATGGAAAAAATATCCTCAGGTGAGGTTTAAAAAACAACAACACAGCATTGAGATGACACTCTTTTCCTACCAAGTCAAATATTTCTTAAGATTCTGATGCTCAACAGTTGGCATTTCCTCTATAGCTAGTAGGCATATAAAGTAATATAGCCAATTTGGTTGTATGTGTTTAAAACCCTTAAATTAATGCTACTTCTACAAATTGGTCTTGAAATAATCAGAGCTGTGCATAACTGTTTATGTTCAAAGATGTTTGTTAACCCCATTGTTTTGTAATAATGACTAATGGAAATCACCTTAATGTCTAACAGAAAGATTGGTTAGATTAATTATGCTATTTAAAGAATGGACAACTCTGCAGTCATTTAAAGCTTTGGAAAAATACCCAACAGTATATGCAATGAAAAAGCAAGTTACAAATTTGTTGAAAATAATTCCATTTTGTAACAAATTTAATTGCTTTAAATGTGTGTGTGTGTGTGTGTGTGTGTGTGTGTGTACAAGACACATTGTGTAGTATAGAAAAAAAGACCAAAAGTATATATTTTAGCGGTATCTTTTGGGAATGAGATTATAGGTAATATCAATTTTAAAATGATTTTCAGAATTTTTACAGTGACAGATTATTACAATTGTTATCAAAAAGAAAATGGTGTTCATTTTAAAAGGTATATTTAAGGAGAGTTGAGAAAGTGGAATTCTTCTAACTTGACCTAAGGAACTGTGTACCTGTCATTTGTTCTAATGTTTTCATTTTTCAGATGGAAAACAGAGCCAGAGAAAATGATTGTTCACACAGATAAAGCTTTCTAGTTTTCCTTGCTAATTTTCAGCAACCAGTTTTCATTTAGTCAGCATAAGTTAATGAAAAATTTTGTCCACAGCTCGAGCTAATCCAAGATACAGGGTTCCATGTCATTTGCTGAATGAAATGGATGCAGCCAACATTGAACTGCAAACAAAAAGGTAACCAACTTACTTTTAGAGATTGAATGGTTTTTCTGGAGAATTAATCTAAATTAGGTCTTAAGTATTTAATAATGAAAATTAAGAAAGAAAAAAGTCATCTAGTTAATGCCAATATTTGTTTTCAGCTGAATTTTTATAGTGAGATTATCTTTGACTTTGAAATTATCCTTATCGTGTGAGAGTGAGCGAAATAATGACTTGTAAATGGCCATTGCTAAGTAAGAATTGAAGCCTAAGAAGACTAGAGAAATCTGTGAGCACATAGTTAGCTAAATTAATTGTATCCTAGCCTGTCAGGTTATTCCCTTGGTACAAAGAGAACCTGCTGTGAAAATCACCCCTCATATTTAAGTAGTTGTGGAGAACTGGCAGAAGAACAGAGGTGGGCAAAGGAAGGAAATGTAGATTCTACAAACTAAGGGGCTTACTATCAGTCTTGGTCAAAAACTTGTAATGGATTATGAAGGGGATGTTTTGTGAGAACTTAATGGTCTCAGCATTATTTTCTTTGGATGTCTAATCTTGGCCCCTGAAGAATTGGTTCTTTATTTGCTCTCTGACATGGTCTGTGGGGTATTGGGTTAGAGAAATGGAAGTCCCATGGTCTTTTCGTGGACCGAGGTGGCTGCTTATGTAGCAGGGGTGTGTTCAACATTTTTATCATTGCCTTGAACCTGGGGAGAAAATAGCAGGTAGATTGAATGGCAAGCCAAGATGAAAGGAAATCTCAAAAATCAAGACACTAAAAAAAAAAAAAAATCAAGACACTAAAAATTTAAAAACTTAAAAGAGTAATATACCTTAAGGATAAAAAATAACCTGCATGAGTGGTGTGGCTTAGCAGATGGTATTAAACAAACAAACAAACAAAAAAACACCAAGAGGTTTTAGTCATGTGGTCATCAAAAAAGCTGATGCTGTCTTTGACCACATTAATAGACTGTGTCAGAAGTACCTGGACGGTGGCAAAAGTCTCCTCCACTTTCCATTGGCCCAACTGCCTGGAGTAGAGTGTTGGGCACCGTGCTTCAAGGCTGCTGCTGAGGACATTGGGCCTGGAGGGAGTAGACTCGGGAGGATTATTAGATCAACCTCAGATATTTCAAGGGAAATTCTATGGAGCTAGTGGAAGTCAGGATGAATTAAAAGTTTGCAAATCTGACACTTCACAGTTATTAGGAGCAGGTTTCTAGCATTTTGTTTATAATCTCAGGATTGGAAGAGTTTGAGTGTCAGTATTCAGAATAACATTGCACAATGTACGTTAAAATACATTTTCCTTGGAATGCATGGTGGCAGAGCTGAAATTTTGCTATTTATTGAGAAGCTGAAATGAGTCATTTTGGAGCATGGAAGAAAATGATGTTAATTATAATTACTTAGGTGGAATGGAGAACTTATTTATATTGTAAATCAAATATTTTTGGTTTGAAATGAAACTGTTGTAAAAACATAGCATTTATGTACTTTCTATGCCTCTTTAAAGGACAGAATATGATTCTACAAACAATATCTTTGAATTGCATCTCCACCTGGGCCCTCATTATCATTTCTTCAATGGAGCCCTGCACCCAGTAGTCTCTCAAACAGAAAGCGTGTGGGATTTAACCTTTGATAAAAGAAAAACTTTGGGAGATCTTCGACAATCAATATTTCAGGTAATTTAGCTGCACTTCTTCTTAATTTAGACATTAAGGTCCATCTCAAGCTGGATTTCTTTTCAAAAATCCTATTTAAGATATGACTATTTATTTTTCAAAGCTGCTTAGTTCCATAGAGGGATGGCTCAGGTGTTCTCCCCTCACTGGTCAGTCTTTTAGAGAGAGGCTTCTCTGCCAATCAAGGCATAGTCCTGCAGGAGCTTTGCAGGGGCAGAATCAAACTGGCATATTTTATTTTTGGGAGAGAGTTCCAAGTTGTCTCTTTTTGAATAAATGTAAAAAGTGTTTTTAAAGGTAATGAAGAGATAAAGATAAGCATGTTGTCTAAAACTAAGAACTACTGAACAAATAAAAGCAGCTCACTTCTACCTTTCAGTACAGAATAGCATCCTATATAATAAAAGGCTAATATGCAAATTGTCCCCTTGGGAGTTTGACTGCCCGCTATGATGTATGCTGATCACCAGGGGGCGGTGCGGAATGAAGGAAGGCCCTGGCCAGCCCTGATCACTGGCCCGGCTTAGGGACCCGATCCGTGCACGAATTTTGTGCACTGGGCCTCTAGTTTATTAATAAGATTGCTAAGTGAAGGAAAATACCTATTGGTTTATATCAAACAAACATTCTCGTAATCATTTTTTCCAAATAATTTATCCAGTTGTATTTTAATGACAATAACAAGACTGCTCTTTATTTTACCCCCAGGGCTTTCATATTAATTACGTCATTTGGTTCTTTAACCTCCTGGGACAAGCTAACCCCAAGATGAAGAGATTGTGATTTATTTGTGATTGTCTGAGGTCAGACATCTAGTTAGTGGTGGAACTAGGATTCCTGTCCTGGTCTTCCTACTCTTTCTTCCCACTCTACTTCCTGATCTAGGAAAAGGGAAACAGAAAATGTAAGCTTTTTTTTTTTTCTTTTCCGGAAATAATTGAATTTTCTGAACTATCAATTACTAAAATTATTAGCCTTTTTTTGACTTTCCTATTGTACAAAGAAAAGCAGGCCAGTTTTTTTTTTTAACTTTAGTTGATTTGAATTATATTTAAATGTTGAATCAGCATCAGGATTTCTAAAATTGTCTAATATTTCTGAACTTTTGCATTAAAAGTTCATTTCGGAGCCAGTCCTGGCAATGTTGATGAAGTGGAGTTGTGGATCTGACCCTAAGATGACATTAGGTGATAAATGAAAAGGACCTTTAAGTTGCAGGTCTGTTAATCTTAGAAGCCAGCCACCGGCAAGGGGCTGTGAGATTGACAGTTAACTAATCGTTTATAAATATGAAATTTCTTCTTAAGAGAACTGTCTTGTGGTATTGTGGAGAGAGACTAAATAGAACTAATCTTTATGGGTGATGTTATTTTGTAGAGGTTACCACAGTCCCCAGAGTCTTGGATCTACAAACTTATAAAACAAACCCCCGATAATCTATTACACGGTTTAAATTTATAGTGGGAAGCATTCCTTTCAGGTGTTAGAGTCAGTGCCGCTTTTTCTGAACAGCACTGATTAAATCATTTTGCTCTTTTGGACAGATTCCTGGGCTGGCACGTTGGTCAGTTTGCCTCTGATAAAAGTGGTCTTCCCATAAGTTACATAGAATTGTTTAGATGGTTGTTGTGCCCTTTGTGTATGCCAAGATTTTTCCATCACTAATGGGGGAGATTAACCATCTTTGATGTAACAATGAGTGATATCTTCTTTCCTTACTTTCCCTTTTGGGTGGGATGGGGGTATTCATTTGTTTGCTCTCTGTATCTTCCACATATGTATATTGGCACATTACCTGTCTTATTTAATCTGGAAATGTGATATATGTTACTTTTCTTGTTCTCTTTTTCTTTTACAAATATTCTGTAGCTGTTAGAATTTTGGGAAGGAGACATGGTCCTTAGTGTTGCAAAGTTTGTACCAGCAGGACTTCACATCTATCAGACACTTGATGGTAAGATAAATATTAAGACACAGCAGTTCATTTTATATATTTATATTTTTGTGGGGCTCATCTGTGATTTTCTACTCCTGGCCAGTCTTCCGCCCCTACCTATTACTTTCTTTCTTTTTTTTAAAAATTTACTTATAATTTTTTTTTATTGTTGATAGTATTACAGTATCTCCCATTTCCTCCCCTTTCCACCCCTCCTCTCAGCCCCTCCCCTTCCCCCCCTCCCCCATCTTCACTACCCTATTGTCCATGTCAATGGGCTATGCATTTAAGTATGTAAGTTCTTTGGTTTATCTCTTCTCATCCCCCCACCCCCTCATCGAGGTTAACTATGTAATTTATCCAGTTTATAATGTGTCCAATTTATGTAACATGTAAAATTTTGCTAACATGGAAACATTTTATATTTTCTGAAATTTAAGGCTGCCTCTGTACCAAATTAATTTGTTAATTAATCGAACCTGTAACCTTTGGTGTACAGGACAGTGCTCCAATCAACTGAACCACCCGGCCAGGGCTATGTAGCATGATTTTTTAACCCAACTCTTAGCTTCACATTTTGTAGCAAAACAAACAAATGTACTTTGAGAGCTTGAAAGTATTTACTTCCTTTAAATAACAACAAAACAGTAATAATAACAGTCACAGTGGTAACAGTTATTTTGGGCTTCACTTTGCCAAATACTAAGGTAAGTGTTTTATATAAATTATCTCATTTGATTGTTACAAAATTCCTTTATCCCCATTTTATACATGAGAAAATTGAAGTGTAGAGACTTGAAGTACACAAGGACATAACAGCTAATTAGTAGTGGAGCTGGGACCATTTGATGCCTAATTCTTACTCCTGTTCACAGGGTCAAGTACAGTTGACTTTATATTAAACTCTTTTCCTGCTGTCATGCTCACAAAACTTATGCAGCAACATAGGGAAATGCTTACATAAGGAAAAAAACTAAAGGGTGTGATGGGAGGAATAAAGATAAAAGTGATATAATAAACATAGTTACTACCTTCTTAATTTTTCTTAATGGGAAAGATTTTTCAAAAAAAAATATTTAAGTGTCTCAGCTCTTTCTTTAGATGAATGGTCTCACTGACTACCTCCTCGTCCTAGGAGATGATCTGACACTGTGTGACATTGAAATTGCTGATGAGGAAGACATCTTCGTATGGAATGGAGTGGAGGTAAGAAAATATTGAAGAAATATTCATGATAGTTTTGGATTTTTTAAGTCATTGTAATGAAATTTTATTCAGCATATGTGAAGGCAATTAGGGATTAGAAAACTATTGAAATATTTAATAAATTTTAGGTACAGTTAGTAGTAGTTATGTGTTAAAGAGATATTTATTGAGCACCTCCTCTCTGCCAGGCTAGGTGTCAGGAGCTAAATACAAAGATTCAGGTTTTATGGTATAACTGCACTAAGTGCTGGGGAGTCGGGGTGTCTGTGCATATTCCCTGTGGGAACTCAGAAGGAGGCTTATAGCTCTATTGAATTAGGGAGTAGAAGTGACTTGTAAGAGCAGAGTGAACTTTCTAAGTCAGGAAAAGGGTGAGGAACATCTCAGCCACTCAGTGAACTCTCCCTTGCACTTATTCCCAAGGCTTCATTACCACCACTGAGGACTCATACATCTTTGTCCCCACTCCAGATTTCTCTCCTAAAAAATAAAAGACAGCTAAGAGAAAGTTTCAAATGAAATATCTAAAGTTATTTTTCTGATACTTAAAAGACATTTGTGAGAACTTCACTTGAAAAGAAAAAACATGAGAATTATTCTGCAAGAGGAGTCTTTTGTTACTTTACTGTGTTGACTTCATGTTGGCAAATGTAAACTATACTAATGGTTGTCTTGGCATTATTGTAGGTTGGCGGAATCCAGATTCCCACTGGTAGTGACTGTGAACCTCTGCTTTTGAATGTTCTTCATCTGGCAACAGGCAGTGAAGAGTGTCGGCAGTTGGTAGAATCTCCACAGGTCTTCCCAGCTAATGCAGAAGTGGGCACAGTATTCACAGCCTTAGCAATTCCGGGAGGTGTCATCTTCACCAGCAATACTGCATCTGTAGGTGGAGAGAGCTGGACTGCCATTCCCAAGGAGGACTTGAAGAAGACATTCAGAGAACAAGGCCTCAGAAACGGAAGCTCGATTCTGATTCAGGATTCCAGTAATGATAATAACAGGTAACTCGAAAAAAATTTTTAAGTTATTTAAATTAGAGCACTATCTTTTAGAACTCTAAAGCTTTATTTTACTAAGAGTTAAATGTTTCTTTTTATTTCTAGACATTGTGTTCTGTGTTTTGTAAGTAGGAATGTTCTAGGTTAGGCAAGTTGGAGAAAAATGATATTGTAATGTGATAACTACATAATGTAGATGTAAACAAGATACAGTCAAGATTAGTTGGCTATAAAGCAGAATCCTATCTGAGGAATTCTGATTAGCGCTCCTTATAAAATTGAAGACATAGTCTCACAAAGTTTGTTCCTGAAATTTTTTATGAGAATTATATTAAGATCATAGCTAAATTTACCTGACTATTTTGTCACAAAAATCCCGTACGGCAATTCAGTTTTTCATCCTTTTTATGACTCTTGAGCTCCTCCCAGCTGCCCACATAGGGCAGTTACATGGGGAACTAGGCCCGCGTTTCCATAAGTTGCATTTGGAACCCAGAAACACTGCCTCTCTACACTGTCTTGACAGTGTAGAGCAGCGGTTCTCAACCTGTGGGTTGCGACCCCTTTGGGGGTCGAACGACCCTTTCACAGGGGTCGCCTAAGACCATCCTGCATATCAGATATTTACATTACGATTCATAACAGTAGCAACATTACAGTTATGAAGTAGCAACGAAAATAATTTTATGGTTGGGTCACAACATGAGGAACTGTATTTAAAGGGCCAGAAGGTTGAGAACCACTGCTGTAGAGTGTCAGTTTCTGTAGTCATTGTGTCACATACTGTAACTCCCCCCTCCCCCCAAATTCCACATATAGGAGACTTTAGGTTACAAACCTAGTCAGTTCCCTGCTTTATCAGTGCTGTGAATATACTTAGATTACAGAGCCTCTGTATTATTTAGTGGCTGCGACACAGGAGCATTTGTGATTATGCTAATTTTGTGTAACATTTATCATTATTATTCTTTTGGGTAAGTGTTTTCCAGACATTTACTTCCCCACCATGTGTATCTAATTAAAAAGTTTATTATGTATTTCTTTTTTTAAAGTAATACACTTATTAGGACTTGGGAAATACAGAACTGAAGACTGGAGACTGGCAACAGTGTCACTGCACCTCCCAAGCATGTCAGTCCATTATTAGCTTTCCTGTTTGTTTGAGCTCAGATCATTGGTTTTTTTGTTTTGAAAATGTTTCTTTTTGAACATGCCAGTTATTTTGCAGATAGCAATATTTTGCTTTCCCCATGTTTGTAGACTCTTCATAAAACTCATTCTACATAAGAATCAGTGTTGATGTTACAGTATACCCAGCTGCTCCTGTGGGAGGCAGTACAGGTAGTGGGTAAGGACAAGGGCTCTGGAACCAGCTGCCTGGATCTGTTTCCAGCTTTATCACCTCCTAACAGTGTGACCATGGGCAAGTTACTTCATCTCTCTCTGCCTGCTTAAAGAAGTTTCTTCTTCTGTAAAATGGGGATAATAATTAGTACCAACTTCATAAAGGTGTAAGTATTGAAAGAGTTAAGTGCTTACAGAGTGTGCACATAGTGAGTGCTGAATATTTTAGCTAGCATCATCATCATTGTCATCATCAGCTTTTCACTATTTTAAGGGTTTCTTCAGGGAACATCTTTGTGCTTAAAACTTTGCTGTATTTAGGATTGCTAACTTCACGTGGGGTCCAAATAGGAATAACTGAAATAAAGTGTAGGATTGTGTTTCAGGGCTCTGATACACACTCCCAAAGAGGACTTCCACTAGCCATTCAGTGCCTCCATGTGAATTAGAAAGAAGTTACTTCTTTCTTAAGATCTTTTACTACTACCTGTAGGAAAGGCTTGTTAGAACAAGACACTCTACTGCTATCTGCTATCATAAAATAGCACTCTATAATAAAAATACAAATATTCAGTGTGTATGATATAAGTGATACCCCTTAGCTGTGGCACTTTGATGCAGTGTCGGTCTGCACAACTGTACATGGCTGTCCTGTTATTAAATCGGAGTCCTGTGGGTGGGCCTTGCGCAAGCTGCTCTTAAAGCCCTCCTACTGTTATAAGTGTGCAGGCAGAAGTCAACAGCTGATTGTTCAATTACAACAGTTCTCTTTGAAAAGTGTAGCAACAAATTATTTGTCTAAGTCAAAGAATATCTGAGTCATTAATATAGATTCCATAGAATATAAACTCCATAGAGTACTGCCTGACACTGTCCTAAAAATATAGTCAACTTTCATAAAGCCAGCTCAGTAGAAGTTGGTCACCTTCAGTGAGTCACATTAAGGGACAGAGGCAGATTTTAGAAGTGGTGCCAGAGAAACAGTATTGATTTTCTGATTCTTCCTGATCCATAAAAGTGCTTTGTAAAGACACTTTTTTTTTAAACATCTTTTACCTACAGTTTGTTGACCAAACAAGGGAAATGGATCACTACTGTGAATGAGGTTGACTGGGTCCAAGTTAATAATTTATGTCAATTAGAATCTGAAGAGGAGCAAGTTAAAATATCAGCAACTGTTAACACAGTGAGTAGATTATAATTAAAGTTTAGTTGACAGTGTTTTAGTTAACAATTTTATTTAGAAAGCAATACCTTACTCTTTCAGAAAAGTTTCAGACTTCTAAATCCTAAGAAATCAATGTTTTATTTTTAATATTTGATTACTGCTTGTTTACTTATTATTAGTCCTTGGCATATCTCAAGAAAATATGTGCCTTTTTTCCCCCTCCGAAGCCTAGAATTAGAAAGTGGGAGTTAGCTATTTAACTGGAATGGAATCCTCTGGCTTTGTTGTCAAATATATAATGCTATATCAAAATATGAACATATATTTATCTTTATCAAAATGTGAAATGCTGTTTTCAAGGGTCATTTTGGTAATTTTAAAACAGGTATATATGTTTTGTGTTATTTTGTTTTTTAAGTTTAACTGAAATTGCTCTACATTATACTCTGTGCTCTATATCAGCGGTCGCCAACCAGTGGTCTGTGAGGTCCGAAAAGTTGGTGACTGCTGGTTTAAGGAAACCTTTGGAGCAGTGGTCAACAACCGGTGGTCCGTGGACATTGGTGGTCCGTGAGGTCTGAAAGGTTGGCGACCACTGCTCTATATAAAGCCATCCTCTCTTTAAAAGGGCGTCCTCCAGTCTTTCATTTAAAGACTGTGATACTAGTTTCCTTAAACATTATTTCAGAAAACATCTTTTTTTATTTATGTAGTCTCAGTTCATTGCTTTTTTTCTATAACATTAAAAGAACCATTAGAATGATTTCTTTTCTGTGAGTATTATAATTTCGTAAGGTGCATTAATATTTGTTGGTATAGTAAAGGGGAAAGTTTAAGACCTACCACCCTGACCCTAAGAGGGGGACTTTGGTGAAATCCCTGAACCTTCTTAGCACAGTGTGAGAGGGTAGAGTGGATCTCTGACATCAGTTTTACCCCTAAATTTTCACAATTTTATGCCCTAGAGCAGCAGTTGCCAGCCGGTGGTCCGTAGACCACTGGTGGTCTGTGAGTCCAAACGGTTGGCAACCGCTGCCCTAGAGGCAATTAGCCTAAACTAAAATGAAAACAGTTCTAAAATAAAGTAATTTAAACATTTTAAATAGTGCCCTTGGGTTAGTATTATATATTTTTATATAATTTATGCTTATTGGCACTGAATATATCATTCTTAACATAAAGGAAGGTGATGACCTGAAATTTCTTTTGTTTCCTCTCATCAAAAAGGTTACTGGTTTGTCAGTTTTTTTGTTTTTTCTAGCTAGAATTGTTTCTCTGATTCTCTATAGGAGTTCTGTTCCAGTTAATATCAGTTTGGTAAAAACTTGACCATTAAAATCTAAGTTTTTTATTTTGACTATGTAGAAGAGAGAAAAGGGATGAAAAAAAAGTTTTTTAAGTAGGCAAAAACTACCAAATATCAGGTAATTAATAATTCAATCTGTACATGCACTCACTGACAATCTCCATTTTCTTCTCCTCCCACTGTTTTCAACTTATACACAGTCATTAGTTTATTTCTCTATTTTAGGTGGTGTTTGATATTCGAATTAAAGCCATAAAGGAATTAAAATTAATGAAGGAACTAGGTAATCGTTTATGTTTGCTTTTGGCTTTGGGGTTTAATTTAGTTTTGATTTTTAATTGAAAAAAATTATGGGAGAGTACACAAAATAATTTAGGGAAAACTCATGCACGTACCACCCAAAATGGACAGATGTTAACATTTTGGCATGTGTTTGTTTTGTTTGAAACATTACAAAGCCCTCTGTGTCCTCCTCAGACCCGCTCTCTCTCCCTCCCCAGTTGCAACCACTATATCTGATTTGGGTGTGTGTCTAGTCTGTGGACTCGTATTGTATATATTATGTTCCTTTATATATGTGTATGTGTATATTGTGTTTTTACACTTACATAAATTAAGATACTGAGTATAGCATTCTATAAATTCACTATTCACTCAGCATTGGGTTTTCTTTAACAGTCTTTTATTGAGGTACAGTTTATATACCACAGTTTATATATCAAATACCTGTTGGAAGCCTAATTAAGTGATTATTAGTTAAGGTATAGAGTTTTACCACCATCACTGTAATTGAGTTTTAGAACATTTCCATCACTCCAAAACAATCCCTCATTCCTTTTCACATTCTGAGCCCCTGATGACCACTCACCTACTTTCTGTCTGTCTAGATTTGCTTTTCTGGACATTTCATGTAAATGGAACCATATAATAAGTTGTTTTTTTTATGTCTGGCTTCTTTCACTTAGCACTCCATTTTTTTATTCATCCATGATTTACTGTGTATCAGTAATTTATTCCTTTTCCTAGTATCCCATTCTATGATATGTTACATTTTGTTTATTCATTTACCAGTTGATTGATTCATTCACTTTTTGGCTTTTATGAATAGTGTGCTATAAACCAGCAGTTGCCAACCTTTTGGACCTCATGGACCAATGGTCCACGGATCACTGGTTGACGACCGCTGCTATAAACACTGTCTTTGTGTGGATATCCTGTTTTATGCAGGATTAGAATTGCTGGGTCAAATGGCAAATTTATGTTTAGCTTTATAAGAAGCTGCCATACTATTTTCCAGAGTGGCTGAACCAGTAATATGTCAGGGCACTAGTTGGCACTGTATTTTTTATTGTAGCCATTCTAGTGAATATGAATTGGTAGATTATGGTGTGTTCTATTGTATTTTCCTTAAGCAGTGATGGTGAGCACTGTTGATGTGCTATGGTCCATTTGTATATCCTAAGAATTCTATTAAAAAGCTACTAGAAATAATAAGTGAGTTTATTAGGAATTCAAATCATATACAAAAGTCCATTGTATGTTTACCTACTAGTAACAAAAACAAATGGAAGATGAAATTAAGAAAACACTTAGAATAAGATATCATAAAATACTTGGGGATAAATTTAACAAAATGTGTGCAAGACCTGTACACTGAAAACTAGAGAACATTGCTGTGAAAAATAAAAACGACCTGAATAAATGGAGAGATGTCCCATGTTCCTGGGTCGGAAGACACAATATTGCTGAGGCTAATTCTCTCAAAATTAATTTGTGGATCCGATGCAATCTCACTCAAAATCCTAGAAGGTGGTTTTTTGGGGGGATGAGGGGGGAGAATAAATTGAAAATTATCCTTGGGTGAGGATTAACAATAAAAAAATTTGTATTAGAATTATGTGCTAGTTTCATATGACTATAATATAGAATACAGAACTCAAGAATCTCAGAAAGGAGATTCTGCCAACATCTAATAAAATTAGGACTTCTAAGACCCATGCCATACTTTCCCTCTCAGAAGGCTCCACCCTCCCAACCTCCCCATTTCATGTCCAACTTTGTAAGAATTCTGACTGGACCAAACCTGGTGTGCTCCTTCCCACAAAACAGGAATTTGCATCCTCAAAAATAGGGCACACCTGCCCTAATCCATTTAATGGGCATAAAAAAAAATCACCTAACATTTTAAAGAGATAGTCTCTGCAAAGTTCCTATGTGCACAAGTTTCAGTTATCACAGTTTATTATGTAACAGTGACCCAGAAACACAGTTCAAATTCCAGCTACCACTGGATTTAACTGCGTAATTGTGTAAAGCACAAACGTGGCTTCCAGCTTCAGTCCACAGATCACTACAGAAATAACAAACGTACATCACTGCATGTCTGATCATTAATTTCACCACACGGACAGTAGAGTGTGTATAGTTCATTGCCTCCTTTTCTCCCAGTGGTAAACCCATGTGACATTTTATAAGGACAGGTCATCAAACTGGCCAACCAAGAGGAATGTGCAGCAAAGAAACAAAGCACGTGGAGTGATAGAAGAAATAGCTGACATGGGGGTGCTGACATGCAATCATTCAAGAGACTAGCCACGCAGGTGGAGGAACTTAATGAATGGGCACTTATCCACAGAAGTGAGGACCGTGGTTGTGACAGAAAGAATGAAGCTGTCCCAGAAGTGATGCTAGCAAAAAAAACAGTTCACATTAAAGGGGCTCTTGGGCATATTTCATGAGGTTGAAAGCACAAAATGTAAAATATTGGAAGCTGATCCAAACTTAGAAATCTGAGTATGACAGTTTGCTGTGAAAAGAAAAGATGCTCACTGTGTAGCATAAGTCATATGAGTAGCTGAAGAAAGCAAGCCCTGTTTACACTATTGACATGTTTTATACAAAGAAATAAGACAATATCTTTTAAAGGGCAAGAAAATTGTAATTTTTCTCACTGTTAAGATTGCTTTGCACCGTTTCAGCTTGCAAGGCATTCTTACAGTCCTGTGCTACTGCAGTACAAAGTGAAGACTGCCTGTACTTGTTTTCTGGTTGTTGGGGAAGGAGGGATTGTTTTTGTTTTAGCTTATCATAGCTTCCTGCTAATTAACACAGTAGAGGCTCTTGAGTTTCCTTTCTTTGGTGCACTGACCAGCTTCTTCTTACTTGTAGCTGAGAACAGCTGTTTGAGACCTATTGATAGAAATGGGAAGCTTCTTTGTCCAGGTAAATCTTTGTGGTAGCTTTCAAAAGCTGACACATATTCATGCTATCTAACTTTCTTAACACTTTTACTTTAAATGATGGCTTCCAATACCTAATATTCTTTAATTACCTTTTAGAAATTTATTTATAGGACATACTTTCATCCAGGTGTCTTACTCATGTGTTACAGAATATCTTAACCAAAATTCAAACACTTCTGTTTTGAAACAGCTGTCTTTCTGATTAGCTGATCCTCATTTTAGTCATGGGGTTTTTTGTTGTTTTTTTAAATATATTTTTATTGATTTTTTACAGAGAGGAAGGGAGAGGGATAGAGAGTTAGAAACATCGATGAGAGAGAAACATCGACCAGCTGCCTCCTGTATACCTCCCACTGGAGATGTGCCTGCAACCAAGGCACATGCGCTTGACGGGAATCGAACCTGGGACCCTCTAGTCCGCAGGCTGACGCTCCATCCACCGAGCCAAACCGGCTTTGGCTAGTCATGGGTTTTGATCTACTTTTATCCTTATAGATTTGTTGTCAGTTTTTTAATTTGCTAACTTTATTGAGATATCTATTATGGAATAGAGTCTTTCTTCTAACCTCTGTAACACTTGTCATTAGATGTAATTGAGTCTAATTATTGACAGTAGACTCTAGAATATTCATAGTCACCTCATATCTTAGCATTGTTGTACAGATAACAGGAATAATATATTCTAGCATTTGGAAATAGAAAATCAAACATAACGATAATATATATAACCCTTTTTCATGGAGTGCAACTTTCTCTTTCTTGACATTCTTGGTTTTCAAAAGAAAAATTGATTTAAGTATAGTATTTTGCCCAGAAAGGTAGGAATGAATAATACTCATTCTGTTATAAAAAATTTTTGTAGTGCCAGACAGTTATACGTTGAAGGAAGCAGAACTGAAGATGGGGAGTTCACTGGGACTCTGTCCTGGAAGAGCACCAACTTCCTCTCAGGTAACATGAGATCGCCTGGCCACCACACCCACCTGCCCACAGTCAGTTCTTCACTTTATAATTCACTAGAGGCCCAGTGCACCAGTGGGGTCTCTCGTCCTGGCCTGCGCGATCAGGCCGAAACCGGCTCTCTGAGGGGTCCTGGATTGTGAGAGGGTTCAGGCCAGGGCGAGGGACCCCACCAGTGCACGATTGGGGCCAGGGAGGGACGTAGGAGGTTAGCCAGCCGGGGAGGGACCATGAGAGGGCTCCAGGGCATATCTGGCCGTCTCGCTCAGTCCCGATCAGCTGGACCCCAGCAGCAAGCTAACCTACTAGTCAGAACGTCTGCCCCCTGGTGGTCAGTGCACATCCTAGCAACTGGTTGACCTTTCGAGTGTCTGCCCCCTGGTGGTCAGTGCACGTCATAGGGAGCGGTTGAGCAGCCTTAGCATATCATTAGCATATTATGCTTTGATGGGTTGAAGGGACGACCGGACACTTAGCATATTAGG
>NW_005370965.1:63444-68025 GCF_000412655.1 Myotis brandtii
ACACCTCCTTCAGGGTGGGGTTCCCCACTGGGGTGCCTGGCCAGTCTGGGTGAGGGGCTGAGGACCGTTTTCAGGCTGGCGGGCAACTGAAGCTCCCAGCCTCTCCTTTTTTACTGTTTTTTGTTTTTTTTTCTGGGATTTATTTACCTTCTATAGCTGTCACAGGAGCCGAGAGCCGGCTCCAGCTCTGAGGCGGCAGCTGGCTGAAAGCAGGGTTTGTTTAGCTTTTATAATTGAAACATTGTTGCCATCACTGCTGCTCTAAGCTCTGAGGCCGATGCTGGCTGAAAGCAGGTTTCTGGGGATTGTTTAGCTTCTATAATTGCAACTTTGTTGCTTAGAGTGTAGCTTAGAGCAGGGCGAGGCAGGCGGGGAACGTTGGCTTCCTCCGTCACTGGAGCAAGCAAGCCTCATGTTCGCTTCAGCTGCCTGGCTGCCGGCCGCCATCTTGGTTGGCAGTTAATTTGCATATCCTGCTGATTAGCCAATGGGAAGGGTAGCGAAGTTACGGTTAATTACCATGTTTATCTGTTATTAGATAGGATACCTTAACTATTCCAGTAAAACTGTAATTCTTAAACATTTTATTTTCCTTAAATGATAACCTTTTATTTTAGGAATGCTGTGTTTAAATAAAAAATACTAGCCCGGCCAGTGTTGCTCAGTTGGTTGAGTGTCGTCTAGTGCACCAAAAGGTTGCCAGTTAGATTCCCTGTGAGGGCATATAGCTGGGTTCGATTTCCAGGTCAGGGCACATGCGGAAGGCAACTGATCAATATATCTCTCACACATCCATGTTTCTCTCTTCCTTCCTCTAAGTATGTCCTCGGGTGAGAATAAAAAATTGTAAATGAAAAATACTATGTCAAAGCATAGTCATAAGGTTCTTTTTCTGCGAAAACTGGTTAAGGGGAATGTTACGGCTACCAGTTTCAATCATATTTCAGAAATTCTGAAATGTGCCCTTTCCCCCCAACTTTTAACATCTGTGAGATTAGGCTGCATCTTTTGTCCATGGCATCCTACAGTTATAGCCAGCACTGTGTTTTCTTTTTTCGTGGTACATAAAGCAATGAGTAATAGCTAATTAAATTTTAGATTTAATGAAATACAGAATATTAATTCTGGTTGTAATATCTCTGCAATAATATAATCTCACAACAGCTTGGTCTTTATCAGTATTCATTTCCTATATAAATACCATCTGTTTGACTTTGCCAGAAGCCCTACCTATTTAGTAAACTTTCATTACAGTCCCAAAGTCATATTTATGTCCTTATTGTTAAGACTGTGTCGAGGTTAGCTGGTTCATATCAGGAACCCTCTGTCTGGATCCACTTCATTCGTTTTCCAGCCACCTCTCTTTCATTTCTTCTTCCTTGAATAAGCTGGAGAAGGAAAACGTGACATGTGAAGTTGAGTTACAAAGGAAAGTAGGCCCGGCCAGTGTTGCTCAGTGGTTGAGCATCCGCCTATAAATCAGGAGGTCATGGTTCGATTCCCTGTCAGGGCACATGCCTGGGTTTCGGGCCCGATCCACCATAGGGGGCATGCAGGAGACAGCCGATTGATGATTCTCTCATCATTGACATTTCTCTCTCTCTCTCTCTCTCACTTTCTTTCCTTTCTGAAATCAATAAAGACATATTTTTTTAAAGGGGAAGGAAAATAGGGCTCTAAGCAGCTGAGTTGACAAGAGATCAGACTCACATTTTTCCTGTAGAGTCTTGGGAATCATAGTATATGGACAGAAACCAAATGATTCAGAGAAAAACAGAGTAACGCTTATAGTGTACAGTAATTGCAAGTCCCTTTGAGGAATGATCAAGAAAGATGGAGATCATGGAAGAATAAAGAATATCTATGAGATATTCTAGGAGTAAAAACATTGGTGATTAGGCATCTTACATTTCTAGGTAGTTGAGATTATTATTTAAATTGTAACATTATATTACCCAACGTAGTTTTGTTTTACATAATTTGATATTTTTATTAAAGTTTCATGGACTACATGAAACTTTTCTTTTTTGGGAGTAAATAATATATTTGTAGAATTTTAAAATTTAGACTGAGTTGCATTCACACTATGTCTCGATCTTAGCTGTTCCTGTTTTTCGCTATGGGAAGTGATATCCAGCCTGGGTCAGAGATGGAAATCATAGTAGAAGAAACAATCTCTGTGAGAGAAGTAAGTTATTTTACTTGGGGGAGGAAGGGAGTCTGTGGGTGTCTGATATGGGGAACAGGAATAATCTGTATTAGGATTTTGAGGTCCTAAGGCTAGGGGTTTACATAATATACTTTAAATAATTATATGTATCCACTAAAGGAGTAGTTTTGGGAGCTTGAAAATTGGTGAGCAAACTGGAATTTTACATTAGATTATTTTTTATTATTATCAATAATGTTGATCATAGACACTTGGGATATGTAGAAATAGATTTTTTAAAAACATTAAAACCCCTCATCATACCTTATCCCATAATATGAACATTGTGGCATATTTCCTTTGTTTTTACTTTATATACACACACAGTTACATACACAGAGGTAGAAATGTGAGTGAGTGAGTGTGTGTGTGTGTGTGTGTGTGTGTGTGTGTGAGTGAGAGAGAGAGAGAGAGAGAGAGAGAGAGAGAGAGAGAGAGATAAAGCATCTTGTCAGAACAGAAAGCAGAGAAGCCAGCAAAGATGACTGGCGTCGGCAAAGAAACACAGAAGCCAACTTGAAGAGGCTGCCTCTGGTCAAAGATGAGACATCTTGGACCTCAGTGGGTATGGTCATGAAAGTTGACTGGTATATATAAAGTCTGTGAGTTCATATGACCCTAAAAATGCCATCTTCATTAGGTACCGATGGGTAACCAAGTGGATGCTTGGGAACCATGAAGGAAAGAATTGAGCATTTGTCCTGTTTTTGTTTTACAGACTATACTGCAGGGCAACTAGAGAGTTAACAGGTTTTTAAATAAACAATCCCAGCCAATAAAAAGAAAGAATTTTAAACTCTCAGTTTTTCAACTCCGAATGACGTCGGAAGGCAGTGATCCTGAAAGCCTGTGCACAACCCAAAAAGGACAACACTCAGACATTATAGAAGTTTAACACTACCCATGCTTTTCTTGCCTCCCAAAACCCCCAAACAACCTGAGTCTGATCAAACCTAGAAGTACAGTCAGCACAGTCCAAAAGTGGAAAACTTTTCAAGAAATCGGCTACAGGGGAGAGGGCCTGTAGGTTAAAAGATCTTGTCTTAGGAGAAACAGCAAGCAGGGCAGGGTGTGGACTTCATTTGGCCCTTAATTCAAATCAGAAGAACTAATAATAGTTTGGAAGAAAGGGAAATTTGAACACTGACTAGATAATTGTTATTAAAGAATTCTTAATTTTCTTTAAATGTCATTGTTTTAGGGTTATTTTTTTAAGGATGTTTATCTTCATGTAAATATTAATAAATGATATTATATGATACCTGACATTTGCTTCAAAAGAATCTGGGATAGGAGAAACCAAGATGGAGGTATAGGTAAACACTGGAAATTGCTGCCTCACACAACCACTTCAAAAATACAACTAAAAGACAAAACGGACATCGTCCAGAACCACAGGAAGGCTGGCTGAGTGGAAATTCTACAACTAGAAGGAAAGAGGAAAGCACACTGAGACTCAGAGGAGGTGCGGAAGTAAAGTGCAGAGGTACGGAGGCACACGTGGAAAGGGCTGGCAACTGAGGACGCGGTTGTTTTTTTTCAATCGGGAGGGAGACACAAGCTCCCAACTGCTCTGAACTCCAGTTCCGGGCGAGTCTCTGGGGACCCAGACTCATACGGGGAGAAACTGGACTGTCTGGCATCGGTTGGAACTCGAGGGCGGCTTTCTCTCAGAGGTGCTTGCAGTGATTACCGGGACACTGAGACCCGGGGCCTCTTAGGGCAGAGCTGAGGATCAGCTATAGCTGTTTGCTCCATCCTGTTGATTCCTGGGGCCCCTTTCCCCACCCTAGCTGTTCGTAGAGGCTTTTGCATATGAATGGCCTGGCCCTTTGCAATCTGAAATTACCTAACAAACTGCAGCTGGGTCAGAGAGACCCAGAACATCCAAAAGAAGGCCCAAGGCCCCACAGCAGCTTGCATTGCTTCACAGTTGGGCCTCATCTGGGCACCTCCAAACCCCAAACAAAGAAGAGGAATCTGCAGATCTCTCCATAGCTCCTGCTGGGTAGCCTCAGGCAGAGGCTAAATTAGCACCTCCTTAGAGATCCAAGAGCCAATGTACCCAGTGGTCAGAGTGGGACCATCCAGATTACAACTCCTCAGATCCATAAGGGACACACTCAGAGGACAGACTCAGTGAGCACCAAATCCCCACTGAAGCAAGTCTTGCCCCAGAAGGGTGTATTCAGCACAGAAGTTCTCCCACTGCAGACACAGCTGATTCTCACAGCCAATTGGCCTGGAGGTCAATTCCTCCCAGTGATACCTACAACAATCAAGGCTTAACTACAACAAGACTGTGCACAAAGCCCACAAAGGGGTGCACCAAGAGTGTCCACCTCAGGTAATTGGGGAGGCTAAGCCACTGG
>NW_005370965.1:69308-81686 GCF_000412655.1 Myotis brandtii
GTTGATTCTGGGGGGGGGAGGGGGTGGGGGGGGTGCGGGAAGAGACTGGACAAAAATCGTACACCTGTGGGTGAGGATGGGGGGGGCGGTAAGGGCAGAGGGTGGGGTGGGATCCGGGTGGAGGGGAGCTATGGGGGGAAAAAAGAACAACTGTAATAATCTGAACAATAAAGATTTAATTTAAAAAAAAAAAAGAATCTGGGATACAAGACGAGAAGTGGGTTGGGGTACTGACAAACACGAATGGCTGCAGCAGCGATTGAGACTTGAGGATCATTTTACGATCCTCTGCATGTGGTTAAAGAGTTCCATGAGAAAACACCTTTTTAGTAAGTTCCTTTACTCTTGTTACATGCTGAAAATATTTTTGGAGTTTTTCATTTGGAGTTTTTCATTTTCACTTGCTGCTTTTAAGATTCTCTCTTTGAATTTGAGTGTTGTGTTTGTTTTTAATTTCAAAGAAAGAAAATCACAAATCTTTACAAAGGAGCGATGTGTATATATTTCTGTTCTCATGGCAGGCAAACTTGTTCCCACCACACCACCGAAACAGCTCTTAGCAAGTGCAGCGGGCGGTTCTCAGTCTTCATCTCTCTCCCTCTCTCTTGGCAGCATGGCATATATGTGATGACTGTTCCTTGCAGCTCTTCAGATTTCCCTTCCTACCCCTTCTTAGTTTGCTACTTCCTCTTCTCTCCAGCTATAAGCACCTTAGGGCTCAATTCTTAAACTGGATCTCGCCTCAAAATTCCAGGCTTACATAACCAGCTGCTACTTGGTTGTTTGATTGTCATCCCAAATTATAACACACCCACAACAGCATTCCTGGTCTTCTCTCAAAACATAACTGGGTTTTTTCCCTCCAGCTCTTAGGAAGGAGAGCTTATTCGGTCATCTTCTTAACTATGTGTATTATCTATTTGATCAGACTTAAATAGGCCCCAGGGTCCAAAGAGGTTGTTTCTTTCAATACTGTAACTCTGAAACAGGAAACTAATGAACATACTTTTTTTTTTTTTTTACAGTGTTTGAAGATAATGCTGGAGAAATTTGGCCTACCAGGTAAGTTACAGGCCATGATGATGTAGAATCTTATCCATATCCTTGACTTATAAGAAAGTACTTATAAGCCTAATGAAAATGTTTCAGCCCTTTTTTTCTCAGGGTTATCTGTTACACTTTATATCTGTGTGTACATAATAAGTTCTCCTGATTCTGTTTGCAAGCTGGAAGAACACTAGTTGTAAGTTAGCCGACCACTGAGGATCCAACAAAGACATAAAAGAGATGAAGTTAAGATTACCTTGTGGAATCACTCCAATCTTTCGCTGGTTTTGTTTAAACCTCATTGATTCAGAATGTTGGTGATTGTGCTTCATATCTGTGTGGTTTAGTATAGATTAGGGAATGTCATATGAATGAAAACACAAATGCAGGACGTCTGAAGTAGCTACCAGGGGAACCCAGCCAGCGAGCATCACACTGCTTTCATTGGAGTGCTTTGCCACTCTCTGACTGCATTCGTTGTCTGGAAGGGAAGGTAATGTGCTCTGGAGCTTCTATGCATTGTCCCATTTCATCTCAACAACAGTGTTCCCATGCAGGGATCATCCCCGTTCCCATTTTACAGAGGACGGGACAGAGGCTGAGAATGGTTAAATGGCTTGCCCAGAGTTACACAGCAAGTGTGATTTACACAGTCTCTCAGATTTCAAAACCCGAGTTCTTTCCATCTTGCTGTGCTATGAAGTAATGGTGTTCACTTTTAACTTACTGGTGTGTTTGCAAAAAATATATATACTTAGATTAAGTTAAATATTCGTGTAAATCTTACTGTATTTAAAACTAGAATTAATGACAAAAAGGGTCTGCAAAGAAGAGTATTGGGATTCAAAACCTATGGCCTATGCAGGATGAATATGAGATCTAGGTTTATTCCTCTGGCTGTAGTTTCTTTCAGTGGGTGGGGGAATTGACTATTTTTAAGATGTTGCTGTTTAACTTAATAACCAGGATTTCCAATTTCCACTTGACTCGGCTCCCTTCAAAAAATTTTCTTCCCATTTCCTCAGTGCAGCAAGCATGTGAAAAACAGAAATTTAATTAAAGACTGTTTACATTTATAAGTGTTATACCAACTTTATTAAATGTATTCCAAAAGTACTATTTTTTGTTAGATTAACCGCTAATTGGATAGCACCAGTTTTGCTGAACACATTATCAGTTGCTGAGCAATGTTAGCATATACTTTCAGCCAAGACAGTGAAATGAAACTTAACTTCTGTACTTATATGTATATGTACATATATTTATACTCATGTGTGATATGTGTATACATGTAAACAAAGGCGTAACATAGCTATCATGTAATAGTAGCAAGTGTTTTCATTTGCAAATATATAATTACTAGAGGCCTGGTGCGAAATTCGTGTACTGGAGGGGGTGTCCCTCAGCCCAGCCTGCACCCTCTCCAATCTGGGACCCCTCGGGGGATGTCCGACTGCCGGTTTAGGCCCAGTCACAATCCGGGACTGTTGGTTCTTAACCACTTGCCTGTCTGCCTGCCTGATAATCCCTAACCACTTCTGCCTAGCAGCCTGATCACCCCCTAACCACTCTGCCAGCCTGATCGACCCCTAACTGCTCCCCTGCCAGCCCTATTGCCCCCAACTGCCCTCCCCTGCCGGCCTGATTGCCCCCAACTGCCCTCCCCTGCCAGCCATCTTGTGATGACATGGGCACGGCCATCTTGTGACCACATGGAGGTGGCCATCTTGTGTGCAAGGGTGTGACAGTCAATTTGCATATTACCTCATTATATAGGATACACAATTATACATCTATTCTTGGTGGAATAGGAGATTAACCAAATTGTGGAAACAACTTATTTTTCATGCTCTGGAAGAGAGAATTTTATTTTAAATATATGTTTTTATTGATTTCATTTTTTAAAATATATTTTTATTGATTTCAGAGAGGAAAGGAGAGGGAGAGATAGAAACATCATGATGAGAGAGAATCATTGATCAGCTGCTTCCTGCCCTACACTGGGGATCAAGCCCACAACCCAGGCATGTGCCCTGACTGGGAATCAAACTGTGACCCTCCTGGTTCATAGGTTGACATTCAACCACTGAGGCACACTAGCCAGGCGAGGGAATTTTTTTAAAAAAATTAGTTAATTATTAGATCAAATCCCATTCAATTTTCATTTCCCAGAAGGGTCATTCCTGACAAACTCTTAAAACACATTCTTGTGAATTTTTTTTCATTCTGATTCTGCTTCTTTCACAGGTGACACGTGGCACTTAAGGAAAATGGATTGGTGCTATGAAGCTGGGGAGCCTTTGTGTGAAGAAGTAAGGTTATTTTTATATATTTCACTCTTTAAAATGATTGTGTTTATATGGTATTTTCATACAGGATACTCATCCTACTCATGAATAAATTCTAGAGAAAGATGTAATTTGTTTAGGATTCAAAAATGTATACATGCATCTACCTTTACTCTTCCCTCCCTGTAGTTATTTGAGAGCATTCAGAGGGAAGGTTTCAGCCAAGTGGGACTATTTCTGACATCTGTGTTAAGTCCTCTTTTGGTAAGAGAGTGTGTTCCTGGGAATGGTGGTTCTTCATTAGGAAGCAGAGAACTTTAGCAAACAAAAGACTTTTGAACTAATGAAAGAATTTGGAGATACACTCTGAATTTTGAAACCTGAATATTTTAATCTCAGAGTTGATGGCAGAATTCATCTTACCAACCAATCACTTAGGCTCTGATCTTAACTACATCTCTAGATCCAGCCAAACTCTTAGGGTAGCCTTAGGAACAGTTGTATCACAGGATAGGTGGGGTCTGGTTAATCTTATCCAAATAGCACCCAACCTCCTATCCAATCTCACAGCATTAGAAGTAGACCCAAAATGAAGCTTTATGAGAACGTTTAGACAGTAAAACGTGGTCAGCCACCCATCCCCTATCTGCCTGCTTCTGTTCAGTGATATACAGTGGCACTGAACATCAACAGAAGTTGATTGAAGCAGGTAGTGGGGTCACCCCTCGAACACTCTTTGCTGTGTCAGTAACAGTATGGAGAGAGGACCCTCTTGAATCTTGGACAGGGATTTGACTGCCCAGAGTAAGAAGTGGACCTAAAGAATCTTCAGGCCCTAGCCGATTTGGCTCAGTGGATAGAGCGTCAGCCTGTGGACTAAAAGGTCCTGAGTTCGATTCCGGTCAAAGGCACATGCCTGGGTTGTAGGCTCAATCCCCAGTAGGGGACGTGCAGGAGGCAGTCGATCAATGAGTCTCTCTCATCATTGATGTTTCTATCTCTCTCTTCCTCTCCTTCCTCTCTGAGATCAATAAAAATATATTAAAAAAAGAAAAGAATCTTCAGGACATACTAGTATAGTTTGGATGTCAAGAGTAATATGTAGTCACATAGTTTCCAGATTTTCTTCTCTATTAAGTCCCAAATTGGTATCAAACAGTTCTAAAACTGTCTAGAGCAAACTCATTACCCTCAAAATTGCTTTCTCTTCCCGATTTGCTGCCTGTCTTTCCCATCCTGATCTTTTTCAGCCTGAAATGTGGCCAATCCAACTTACCTGCCGCCTTCTTGTTTGGGCTCAGCCTTCAAAGGCTTGTCAGTTTTTCCACTCCTTCCTGAGTCCACTGCTGGCCTCCTGGTTCAAGCCATTTATTTTTCCTTTTACCTAAATTATTGCAACTGGCCTCCCTGAGCCCAGGTGTTCCCCACTTCAGTGTGTTATGCATGTAGCAGCCAGATTGATTTTTAAAAACTCCTTCTCAGAAGTCTTGAGTGGCTGTTTACAAAGGAACTAAAAGCTCCCTTTTTTTCTATTCCACATCCCTTAGATCTGTGACCACCCTTCCTATCGAGCCCCCCCCTTACTCTGATACCGTCCACTCTAATCAGTCTAGTCTAAGCTCTTCCCTAACCAAGCCATACTTATTCTTTTTTTAAAAAATATATTTATTTATTGATTTCAGAGAGGAAGGGAGAATGAGAGAGAGAGATAGAAACATCAATGATGAGAGAAAATCATTTATTGGCTGCTTCCTGCACGCCCCGCACTGGGGATTGAGCCCGCAACCCAGGCATGTGCCCTTGGCCGGAATCGAACCTGGGACCTTTCAGTCTGCAGGCTGACACTCTATCCACTGAGCCAAGCCGGCCAGGGCCCATACTTATTCTTGACATGACCTTGACTTTGTTCGCTTTTTCATGAGAAATTCCTTCTCTTGTTTCATTCACCTTTCCAAATCCAACGAATCCTTTTAGGTTGGACTAAAATGTCATTTTCTGTGAATCAGTCTCATTATTTAACTAAAATGTCATCTTCTGTAAATCAGTCTCATTCTTTCTCACCTCTCCCTTTCCTCTATGATATCATCTTCTATGATACTTGTAGTTCCTACTCATAATTTGATATATAATAATAGACTGTTTTATAAGCCTATTTTCTATTCAACATCTGCTTTATCATTTATTCATTTATTTATTTCAAGGGTAATAGAGGCATAGGGTTCACAAACAAAAGTCCAGTGGTCTGTTTGTTCCTTGCAGAAGTCACAAGTAACAAAAAAGAATTTCCGTATTCCCAGGATGCAACACTGAAAGAGCTTATGCTATGTTCTGGAGACACTCTGCTTTTAACTGAAGGAAAACTTCCTTCTCCGGTAAGACTTTGCTTCCAATAGACACTCTGTGAATAATGATTATTGTGGTCTCTGTGTGACAGTCAGAAAGAGAACAAAGAACTTACCCCAAAGTCTACCAGACACAGCCATCATATTTTACATGTTAGGTATTTCCTTCCTATAAAATCAATTGTATATACAGTTTTATTTTCTACCTTTTCTATTTAATTTGTGAACCTGAAACAGTTACAATGTATGACTTATCACAGTTTAATTCACTTTTTATCTTCATTGTTGGAAATTTATCTTATTTTAAATTTTTTCTTATAATAGTACTTAAAAACGAAATCATCTTCAGGTAGTTCTAAAGATGGAATTAACAAGTCAAAGGGCATGAACTTTTTAAAGACTTGAGAATGTATGTTGCCAAATTGTTTTCCCAGAGAGTTGTACTAGATTTACAGTCCTACCAGCAGATATGAGGGCTCCTTTTCCTCCTCTTTCATAAACACTGCATGTTCCCATTTTCTAAACCCATTAATTACTTATTCGTATTTTTAATGTGGACACATGTAAAGATTTTTTTTTTAAAAAGTTGACCCCAAACTCCAGTACTCAGATATCCATTAGCTTATGATTAGAAAATTCACACAGCCTAGAAGGCTATATAAAATGAAAAACAAAAGTTTCTTCTACGTCTTTCTCCCCAGAAAGAGCCACAATTAACTTACTTGTCCTTTCAAGAAGAAAAGTGATACCTGTTTGTATGCTGAGTGTAAATATATGCATATATATTTAAAGTTTCCATACAGGGGATCATATTCCATACAGTGTTTTATATCTGTTGGTTTTTTCAGCACATACAGACCTACCTTATTCTTTTCCATGACTTCATGAAATTCTGTGGTATTTTACATACATGCTCTTTAAAGTTAATATTTGAATTGGTAATACTCATGATACAAAATTCAAAGTGTATAAAAAGCTGAGCCAGGAAAAATAACTATCCTCCCTGGCCCCCCAGCCACTCAGTGTGTCCCTCCAGAGGTAGCCAGATGCCTCTGTGTCAACACACAAGTAAGTCTGTGTGTGTACATAGCGCATATATACATATTTGTTATCCATATATAGGGGTGGGCAAAAGGAGGTTTACAATTATGAGTACATGAAATACAAAATTATTCTTGTATTATTATTTACTAATTGTATTGTTTGCATTGCAACTGTAAACCC
This sequence comes from Myotis brandtii, assembly GCF_000412655.1. Classification (NCBI taxonomy): domain Eukaryota; kingdom Metazoa; phylum Chordata; class Mammalia; order Chiroptera; family Vespertilionidae; genus Myotis; species Myotis brandtii. The sequence goes on from NW_005370965.1 coordinate 76,210, forward strand.
ACCTTTGCCCACCCACCTTGATGTGTAGCAATACACATCAAGTCATCTCATTCTATAGGTGGTATCTATATCTCCCATTGTATGGAGGTACTATAATTTAACCAATCTCTTTCAAAGAAGATTTCGGTTGCTTGCAGTCTTTTGTTAATATAAATATAAATGACACTGCAAAAAATACTATAAATGTCCATTTATCTACAGAATAAATTCCTAGACCTACCACTCTATTCTGCTGCCATCAACAATTGGCAGTGACTGTCTTTGTACCCGTGACTTTGTCTCAGGGCTCGTCCATCAGAAGGCAAATTCTCACCATGGATGGCAGGTCTAGGGCGTGGCATTTAAATTGTGACAATTTCAAATTACTCTCCAAAAACTTTGCTTCAAGTTTATATTTCTGCCACCAATTTACCCATACTTTCAACAACATATAGAATATTATTAAACTTTCTGGTTTTTGACAGTCTGATAAGTAAAAAAATAGAATTTTGTTTTTCTGATTTATACTTATTTCATTGAATGGAGGTTGAGTGTTTATTAATCTTCACCTACTTAATAAACAAGTTATTTTAATATGCATTTCTTGAAATACATATTTAAAATATTTTACATGGTTTTTTCACATTCTCATCTTCTGTAACATCTTTAATCCCTAATAAAACTATTAAAGTTCTTTACTAACAGACAAAAAAGGTTAGTGAAGAACCAGTTACACTAGTAAAACTAAAATTACAAGACAGGTTTAAGGAAATGTGCTTATTTCCTGTAGTGTGTATATAGGAATCCAACTTAGACCATTAGGCTGTTGATTCTCTCAAGTTCCCCTGGGAACTCGAATGAATGAAAACAGCCGGATCTGGGGCCTTGCTGCTCTCACGGGGCCTGGATATATTTATATAGTTGGTTCTGTCAAACATTTTGCTGTTTTGTTTATACTGTTCATGTATGTAACTACTGAGCTACTTCTAAACAATGAACATTTAGTCTTATTTTATCACTTAAACTTTTTGATTGTAAAAACAATTAAAAGTGTAATATATAGCAGTTATACATCTGAAAGGAAAAACAATTAAGTTTGGGAACACTTTTTGGCATCAAGATGTTCCTCTTTATGGAAGTAGCAATGGAAGTTCACTTAATCTGTGTACCTCACAGCAGTGAGAAATGCTCCCTTCTCCAGGGTCTCCTGAAGGTGCCCATCTGGTGGTACCAGCCTCCGGGGCCCAACAGTCAGGGGAAGAGACATCTGGACCAGACGAACTGTACCCCTTCTCAAGGCGGGGTCTGGAGAGCTACTTCCACCCCAGGTGAGACCAACAGAATCACAGTGGCCTACGTGTCCTAAAGAAAATAGAACAACTGCTTCTGCTCTGAGGGCAAATGACATTTATTTCTTTTTTTAAATGTATGGTTGAAAATCAACCTATTTATTCCACAAGTCACTCCAAAGCAGTAACACCATCCTTTTATGCAGTGCTTTAAAACCAACCATTCGCTATAAGGTACAATTTGTTAAAGTCTTTGTCAGTATATTTTTTCAAGGAATTTTTATGCCCTCTCTCAGGGTTCTCCTGGTAGACTAGGATATGGAGGCAGCTGGGACAGAGGCAGGGCTGGAGTCTGTCCCCTGCACCCTTCCCCGCTCCTCCCCCCCCCACACCCCCCCCCCCCCCCCCCCCCACCCCCCCCCCCCCCCCCCCCCCCCCCCCCCTGCCTACAGGTCATTCCACGCCCCCACTGCCTTCTGAACAGTATATATGCTCTGCTTTACTTCTAAGTGGTTTCTCCACAGACAGAATTCAGCACATGTCACTATGAGCAAGAAATCACAGGCAGCGAGTTTGATTTTCCATTGTCAACAGTGGGTTTCCATTTCATTATAAAGAAAACACCAATCAGTCTCCTTTGTAACTGTAGATACATTATTAGGATCAACTCTTTATATATTGTTAATCATGCTTTATTTAGTTATTTAGCTTTTTTTTGGGGGGGGGGGTTAAAGTATTATATACTTACATTTATTTTTTATTTTTTAAACCTCAGTATTGAAACTACTAAAAATGAATCAAGTTCTTCTCTCCTTACTCTTTGAAGTTAAGAATACATGTTTAGACCAATAAAATAATTTCATGTTGAATTAGCTATGAAATTAGCATTAAGTTTTTTTTTGGTTGGGTCATATTAGATGTGTTAACTAATTCTAAAAATGCTATGGTAATAGAATAATAGTTACATATAGAGTTGGCTACAAACTTAAAAAGCGTGTTTAATCAGTGAGTTTTTCCATGAAAGTGAAGAAATAGGATCATTGTTTGATAGTCCTTCTTTATATAACAACACATGAGAAACATTTTTAAATCCGGAGTTTCCAAAAAGTATCTGTTAGCATTTGGTGTCCTTGAGATACAAGAAAAACCATTCATGAAGCTTTTTGTTTTAACTTATTTACAATCTAATTTTGTTGTATATTAGCAGTGTGCCCAACAATAAACTAAGAGATTTAATTAAAGCAAAAATGAGTTAAATTATTCTGAATTTTAAATTTAGTTGCCAACTTTTATACCCAGGATTTTAGATGAGAGCGCGTTTTATTTCCCCCTTTTTATAACAAATGTAGAGGGCCTTCTTACTCTCAAGGACTCTGTCAGTAAACATCAACCACGTGACACCCACCCTGCCACACACTTGACAGACAATGAGAATGCAGGTCTGCCCTCCCCTGACTGTCGTAGTCTTTATACACACACAAGAAAACAGACAGAGAGAAACAGGTGGGATAGGTGTGATGTGAGAAAGAAACAGGAAGGTAATACAAAGAATAAGGGCAAAGTACTCTTTGAGGAAGGAGTATCAAAAAGAACATTCTAGTAGACACATGTGTGAAATTCTTCAAACCCCCACCAGTGAGAAAGCCATGGTCCTGTGCCAATAGCTTCCTCCCCTCCAAAGGCAGGAGGCCTGAATTGGAGGAACTGATTCTGAGTTACATGAATGGAACTGTATTAAAAGTATTTACAACATCAAAACATGGCATATATTTTAAAAATATGAAATAAATGCATTCAAGCTCCTTTCTAACATCTGGCTCTGTCCTCTGCAGGTGCTGCTGGTGATGTGCATGTGGATGTTCCCCTCCGCTACCTGGGAGACGTCAAAATCTCAGAAGATGCCACCTTAGGGGAGCTGAAGGCTCAGGTCAGACTTCTTCCTGCAGCGTACCTGAGTGGGGGTCTGGCTGCTTCCAGTGAGATATTAATCTATTCTTCTATCTCCTCTTCCCTCACTTACAGTCTGTTCTGATATGGCATGTGTTACATGCCATGTTCAGTGGTAAGTACCCAGCAGGCGACACGCACACGGCTCAGCTCCCTGGTCTTCTTTTCCGCCAGCTGCCCTTGCGGCTCTCATTCCTCCTCCTCTGACAGGCATGCTGTGCTTTCATTCAAATATACCCTCAGTGACTTGCAGCTTATGTTTATTTTTACCTTTTAGGTAAACATGATTTATTGAAACATTTGTAAAACATTCAGTTTAACCTTTACATTGTTTTTGTATCATTGTGATCCATGTGTTATATGTTATTAAAGAGGCAGTATCCATTTCCCAGGTCAGAATATCAGCTTTATGTCAGATTATAGTGTCTTGTGTGTTAATATTCATAGAGAAAGAGTGTTTTGTCCAAATGGAAAGACTAAATTGAATACAACACTAAATGTTTCAGAAGCATCTTACTATTGTTGGACTGAAGTGAACATCCCTTCTTCCTCTTGAAAAAAGGTGGGGGCAGATAATAAGAGTATCAGTCACTAACGTTTGACCTGTGTCCTCAAAAAAAGCAGATGGTTTAATTATCATGAGACCAAGTAGGAAGAGACCTGTTTTCCTCATATTGGATTGAAAGATACAAAGTTGCTGTTTTTAGGTTAAAATGGATGAATATTGGCCATTTTATATACTACAACCTAAATAATATAAATAATTACCTACTCCTCTAGAATTAGTGCATCAGTTTGGGGCTAGCAGTAGGATCCAAAGATATTGAAATATTTCAGAATCAAAAGATACTTCTTGGGCAATGCAGACACTGCTAGAGAATCACAGGATGGATGTAGACGAGGCCCTTGCTTCCTCTACAGTGACTCTGCTCTTGTGAGTTAGACTCATCTAAAAATTAATTTTAAAGTTTCATTTTCTAAAACATTCTGATCAAAAAAGAGTTTTGGGCTCAGATTTAGAAATGGAAAACTCACTTCTCTCTCAGCTGATTAGTTTGAGTTAGTTCTGGGAATGTTTCAGTAGATAGTACCATTACTCAAGATACTCTTTCCCTCAGATGTTCTTGTATGGTGCTTCATTTCTTCCTAAAGCAGTATCTTTTTAAGAGTGCTTTTCCAAACCCTCGGGCAAATTTCTACAAATGCCTGTTTCTTTTCTAGGCTATGACCTTGCCCTCCTTGTCGGAGTTTTTCATCCCGTCCCCTGCCTTCCTCAGAGCCTGGACAATGGACAGTAAGCGTCCCGGGAGGCTTTTACGAAAAAACCAGCAGCAGCTCAGGTGGGTTCCTTGAATTCAATAACAAAGCATGACCCTGGCAATTCCACATGTCAACTGGGTGACACTTCTTACCGTAAATCAAACTCTGGAACAGCTTCAGTTTCCATATTAAGTATCAAATGTAGCTTCATGGAAGTTTACTATGTTCCAGAGGCTGTGAACAGAATTTTGAGTGTTTTTTTAATAGCTTTATTAAGCTGTAACTGATATAACATTGTGTAAGTTAAGGCATACAGCATGTTGATTTGATACACATACATTGTAAAACTATCACCACCATAGCGTTAGCTGATGCCTGTATCACATCACATAATTTCTTTTTCGTGGTGAGAACATTTAATATCTATTCTCTCAGCCCCTGGTAACTACCGTTCTGGTGTCTACTGCTATGGGTTTGGCTTTTTCAGATTCTACAATAAGTGAATATTATACAGTATTTGTCTTTCTCTGTCTGACTTAATCTTATTATAATGCCCTGAGGGTCCATCCATGTTGTCACAAACAACAGCATGTCTTTCTTTCTTGTGGCTGAAAATAGCCGTGTGTGTTTGTGTGTACACACTTCATCTTTATCCATTCATTTGTTTGTTGGTGGACATTTAGGTTGCTTCCATCTCTTAGCTGTTGTGAATAATGCTGCAATGAACATGGGAGTGCAGGTATTTCTTTGATAGCCTGTTTTCATTTCCTTTCTCATTGATATCCTGAAAAAGTAGGATTGCTGGATCATTTGGTATGGCAGTTCTATTTTTAATTTTTTGAGGAACCTTCATACTGTTTTTTCACAATGTATGTATCAATTTACATTCCCACCAATAATACACAAAGGTTCCCTGTCTTCCACATCCTCACCAGTACTTATCTCTTGGGGTTTTTTTTTATTTGTTTACTAGAGGCCCAGTGCATGAAATTCGTGCACGGG
>NW_005370965.1:81838-82206 GCF_000412655.1 Myotis brandtii
GGGTGTCCCTCAGCCCAATCTGCATCCTCTCCAATCTGGGACATCCCTCTCACAATCCGGTACTGCTGGCTCCTAACTGCTCGCCTGCCTGCCTGCCTCATTGCCCCTAACCGCTCCCCTGCCAGCCTGATTTACACCTAACCACTCCCCTGCTGGCCTGATCGCCCCCAACTGCCCTCCCTGCTGGCCATCTTGTGGTGACATCGCGTGAGGGCGTGATGCCACCTAGGCTTTTATTATCTACACTAATAAAAGAGAAACATGGTAATTAGCGTACGACCGCTACCCTTCCCATTGGCTAATCAGCATATCCTTATGCAAATTAACTGTCAGCCAAGATGGCGGCCGGCAGCCATGCACTGAAGCGA
>NW_005370965.1:83469-100961 GCF_000412655.1 Myotis brandtii
GGCCACAGGCCGGGCGGGGGGCCCCCCCCCCCCAGTGCACAAATTTTTGTGCACCGGGCCTCTAGTATAGGATAATAACCATTCTAATAGGTGTGAGGTGAAAACTAGTGGTTTTGATTTGCATTTTCCTGATGACTAGTGTAGGATGTTGAGCACCTTTTCATGTACCTATTGGCTATTAGTATGCATTCTTTAGAAAAATGTCTATTCATTTCCTCTATTTTTTTTTTAATCAAATTGGGGTTTCTGCTATTGAGTTTTATGGATTTTTTATATATTTTGGGTATTAACCCCTTATCAGGTATATGATTTGCAAATACTTTCTCCCAGTTCATAGGTTGCCTTTTTATTTTGTTGGTTTCCTTTGCTGTGCAGAAGCTTTTTAGTTTAATGTAGTCCCACTTGTTTATTTTCACTTTTGTTGCCTTTGCTCTTAGTGAAATCCAAAGAATCATTGCCAAGACCAATGTCAAGGAACTTAGGAGCTCTGTTATTTTTCTAGGAGTTTTATAGTTTCCAGTCTTAGGTTCAAGTTTTTAATCTATTTTGAGTAGATTTTGTGGTCCACTTTTCCCAGCACCATTTATAGAAGAGAGTATTCTTTCCCCATTGTATTTTCTTGGTGCCTTTGTTGTAAGTTAATTGAGCATATATGTGGATTTATTTCTGGGGTCTCTGTTGTGTTCCATAATAGATCTATGTGTCCGTTTTTATGCCAGTACCATAATGTTTTGATTATTATAGCTTCATAATATAATTTCATACAAATTCCATACAAATTTTAGGATTGATTTTTCTATTTCTGTGAAAAATGCCATTGACATTTTAATAGGGTTTGTATTTTACCTGTGGACCACTTTGGGTAGTATGAACATTTTAACAGTATTCTTCTAGTGCATGAATATGGGATATCTTTCCATTTGTGTTTTGGTCAATTTCCTTCATCAATGTCTTACAGTTTTCAGTAGACAGACCTTTCACCTCCTTGGTTAAATGTATTCCTAAGTATTTTATTCTTTTGGATGCTGCTGTAAATGGAACTTTCTCTTTCTGATAGCTGTTAGTGTATAAAATGTAGCTAGCTGACTTTTGTATATTGATTTTGTTTCCTGCAAGTTTATTTATTAGTTTTAATAGGTTTTTTTGGTATAGGATTTAAGTTTTTCTAAATATAACCATGTCATCTGCAAATAGAAACAGTTTAACTTCTTCCTCTTACCTAATTGCTCTGACTAGGACTTCCAGTACTACGAAATAACAGCGGCAAGAGCAAGCATCTTGTCTTGTTCTTGATCATAGGAGAAAAGCTTTCAGCTTTTCACCACTGAGTATGTTAACTGTGGGCTTGTCATATATGACCTTTCTCATGTAATTTCCTCTATATCCAGTTTGTTGAGTTTTTAAAAGATGTTGAATTTAGTCAGATGTATTTTCCTGCATCTGTTGAGGTGATCAGATTTTTATCCTTCATTCTGTTAATGTGGTATGTCACACTAGTTGATTTGCAGATATTTGACACAACCTAGCATCTCTAGCATAACTCCCATTTGATCATGGTATATGATCGTTGTAATGTATTGTTGAATTCAGTTTGCTAATTTGAGGATTTTTGTATCTATGCTCCTCAGGGATATTAGCCTGTAATTTTCTTTTCTTAAAGTGTCCTTGTCTGGCTTTGATATCAGTGTAGTGCTGCCCTCATAAAATAAGTTTGAAAGAGTTTGAGAAGGATTACTATTCTTTTTTAAACGTCTGGTAGAATTCATCAGTGAAAACCATCTGGTCCTAGACTTTTCTTGGTTGGGAGATTTGTGATTTTTTATTCAATTTCCTTAGTAATAATTTGTATTTTATATTTCTTCATGATTCATCCTTGTAGGTTACATGTTCCTAGGAATTTACCCATTTCTCCTAAGTTTTCCATTTTGTTGGGAGTATAATTATTCATAGTAGTATTAAAGTTTACATCAATGATGAGAGAGAATCATTGATCGTCTGCCTCTTGCACGCCCCCTACTTGGGATTGAGCCTGCAACCCGGGCATGTGCCCTTGACTAGAATCAAACCCAGAACCCTTCAGTCCACACGCCGACACTCTATCCACTGAGCCAAACCAGCTAGGGCCATAGTCGTCTTAAATGTATAATATTTTGCTTATTAAGACAGCTTAAAATTGACAAAAAAATGTTTTAAAAAATTAAATGATGTCACTATTATTTTGTTTTATTGATTATCAGGGAATATAAGTTGGGGAAGAGAACTGAGATCTGCTTAGAACCCCTTCAGAAAGAAGAACACTTAGGGTAAGAATTCCATGTCTTATCACAGTGGGTGGCTTCTCAGTGGTATGGCAGATTAAAACAGATTTTGTTCTGTGTAACATGGAACCCATTTTCCATAGAAATTAGACTTGTTCAGTAAGTCCAAGTGCACACTAAGCCCACTCAGCAAGACTCTGTTGATGCAGGTGGAGAGTCTGAAGTCAAACTGCCTTATAGCACCTCTCACTCTGGCCCTTCACTCTACTTTTTTCATCCTAATATCAAACCTGACATATTATGTCTCCCACTACTAGGATGTAATCTTTGCGAGAGCAAGTACTTTGTTTTTTGGTCATGGCTGTATCCCCAATATCTAGAACAGTGCCTTTGTCATAGTCAACGTATTTTTTGAATAAAGAAGCACCCCAAAGTTTCTTTCTATTATTTTTTCACTACAGAAGAATCTTTTTTTATTTCTATTTTTTTAATATTTTATTGATTTTTTACAGAGAGGAAGGGAGAGGGATAGAGAGTTAGAAACATCGATGAGAGAGAAACATCGATCAGCTGCCTCCTGCACACCCTCTATTGGGGATGTCCCCACAACCAAGGTACATGCCCTTGACCAGAATCGAACCTGGGACCCTTCAGTCCGCAGGCCGATGCTCCATCTGCTGAGCCAAACCGGGTAGGGCTAGAAGAATCTTTTATATTGTACGCCATAAGCGTCTGTAGACGCAAGTGGCAGCCCTGACCAACTTTAAAATCATTTTTCGTGAGAATTTTTAGCTGAGAATATTCAAGAACACCTGAATTGTAATATATTTATAATATTCATTGCAAATTGATTTTTTAAATTAAATTCAAAATGTCATGGCGTGTGGGGATGGTTTCCATTTTGGACGCGTGGCAGTTAACTGAATAAGCCGTCTTTGTTAGCATCACCGAGTGTTAAGATTCCTTCACCTGACATCCAGTAACTTTGATCGCGTTCTTTCAGCCACACTGACCTTCCTGTGATGTGACTGTCTTAATACAAATTGTGTTACCAGTAGCTTCTGGGGGGGGATTTCTGGATCAAATGATATGGACATTTTAAACCTTTTAAAATAAATTATTCCTTTCCAGGTAAGTTATATCAATTTATGTTCACACAGTGTTTCTGAGTATTTACTTCACCTCATCCTCAAATCAACATTGAATATTGTCATTGTATAAAGGTTTGCTTTGATTGCTACTAAGATTGGGCATTTTTTTCAAAGGCTTGTGAGCCATTTGTAGTTTGTGAATTATTTCATACATTTTGCCTGTTCTAATGGGGTCTAACGTGTGTGAGCTCTTTCTGCATGTCTGTTTTAAGCAGGATCTTTTGTTTTCAATAAGCAGTATCCCTTTGAAGCCTGTGCTCTGCACTTACTTAGACCCCTAACCAGCTTCTGGTTCCTCATCGTCCTCTTCACCCCAGCATCTGTGCTGACCCTCCACTCCCTCATGGAGAAGGTTCGGTCTCCTCCAATTACTCCTTTTCTCCCATTGCATCACTCTTTCCTTTGGTAAAAACACCAATATAACAGAAGTAATCTTTAAAATCACTCATTGTCGCACCATCCTAAAAACAAGTGAAAGAGTAGTTTTCACTTCTCCCCCTCCAGCTTCCAGTCTTGCTTGCAGTTTTTACTTCATGTACATAACAACTTCCATAGATCTCTTTTACTCCCATCTTTCTGACTGTTCTTTCCCTCCTCCCTGGCTACCCCACAGCAGTCAGATTTTTAGCACCGCCCAGGCAGTCACTGTGCTGGGAACCCTCTCGTCTGGGAGGAGCTTCACTCCATCCTAGGTCAGGATGAAAGGAAATGAGGGTTTAGTGGCAACCTCTTATAAAAATGAGAAGAGCTGGAGGGGAAGCTTCACACATCACCCCGCTCGTATCTATCGTGTGTTCCTCATTTTACTTCAAAGCTGATGTTTTACTGTTTTCTGGTGCAGCCCTCAGGACATGCTGCTGAGGACACAGATGCGCCTCCCTGGCGAACGGGCATATGCCCTGCCCGTGGACGTGGTGTGGGACGCTGCCCGGGGCACTGCCAGCTCCCTGCGGCAGCGAGTGGCTGACTTCTATTCCCTTCCTGTAGAGAAGATTGAAATTGCCAAATACTTTCCTGACAAGTTTGAGTGGCTTCCAGTGTCCAGCTGGGTAAAGTGTGGGGCTTCCTGCATAACAACAGCTTCCCTGCAAGTTTTCACAGAGGGAATTTAGTAAGAATGCGAGGTTGTTTTCTTTATTCAAGATGCTTGATTTTTCTATAGAACCAGCAAATTACCAAGAGGAAAAAGAAGAAAAAGCAAGATAATTTGCAGGGGGCACCTTATTACTTGAAAGATGGAGATATTATTGGTATTAAGGTAAGTTGTTTAACAGCAAGTTTCCCACTTTGACAAAACACCAGGATTAGATGGTTTCGTAGAAATGATTTATGAAATCTTCAAGGCACAGAGTCTTTTGTATATAAATTGTTCAGAGCACAGAACACGAAGAGGGAGAGCAGACAGCTCCTCATGTGGCCAGTGGGGCCTCAGCACCAAAACCCTAACTGTGGGTCTGACCTAAGTAAAATGCTGCTGTAGGTGTGAGTAGGTACCTGCATTAGGTTACATTTCCTTCCATTCCTAGTTTGCTGAGTTCTTTGTTGTAAATCATTAAAATCGGTGTTACTAAGAAATATGTCCTTGACATGGGCCATTCTTACATTCCTCCGACAAACCTGGTTTGTTGTCAATACTTTTTAATTCTTTAATTCTTAAGTGAACTATTTACTGATAATCAATTGATTTAATCCCTTAATCACCACTTCTAGTCAACACTGTATTAGACAATTGACCCTCTTCCCTAAAAAGTAAATAAGGTTTTTCCCGCGGCAGACACAGCTGATTCTCACAGCCAGTCGGCCTGGTGGTCAAATCCCTCTAGTATTAACTACAACAATCAAGGCTCAACTAGAACAAGACTGCGCACAAAGACCACAAGGGGGTGCACCAAGAAAGCATAAAAAATGCGGAGACAAAAAAACATGACAGAAATGGACGATATAGAGCTAAAAAACGCAATTTTGAGGGCTTGCAAAAATGTGCTAGAAGCTGCCAATAAACTTGAGGAGAGACTCACGAAAACTAATGAGACCCTCGATGCTATGATAAAGAACCAACTAGAAATTAAGCATACACGGACTGAAATAAAGAATATTATACAGACACCCAATAGCAGACCAGAGGAGCGCAAGAATCAAGCCAAAGATTTGAAATGCGAAGAAGCAAAAAACACCCAACCGGAAAAGCAAAATGAAAAAAGAATCCGAAAATACGAAGATAGTGTAAGGAGCCTCTGGGACAGCTTCAAGCGTACAAACATCAGAATAATAGGGGTGCCAGAAGATGAGAGACAGCAAGATATTGAAAACCTATTTGAAGAAATAATGGCAGAAAACTTCCCCCACCTGGTGAAAGAAATGGACTTACAGGTCCAAGAAGCGCAGAGAACCCCAAACAAAAGGAATCCAAAGAGGACCACACCAAGACACATCATAATTAAAATGCCAAGAGCAAAAGACAAAGAGAGAATCTTAAAAGCAGCAAGAGAAAGAGACTCAATTACCTACAAGGGAATACCCATACGACTGTCAGCTGATTTCTCAACAGAAACTTGGCAGGCCAGAAGGGAATGGCAAGAAATATTCAAAGTGATGAATACCAAGAACCTACAACCAAGATTACTTTATCCAGCAAAGCTATCATTCAGAATTGAAGGTCAGATAAAGAGCTTCACAGATAAGGAAAAGCTAAAGGAGTTCATCACCACTAAACCAGTATTATACGAAATGCTGAAAGGTATCCTTTAAGAAGAGGAAGAAGAAAAAGGTAAAGATACAAATTGTGAACAACAAACATGCATCTATCAACAAGTGAATCTAAGAATCAAGTGAATAAATAATCTGATGTACAGAAAAAAAAAAAAAAGTAAATAAGGCTGTTTACCTGCCATGTTTCTGCACAGGACATTCAAGAGACTACAAGATCAACATCCATAAAATTCTAAGGTAACTAGGAATACATCCAACAAGAAGCCTTCTAAGACCTCTCCGGAGAGTATCACAGAAATTTTGAGTGGCGTTAAAGCTTCAGTTTTTACCATGTTCTTAGAAAGGAAGCCTCTCAGTAGTAACAGTGTCGTCCCAGGGAAAACCCAGACGGATTACATTAAAGAGGATAAATATGTGGAAGAGCTCGGCCAGGGTCCTTGCCTGGTCAGCATTAGAACTGACGCTACAGCCCCCAAACCGACCCCCACAGACAGGGAACTGACAGGTATTTCAGATCCACATTAAAAATTATTATTCAGTAAGTGGTTCTGGGGAAATTGGTTCCATGTAGAAAAAAATGCAGTCATCATTTTGGTTTTCATAAAGAGGGTGCTCAAGCTTACATTAGCCCCAGGTCCCATAACATCTGTGCACCTCTGCTCACACCAAGCACAGCAGTCAGTGTAAAGGCTTACATGTGAAAAGCAGTGATTTCCAATCTTTAGAAGAATAGATGTAAGAAAATATTTGACTTGGGATTTCTTAAAATAAGAAACAAAATGCACAACTCAAAGTATTGATTAAATTGACTACATTAAAAGGAAAAACATTTATACATCAAAAGAAACCGTCATCAGAAGCCAAGCCACAAATAGGAAAAGATATATGCAACAATAGAATTAATAAGGATCATTATCCAAATGTAAAATACTTCTACCAATCAGTTTCAAAAAAAATACAATCGGGGAGAAATAGGCAAAGATGAATAATATCTGGCAATTCTCAGAAAACTAAATGGCCAATAAGCAGATGAAAAGGTGGGCATCTTCTGGGTAGCCAGGGAGCTGCGAGTCAGCAGTGATTTGTGGCCAGACCCCCAGCACTGCGTCTAGCCGCTCTGGAAGCGGCGGGCAGCACTCAGGAAAGGTAATTCCACTCAGTCATCACCCCAGAAAAACTCACACTGGGGGCGAGGAGACACAAAAATGTCCACTGTGTGACAGCGTAAATTGGGAAGAACTTAAATGACCCTCAGAAAGGGGATAAAATGGGGAAAAATACTGAAACAGGTATAGAACACAGCAGTTAAAATTTATAAACCAGAGCTGTGTGCGTCCAGGTGAACATATCTGGTGTAGAAAATGATGTCCCAGGATGTTTTTTTTACAGAAAGTCTAAGCCATGTAAATGCTGAGTCCGCCTCCTGTGCTGCCATCGAATGACAATGCAGACAGAACACTAGCACCCAGTTGATGGTGGGCTTACCTGGAGCAGGGGTGGGCATCAACCGAGTCTGTCTTTTCCTTGGAAAATACTAAAATGAAGCAAATATGGTAAAAGGTTAGCACTAATTGCTAACTTTCACTGATAATTCTATTATAGGCCATGTACACATTTAACTCAGGTTTCCTCATGGCAGCCAGGGGAAGGGGGGAGCTAACTGCAGGGCCATGCCCAGCCCTCACTATCCTGGGGACATGGTGTCTGTCCCATTATCTCTGTATTTTCACAAAAGCACATCATGTACAAGTTACTGGACTGGAGATTACAGTATTTGTTGGGATAGTTTCTCCCGAGAGCAGAAGCAGGCAGCCCTGCAGTTGTGTAGGTCCCAGCCTAGGTGACCCAGTCAGCTCCCCCAGAGCCATGTGGTCCTCTGACCTATGCTGTCCTTCGGGGTTATCTTCCTTCAGGTTAACATTTTGATTGGTTCACACTGAGGGTGGCCAGTATTTATGGTAAATAAATTCAGATGTAAAACTGACGGCAAGCACTGGGAGAGCGCTCGTCCCTCAGGAGGCCATGCTGAGCGTCCTGCGTCTATAACGCACTGCCAGACACTTCCAGGAGGTTCCCAGGAAGTCAGACGGGTGCACCTTTCAGCAGCTCCAGTGGAGCTGGAGGTGCTGGGTGGACATGGCTGCCCCCAGACCACAGCGTGTTTCTGCCTCTCCCTGTCGTCCTGATGGGGCCTGTGCAGGGCTCACTCCAGGGGCAGCGTTTTTAGTCACAAGCAAAGGTCGGGTGGCTGCAAAGTCACTTCTGCTCTGCCTGCCACTCGGTCTGTCATCAGGCACTAGAGTGTTTCCTGTCAGTTATTAATCCAGTTTACGTAAAGGTGGATATATCCTTATGTTGGTTTAGGTAATTTTCACATAAATTTACATACTTTATTCAAACGTAGGCTAAAACGATGTCTGAATACGTGGCTCCTTCCTTATTTTGAAATGCAGAATCTCCTGGTGGAAGAGGACGATGACTTCAGCACAGTCCGAGATGACATTGGGAGGGAGGACCCTGCTCTGGGGAAAAGGAAAAGGTAATGTGAGTTTTCTCACTGTCTCATGGACGCCGAGGCCTCTGGACGGCTCGCTCTTACTCACTCAGAGCTCTGGCCGAAGCCTCAGGTCTCATTACAGGGCTGAACACTTTGGAGAAACTTCGTGTCCTTTAGAACATGAACCAGGCCTGTGAGCTTGGGACAAAGATGCTCACAGCCTCACCTCGAGGACGCAGCCACACAGTTTCATCTCCTCCCCCCTCCCCCCCAACTTTCTGGGTCTTTCCTTCAGACACAGAGGTCTCAGTCACCTGAAAACAGGGGCATTCCCCATCACAAGTCCACCAGCTGTCACCTGCCCCTGGTGGCTGCTCCAGAGCTGCCTCACCTCACTGACCTCTTCCTGCCAGGCTCCTCCGGAGTCAAGTCCCCCTGCTCTCCCCGCTCTTACCCTTTCCTCTTCTGTGTACAGTGGGCTTGCTCCCCTGGCCTCTGGGCCACCTATACCTCCCAGGACCTCCAAACATCCTCTGAAACCCACACTTCAAACCCCAGTGCCCAGACCCAGCTCACCACTGCATCGTCACCTCCATGCAGGCCACACTAGGGGTGCCAGTCCTCCTTACTTGCTCCCCACTTTGGTCTCCTGAAGTCATTCCACACCCCTCGACCTGGGTGGGCCCCGTGTCAGTGACTGTGAGTTGGTGACAGCCTCTGTCTCCCACAGCCAGGAAGCACTTCGCGTGCAGAGCAATGGCCTTCTCTCCAGTGCAGAGACACCTGGCCGGCCCCACAGACCAGAAGCTTCTCTGTCCATCCACGTGGGGAGTTTCAGATAGCGCCAGCACCGCTGAGGTCCCTGTGGGCTCAGGTCCAGTCGGAACTGGTACCAGGGCCTGGCCAGCAGCGGGCTCTGCCCCTGCCAACTTTGCTTGTGGTTCCGTGAGAGCAGGCTTGTAGGCTGCTTCCATTTTATTAGAGGGACGTTTGGTCTCGGGCCAGGCAAGTGCACTTTCTCACCGGCCTGCACAGCATGGCCACCGATGGACTCCCAGCTGGGCTGTCTTACAGGTGCCAGTGAGACTGCACTGGACCCAGCCACCACAGTTACAAGAACATTGCCTAGTTCTGCATCGACTCCAGGCTCGCATAGCATGTTGGCCAGTGAAGTGCACACAGTCCACTCTCCTCCCTTCACTGTTCAGACAACGTAGTATCTGCATTCAGAGCTTCTGAGAGCTCAGCACGCTGATGGGCTGGCCAGGCTGGTGCAGGACACAGAGGGAGTCTGTTCTAGTTCAAAGTGTGTCGTCCATGATCAGAACGTTCCGGAAGCCTGTGCGCTGAGCTAATGGTCTGAGAAACCTCTCCTGAAACAAACAAAGGAAACGTGCACAAGCTCCTTTTCCTCTCCCTTTAGCATGGCCAGCTACGGATTTAAAAGATGTAACTGGCATTTATGACAAATGCTGCATCTGTGTTACGAACCGACTGACACTTAGGACACAGACGATTCACTTAACTCAGTCAAAAGTGGGATTCCTGAAAAGAAAGTAAATTCTTCACTTTTATGCCTCCAACAAGGCGAAGTACAGTTACAACGTCACACAAATCTCTCATCAGCCCTTCATCACCGACATTAAGATAGCACTTCCATGTTCAGAGGTGGACGAGGTCTCCTGTCCCGCTCGCTGAGAGAGGAAGTAAGTGGACATTGGGTTGGATGAGCCCGCTTTTGCCTCCTGTCCCCCTTCCAGCCTCATCAGAACCAGCTGGAACCCTCAGTCTCCTCCCTATTTGTCTGAGGTTGTTGGGTCTAAACTGTGCTAATTTGTAAGAAGTTGGACTTTCACTAGCAAGCTGCCCCCATGTTCTCAACACTCAGCCCGCCTCAGGATGCGCACTTGGGGTGGCGGCATGTTTGTGAAGATCCTGGACTGTGAGCTCAGTGTGGCTGGGAGCCCAGCCCTCGGTGCAAACTCTCCTGTTCCTTTTACTGTAACTGACATGTCTCCTGCTGCACCCTTCGTGTCATTTTAAGGTAATGAAGTAATGTAATAACTGAAAGCTTTGCTGTTGAGAAGCCAGACACCTCACTGGATGTGACTCACCAAGACAGAGGGGGATGGGTGGGTGTGCCTTAGGGTCCGCAGTGAGCCGCCGGGGCCTCCAGCTCCTTTTTTTCTTAAAGTTGCGATGCACTGGGGCTGCAGAGAGAGCTGTACAATTTAATAAAGAACAAATAAATTGTCTTCACGTTCCATTTTAAGCTGACTGCTTCGTGTTCCGCTTGGACTTTTTTCCCCGAGTGCATGTCAGATGCTAAATAGCATGGTTTATATTTGGAAATACTGTATCGGGACCACAGTAGAAACAACAGAAGCATGTTTTGGTTTTAAATAAGTTCAGATTCCTGGGAAAAACTGTGAAGAAACTGCAGTGGCCTTTTCCTTCTAGGGAACAGAACTGGCATAGGGTGCAGAAGACAGTTACTCGCCCTGACGTTTTTCTGCCAAAAGGGGTTACAAGAATTCCAGTAATCCATAACTATGGCTTCACAGGCACGTTTCCCTCTAGAACGGACTTGACTGTGCAGTATTACAGGCCGTTCACCCCATCGGGGAGGGGGCACGGCAGCTCATCTCATTCTGTTCTTGATTGTGTCACATCTAAAGCAGGGCAGTAATGCGAGTCAGTCAAGTACACAACAAACTCATTTTGTGTTCTGGGGACTCACTACCTTTCAAAGAGGAAAGTGAAGCAGTGAAATTCACACAGGTCGGGAGGGAGAAATGTCTACATTCCCTCCAGTGCTCACCCCTCCCACCCAGGCACCCTGTGGCGCTGGCCTGAGGACTCCTGGCTCATGAACCTCAGAGCTCACAGCAGAGCTGTGGCAGCCGTTCCAGGCGCTGGTGCCTTTCTCTCTCTGCTGGTTTCCACCTCCCAGAGGTTTCCCCCAGGTGGCGAGACGCCACCAGCAGCGCTACACTGACATCCTCTCAGACTCTGCCTCATTCTAGGGCTGGTAAAAGTCCTGGGCCTGATACCCATGGGCTCAAAGTGGGTGCCCTGCCCACCTTGCTGTCACTCCATTCAAATAAAAGCGGAGGGAGAGCAAGGCAGGTGGGGTTGCCCACAAGAGACCCCAAACAGAAACATCAAATGTGACAGCACCCAACTTGATGTTAACAGCTAGTCCACCTACCAGCGGACCACACATGTCCCCCTCCACAGGCAGCTCCTGCTCCCCACCGTCTTGGGGGAGGACAACAAGGTCCTCTGGGATGTAACACCTCAAGGTTCAATCTACAGCTAAATGACATGTAAGCCCAGCCTGGAACCAAGTACACAAGGAGTGGTATGACCACAATGAAACCTCTCTTCCGAGAAACAGAAGACGCCCAATGCAGCAGTCACAAGCCCAAGCTGCTACACGATGGCACAAACTCCCCGCCCACTTGTGAGGTGAGCCCCTGCCCTGCTGCACTGGCCACCCTGTTCTGCTCCGGAAAGGCTCGCACATCCGCGGTCCCTGTGGGTACACCTTCCGTGGGTGTTGGGAGAACCTCACACTTGGGCACTGCCTTCCCGAGGAGGCTCATCCTGGAGGCCTAGGGGCTGAGGTGCCTGGGGACCAAGTGAGCACAGGCTTTCGTCTGCCAGCTTGGAGTTTGGCTGGCAACACCATTTCCTTAATGGCTCAGAGACTTATGGTTGAATCTGCCTCTGAACAACGTGAGCCAGGGAGCCTTTACCTCCCCGCCAGTGCTCACCTTCCATGTGTCTACAACCCGTTCATGCTTTTGTGATCCAAACTGAGGAGGCTGAGCACTCGCTTCTGCCTGATACAGACAGGTTCTAAGGCCAGCACCCTGGCGGGGCTGGTACAGTCAGAGCTGCCCCCCCCCGCCCCCGTGGGCAGCTCCCCTGTGCAGCCCACCTCAGTGCTCTCAGGCCACGCCTCCATTGAGGCCTCCACACCACAACCATCTGCTCAGATGTGCCCAGTCTGCTCAGCTTTCTCTGCACCAGTTCACCCATCTCTTGTAGGGGCCCTGGCCCCACACCTGCATAATCACTGTAACTCATGTCTCTAAAAAAAGCTTTTGCTTTTCCCATACAAAATCATCAACCTCGATACTCGCTTCCATTCTCAAGCCATCCATGGCCCAAGCTAGCTGCTGGAGGACCAGCCATCAAGTCCACCCTCCAGGCCAGCAGCAGGAGGAAAGAAAGGCATGCTCCCAGGTTTTTAAGGAAACTTTCTGGAAATCCCAGTAAATACTTAATCTTTTTTACCAAAAGTAAGTCACATCAGTCAAGCTGCAGAGGAGACATGGTCACAGCTGCAGGGCATATTTGGGCGCAACCACTACGGTGCAGGAAGGAAAGGAGACCTGGTGTTTGCAGGCATCAAGCAGTGGCTTCCACAAAAGCTAAGAATCTTAGAAATGCTCAAAATTAGATTACACAGCACGGGGCCAGCACTAGGGTACAATGAGACCTTGGACACAAAATGTAAAGGCACCCAAAAACTCAGTAAGCAAGCTAGGTCATTTTCAATACAATACTTTTGGAAATCAAAGTTAATGCAGAAAAGCCTATGATGAACAAATTCAACTTATTTTTAGAGCAGCTGAAAAATGTCATTCTGATGCAGTTTCGAAGGATTTTGGCAACCAACATTTTATGTCAAAGTACAAGGAATGAGGACAAGAAATCAGACAATGAGAGATCCAAAACAGGCTTGTTTTATTTACACACAGAACCACTTATTTACAACCCCTGATGTGGACTATGTACATAGCAACACAGCAGGCATATGCTCCACGGTGAGTGCTGTATAAATTAAGATCATAAATATGAGGGTGAGTCCCACCCAAGAACACAAAATCTTTTCTCCAACACTCTCCAGGGATCCTTCCTGCCCCCACACTGACAGGCACCCCACCCTAGGACACAGCAGGGGTGCTGGAGCGGGCAGAGGTACAGCCCCACGTGCAACCACAAAGACACCACAAGGAACGGACGCCCGCCCTTCACTGCCGCACCTTCATGCAAAACTGACGTTCATTCCTTTGCTTCTAACTGACGAGATTTTTAAAAATGGCTTTTATGTAAACAGTGCTGCTTTCATCACTGACAACGTGTTAACTTTAAATACCACACACGACCCAAACCTAACTCCCCCCGCACCTCCTCCCCGAGCTCCAGCCTGTCCTGTCCCATCCAGACGCCCTGGGAACCTCAGAATCCAGGTGCCCACCTCGAACAGGGCAGTGCCTTTCTTCACCTTCAGCTGTTCTGATGGGGAAGAGAATCATGAGGCAGGGAAGGCAGACACAACTGCCTGGTCTCACCTCCAATGAAGGTATGTGCAGAACACGGGGCTCACTCCAAACCCTGCCGCCACGCCACACGTGAGCACAGGAGTGGGCACCCAGAAGAACCACCAGTGGGAGCACCCCCAAACCAGAGACGGGTGCCTGGCCATGCCCAGGGAGGACCCACTGGGCACGCTGGTCAGAGGGGTCTGCAAAGTGAGTGGCAGGTAAATGCTGTTCAGCTGTGAGTCCCCAAGGGGCCCCTATGGGTGACTCTGGACAGCGCCCTGAGGCCTCCTGCCCAGTCCCCTCACAAGGTCAGCCCTCCCCTTTGGGATGCGGGATCCTGGCACCCAGGGGTGGGGGTCATAGAACCCCCTTTCCGGGGTGGAAGAGAGCCCTGTAAGGTGTGACTGTCTCTGGAAGGGCAGCAAGGGGCAAAGTCAAAGGCAGTGACGGCTTGCAGAGCTACACAGGCACCGACACCTCCAGGAACCTGGGGCCTGGCAGCACCAGACGAGAAGCCACCCACGGGTCAGAGGCTCTCAGGATAGCCCAGGCAGCAGCCTGTTGTCCCACAGAATGGACATGCTGTCTCCAGAGAAATACTGACCCAGCGCAACACACAGCCTCCGTTGCAGGGAGGCCACCGGCCATCGGGTGCTCCCTGCCCCGGACAGCACCGAGGCTACTGCATCCTGGACACACAGGACCACGTACCCCGCCGTAGCTCAGGAGGGACCCGAGACATACGGGGCAGGGGTTCATCAGCCCTAGAACGTGGTACCTGTTTACCAGCTCCAGGAGGAGCGAGTGTTCCTTTCTTTTTCACGTCACATTTGAATGAACAGGACTGGAAATGCATCCATGGTGCCTACGAACCAGGGAAGGCAGGACCTCATAATAAGCAGGGACATCTGCAGTGGGTGGCGGCCTCGTAGGGCTCCGTGGAGAACCATGAGTGGCTGGCAGGAGACGGTGCCTGACAACGCGCTATGAAAGGGCAGAGAGGAGCCCTGGGACACTTGTGTGCAGCCCAGCCAGGCTGTTTCTGCTGGGATGCCGGGGGCCAGGGAGGCCAGACCTGGCCCAGGATGTAGGTCAGCGAGCAGAGAGGTGGTGGCACAGTCACCACATACACCACTGGGTTAGAATGGTGCGTGTCCAAAGGTAGCCATGTTGGTGTGCCCGAGGCCCTGGAGCTGGCCAGGAACAGTGTCCGAGAGGCTTCCTGTCACGAGCACAGGGCGTAGAAATAGCACCATGAGAAGGGCCCAGGACGGGCCCCGCCTCAGTCGCAGGTGGAACGGAGGACGCAGGCCGAGAGGGCGGAGGCTAGGCCTCGGTGGCAGGGGGGCTGCGGCTCAGCTCCTTGATGCCACACAGGATCCTCTTCATGTGGCCCACCTTGGTCACGCCGAGGTCCTGCAACAAGAGCACAGCACCCTGATGCCAGGCAGCAAGCCAGGCCCCGGGCGCCACCATGGGCTGCCCAGCAACTCTGCACACAAATGAGGGAAGTGATGGTGACACCAGATGGACAGGAACGGCATAAAAAGTGACAAGTGTGCAGCTGCCTCCACACCCCTCCTGTGATCCAGTCACTAACACTGTTGAGGGAACATCACCCAAGACAAAGACCACACACAACTGGCAGCAAGTAAAACCCTCCCTCCCCAAGCACCACTGCCCAGGACATGGCCCCGAGACCACAGCCCTGAGCTGGGCCAGGCGCCCCCTCTCCTGTCCCTCCTGAGATGAGGCGAGGCACCCAGCCTGCAATGTAAGCCGTGCACATGGACACAGGTGAGAAGGGCTGCACTGGAGAAGCTGCCAGGCCCCCAGCAGCCACAGGGTCTCCCTGACTCTAATCGACTGTGTCACCAACAGAGGAACCTCTGTGTTCGAGTCCTCCACCACAGGGAGCTCTTCAGTGACAACAGTTCCCATCCAACCAGGCTCAGCAGAGCAAGGTCCCCCCCGCCCCCCCGCCTGTCTGCTCTGGCTCTTTCTGGCTATGGTGGGTAGAGACACCACTGCCCAGAGCACCGCACACGTCACCCTGAGTCATACACGTCACCCTGAGTCGCATACGTCACCCCGCGTTGTACACAAAGGACCCAGAAGAAACGTAAAGAGAATCCTGATCTGGGACATGGCCAGGTCAGAGGGAGGGGACAGACAGCCGCGGGCAAGCCCAGGTGTGGAAGTACCTTGAGGTCTCTCCGCTCCAGGTGCAGGAGCTCGGAGCCCCGGATGTCGTGCCGAGTGAAGATGTCCTTATACTCACAGAGACTGAGGTGCTCCAGCCAAGCAGCAACCTCCTCTGTCCCCCAGAGGTGAACTGTCAGAGACGGAAAAGCAGGAGAGCAGTGAGTGCCAGCGTCCAGCACCAGGCAGGCAGCAGCGGGCACCCGAGGTGCCCCAGACACCCCAGCAGCAGGCACCCTGAAACACCACAGTAGCCAGCACCCACGACACCCCAACAACAGGCACCCCAGAACACCACAGCAGCCAGCACCCACGATGCCCCAGCAACTGGCACTGCCCTGAGATGTGCAGAAAGGGGTGCAGCTGCGGCAGGAGCTGGTGTCTGTCCCTGCAGCCCTGTCCCCGTGTCCCCAGAGGAGTCAGAGGCACCAAATGGAGGGAAAGTGGGTCTGGCTGTCCAGCTAAAGCCAGCTTTCCCTCCACCTCGAGCAGTTTCAGCCGTTCACCTCCTGGCACATAAACTTCTGCGTCACACCAAAAAGTATATTTTTTGCCGATCTGACAAAAAATATAGGCATAATTTTGATTTATTCATTTCGGATGGCTATTGTTTTGCTGGCTGCTATGATTATTTTTTAATTGGTCAATCTAAGGGAAAGAGGTCAGTGTCCCTGACTGAACAGTCAGGCACTGCATTTTTTAAACATTCTGCAGCACACTGGTTGAAAATCGCTGTTCTAAGAGGGTTCATTTCAGTTTGAGCCACAGCAGGAAGGGAGACACGCAGAAAGCTCATTTAGTCAGAGCCACAATCATTAAAAGAAACCCAATTTCTGGACAAGCATGCAAAAAGAATAATCAAAGGGCACTGCCCCAGCGGGCACCAATGCCACCCAAGCCCAGGCTGGACCCTGGCACCCAAGGGCGCTGGGGACAGCAGTGCTCAGGGCCGACTCTTCAGACAGAGACTTTAAGCACCAATTTGCTGACCCAAAAGAAAAATTTCCTTTAGTATCATTTTCTATTGATTTCACCACCCACAAGAGCTGGTGGCCCAGGTCCCCGAGGTGCAGGGGCCTTGATCAGTGAACCGACTGAAAGGTAATCAGCAGCCCCACAGAGGAAGCAGGTCTGAGTGGGAGCTCTGTGTCTCTGTCTCGTCACCACTGCTGTCCTCCCACCCCAAACCCCCAATCCAGGCAGGCAGGTGGCGCAGTGGCCAGTCACCTAGTCTACATGGGGAACAAGTTCAGGGCAGGAAATGACAACGGTCAGCACCCAACACAGAGGGAAAAGCAAGGCACAGTTCTGTAGCTGCAGACAGATGACTCCTGTA
>NW_005370965.1:100986-102990 GCF_000412655.1 Myotis brandtii
CGGCCTGGGAAATCGGGGAAGAGCCACAGGACCAGGGGAGGAAGGGGAGGCTGGGAGGCACACACAG
Organism: Myotis brandtii; assembly: GCF_000412655.1. Taxonomy (NCBI): domain Eukaryota; kingdom Metazoa; phylum Chordata; class Mammalia; order Chiroptera; family Vespertilionidae; genus Myotis; species Myotis brandtii. Next base: position 101,054 of record NW_005370965.1, read on the forward strand.
CGGCGCACACAGCCAGAGGAAGGAGGCAGGTACCCGGGGCTCCCAGGCTGCTGTGGGCATCTCTGTTCTTGCTGTTCTTCTCCTTCTTAAACTTGGTCACCAGGCGGAATTTTCCGCTGCGGCTGCGTTTGGAAAGATCCATCACATTCTGTGTGGAAAGCGAGAAACACTGAGAATCAGACCCCAGGGCACCAAGCCCCAAGTCACACCTGGATCAGAGAGGCAGCAGGGCCAAAAGATGCTTTGTTCCAAACTTACTTATTCTTGTGTTTTTCCTTTATTTTTAGCCTAGTGTTTATTGTTAATTTCTAATGCCTTTTAAAAGTGGTTTCACAGTGATCCCTGTGTGTATTTTCATATTTCACTTTTCATTTTACACCATGCATTTCCCATGTGATTAAAAAGCTTTGTAAATATTATTTAAACTAGAGGCCCGGTGCATGAAATTCCTGCACAGGGGTGGGGGTGGAAGTGTCCCTCAGCCTGGCCTGCACCCTCTCCAATCTGGGACCCCTCGGACATCCCTCCCACAATCCAGGACCACTGGCTCCTAACCACTCACCTGCCTGCCTGTCTAATGCCCCCAACTGCCCTCCCCTGCCGGCCTGCCAGCCTGATCTCAGCCCTAAATGCTCTTCCCTGCCAGCCTGATCTCAGCCCTAAATGCTCTTCCCTGCCAGCCTGATCTCAGCCCTAAATGCTCTTCCCTGCCAGCCTGATCTCAGCCCTAAATGCTCTCCCCTGCCAGCCTGATCTCGGCCCTAACTGCCTCTGCCTCTGCCCCCACCATCATGGTTTTGTCCAGAAGGATGTTCGGTTGACCGGGTCTAATTAGCATATTACCCTTTTATTAGTATAGCTATCAGTACCATTATAGGAAGATTATTAAATAGGTTATTTAGCCAATCTTCTAGTGCTTTCCCAGGCTGATGCCCCCCTCTTCCCTCCATACCCCCCACCCCCACCCCCCGCCACCGTGGCCTGCAGGAGTCATCTGTCTGCAGCTACAGAACTGCCTTGCTTTCCCATCAGTGTCACGCACAACTTCCTAAATAAAGCTTTTCCTGCACTTTGCACTCTTCCCTTGGATTTACTCCTGGAGGCAGACTGTCAAGGAGGGGAGCAAGCGTGACCCTGGCCAAAGTCCCCACTGGACAGCCACAGCCCCATAGCGCACTCCAGGGGCCGGGCAGAGCCAGCACTGCCCAGCATCCCTCACTCGACTTTCCTTCCCCCCTGGTGGGCCTGTCTTCCGTACACACAGATACCTGTGTTTCAAGCTGACCGTGTGTCACTGGCTGCACTTGCAAATAAAGCCACGTTCCCTATTCCCCAGCGCATGTGCCCCTTTTTTCCTGCCCTCGCCGGCTTGGAATCCGCCCCAGGACCCAGCCCCCTACATCCCCACACTGACCCTCACGGTTAGACTTCGCAGCTAATGATAGGGACATTTGGTCACACTGAAAAAACTGCATAGGGATGTTCACTGGCACTGCACCAAACCTAGAGTTTGAAAATGACAAGTACCTCATAGTGGGAATGTGCTGTGGAGCCGCTCGCTCTAATCTCCCTGCACGCCCTTCAGAGTCGCCTTCATGGACTTCCTATCATAGGCATTCTAAGTTTTAAGTCCTCTACTATGAAAGTCTAGCTGCTCTGCTAGACCTTCAGCTCCCAGGCGATCAGCCCGGCTCATGGGTCCCCCACACAGGCTGGCACCCACCTCGCACTTCCCAGCGCTTCCTGCAGGAGCCAAACAAAATCCTGTTCCTGCGTTTATATAATTTTTATTAGTGTAAATGAGCATTACATTTATTTCTAACTTTTAATATGGATATGTTCATCCATTCATGACAGGAGACCAGTAGAATGAGGCTGATTATCAAAATGTTATCTTACTTTGTCTCCCCAGCCTTTTATTTTTTATTAAAAAAAAA
>NW_005370965.1:103251-103595 GCF_000412655.1 Myotis brandtii
TGGAACGCTTCACGAATTTGCATGTCATCCTTGCGCAGGGGTCATGCTAATCTCCAATTTTAGTATATGTGCTGCCAAAGCGAGCACTCCCCAGCCTTTTAAAATACACACATTTCAGATAAATTATTCCACCAAGACTACTTCATTAGCAACTCTAAGAGACAATGCTCTCTTCTTTAAACACAATCACAGCACCATTATCACGCGAAACCACCACCAACAATCCATTTATAGCGAATGAATTCTCTTTGTGCCCAATCTCCCCAACTGCTTCACGGTCGGTCTGTCCTCAGTACGCTGATCTGAACCAGGGCCCTGACCAGGTCCCCAAGCAACCTCAGTCT
>NW_005370965.1:104316-119292 GCF_000412655.1 Myotis brandtii
CCACTTCACCCACCAACAAAGCAGCTGTCTGTCCTGTAAGAGCTGATGGCTCCCTGCTCCTCCCTGCAGCGCAAGGCTGCTCAGACATGGACACTTTGGGGCAAGAGGAGATCACTGGCTAAGCCCATCCCTCCCTTCCCCACCAATGACCTGCCTATGCCAGTATTTCCCAGGGGACAGAAAATGACCTTTTAATCCCGCTGCACTTTCCAGCTAGAGTTCTTTTAAAAATCATTTCTTTCATCAATTATTTGATTTAAAGAAATGACTTGTACGGATCTACTGATAACACTGAATTTTGGAATCAATGTGCTAATTTTAAAAAATAAACAAAGTTCTGGACATTTGTTTCACAATACTGTGAATACACTTAACACTAAAGTTAGACAGGACAGAGACTGGTACCTTTTATGTTTCTCCCCACAATTTAAAAAAATGAACTGGGACAATGTCCGTCTTTTTCCAGCTTAATGCTGCTTCTTACATGTGGAAGTACACATTCCTTGGCAGTTTGCCTTTGGAAGCTGTATTTACTTAGATTATTTTGCAAGTTGTTCTGTGGCTATTCTTTTTTAAATGTCTTCAGATTTCAATTTGTATAGTTTAAATTTTTCCTGAAAAATCAACAGTCTCATCAAGATTTTAAAATTTATTACCATTTCGAATATACGTAAAGGAGACCAAGATGGCGGCATAGGTAAACACCGCAGCCTGCTGCCGCAAACAACCACTTCAAAAATACAACTAAAAGACGGAACGGACATCACCCAGAACCACAGGAAGGCTGGCTGAGGAGAGACTCTTCAACTAGAAGGAAAAATAACAGCACTCCGAGGCTCAGAGGAGGCGCAGTGTGGAAAATACTCAGGTGCGGAGGTGCGCGCGCAAAGTGGGCTGGTGGCTGAGGGCGCGGTTGTCGTTTTCAATCAGGAGGGAGTCTCAGACTCTGAGCCCCAGATCTGGGCGAATCGCTGGGGACTCGGACTCCAACGGGAGAAGCGGGATTGTCTGGCATCAGTTGGAAGGTAGCTTTCGCTCCCGAGGTTTGCAGCGGTTCCTGGGGTTCTGAGAAGCAGAGCCTCTGGGAACGGGACTGAGAGCGGCCATAACTGCTCCCTCCTCCGCCCTGTTGATCCCGCCCCGCCCAAGCCCTGCGCAGAGCCATTTGCCGGATCGCCTCAGGCAAAGGCTAGATTAGCACCTCCCCAGAGGACAGAAGTTTGCCCACGGCAGACACAGCTGATTCTCACAGCCAGTCGGCCTGGTGGTCAAATCCCTCTAGTATTAACTACAACAATCAAGGCTCAACTAGAACAAGACTGCGCACAAAGCCCACTAGGGGGTGCACCAAGAAAGCATAAAAAATGCGGAGACAAAAAAACATGACAGAAATGGAGGATATAGAGCTAAAAAACGCAATTTTGAGGGCTTGCAATAAACTTTTGGAGAGCCTCACGAAAACTAATGAGACCCTCGATGCTATGATAAAGAAACTAGAAATTAAGCATACACGGTCGGAAATAAAGAATATTACACCCAATAGCAGACCAGAGGAGCGCAAGAATCAAGCCAAAGATTTGAAATGCGAAGAAGCAAAAAACACCCAACCGGAAAAGCAAAATGAAAAAAGAATCCGAAAATACGAAGATAGTGTAAGGAGCCTCTGGGACAGCTTCAAGCGTACCAACATCAGAATAATAGGGGTGCCAGAAGATGAGAGAGAGCAAGAAATTGAAAACCTATTTGAAGAAATAATGGCAGAAAACTTCCCCCACCTGGTGAAAGAAATGGACTTACAGGTCCAAGAAACGCAGAGAACCCCACACAAAAGGAATCCAAAGAGGACCACACCAAGACATATCATAATTAAAATGCCAAGAGCAAAAGACAAAGAGAGAATCTTAAAAGCAGCAAGAGAAAGAGACTCAATTACCTACAAGGGAATACCCATACGACTGTCAGCTGATTTCTCAACAAAAACTTTGCAGGCCAGAAGGGAATGGCAAGAAATATTCAAAGTGCTGAATACCAAGAACCTACAACCAAGAATACTTTATCCAGCAAAGCTATCATTCAGAATTGAAGGTCAGATAAAGAGCTTCACAGATAAGGAAAAGCTAAAGGAGTTCATCACCTCTAAACCAGTATTATACGAAATGCTGAAAGGTATCCTTTAAGAGGAGGAAGAAGAAAAAGGTAAAGATACAAATTGTGAACAACAAACATGCATCTATCAACAAGTGAATCTAAGAATCAAGTGAATAAATAATCTGATTTACAGAATGAACTGGTGATTATAATGAATCAGGGACATAGAAAGGGAATGGACTGACTATTCTTGGCGGGGAAAGGGGAATGGGAGATGCGGGAAGAGACTGGACAAAAATCGTGCACCTATGGATGAGGACAGTGGGTGGGGAGTGAGGGCGGAGGGTGGGGCGGGAACTGGGAGGAGGGGAGTTATGGGGGGGAAAAAAAAGAGGAACAAATGTAACCTGAACAATAAAGATTTAATTAAAAAATATATATTTTATTGATTTTTAAAAAATATATATTTTATTGATTTTTAAAAAATATATATTTTATTGATTTTTAAAAAATATATATTTTATTGATTTTTAAAAAATATATATTTTATTGATTTTTAAAAAATATATATTTTATTGATTTTTAAAAAATATATATTTTATTGATTTTTAAAAAATATATATTTTATTGATTTTTAAAAAATATATATTTTATTGATTTTTAAAAAATATATATATATAAAATAAAAAAAAATATATACGTAAAAAAAAAAAAAATTTATTACCATTTCTTTTACTATAACTTACTTTATTTTCTTGTGTTTTGTTACATTCTCTTCAACACTGCATTCTGTTCATTTTTTCTTTGATTATATTTGCCAGAGAGTGGTTTGACTTATTTTACTTTCCCAAAAACCCAGCTCATAGATTTGCCTTATTTTTTTTCTTTCAAGTAAATGACTTTACTATTTGTCAGTAGAAATGCCACCATCCCCTCCAGGGTTCCTTGGGGCCTCTGCACTTCACCCCCATCTCCTCCCTCGAAAGGGAGACTGAGCCGGAGTGCGGTGGAGGGAGCACTGAGTGGTAAGGCGGCCAGCAGGGGAGCCACAGGAGGCTCCAGGGCCCAGTGCTGTTCCGAGGACATCTGGCTGCAATTTCTGGCCTCAGGTTCCATCAGATGAAGGCAATGCCCCAGCCCCTCCCTGTGTTGCATGCTGCCCTCCCTGAGTGCAGAGCGTTTCTGGTTTGTAACTAAACGTGCTCTTAGGCTCCACCTACCAGTACTATTTCCCACCGACTCCTGCAAGAACTAACACCTGCGCTATCCCTTGAGCCCATGTCCGGGAACCTAGAAACCAGTGGCTCTAGACATGCTTATAGGGTCACCACAGGGACGACCTGTGGTGGTTTGTGTTTGTTTCTGTGGCGGCTGCACAGCACTTGGTGATATTTGTTTTTAAAACATTCTTAGGTTTGAAGCATTGGAGCCATAATCCCTGTGACATGGGCTTTTAGTACCAAGACCAGACAGTCCCAAACAAACAGGGTGGGTTGGTCACCCTGCAACCATGCACCAGGCTGCGAGCCCCCCATGGCTGCAGCTGCTCCTCTGCCCATGAACTGAAGACAAGCCTAGCCCTCCATTCTCTGTCTTCAGAGGAAATCTGTGTGGAGGGAGGAGCCCCGACGTGGTCAGGGCAGGACGTAGGAGCACAATTTCCACTCTGAGTTAGCATCTGAGGCTTCCTTGTGCTGAATACTGTGCTGCTCAATGTTGGTGTCCAGCAGTTACCTTGTGGGATGTGTCACCCAGGGTGAACTTCCTCCTGGCCCACTCTGCTCGCTATCCCTGAGAGGAAGGCAGCCTAGGGTTTGCCTTTATCCAGACGCTGCCCACAAAAACAACCCTTCGGCAAGCACCTGTCTGGGCTCTTCTGCCTGCTCTCCGGGGCAGGAGGTGACTGCATCCCAGGGCGCAATGTGCCTGGGGTCCTGTCTGTCCAACTCTAGAACCTGTGCCAAGTGGGGGGTCTCTAATGCGTGAAGAAGAAAAGTGTGAGTAAGTGTCAAACACACCAACTCTGTCCCTGTCAAAAACAAACTTCCAAAAAGCTGCCATTTAACCGACCAATGTTTGTCCACAGGAGGGGAAACAGTGGGTTGGGCTCAGCCTTCTTTCTACCCACTCCCGGGTCAGCAGGCAGTTCTGCTTCCAAGGGCAACACATGCCCAGTCACCAAGGGTCCTTCTCGATACCACCCCCCAACTCCTTCCTCCCGCCAGCCTCTCTCCACAGCATCTGACTAGAGAAGACTCGAGAAGCCATATCAGGGACTACAAGACTGATATCATCTTAACCCCAAAGCTGTACAGAGCACACTCAATACCGGCACCTAGGGTGCCCACGCTGAAGGCCTGTGCCCACATACCTCTTCATCACTGGGCTCCATGGGCTGGCACAGCCAGGGGGTGTCCACCAGCTTCCTGAGCTGTCGGTCCATCTCGGCAAGAGCAGCCCCCAGCCGCTCCTTCTGAGGGGGGTCCAACTGCTGCTCCCGCGTGGGGAAGAGAGACGCGCTGGTTATTAGCAGTGGAGGTGGGGCCACGCAGTCCCCAGGGCTGAGCTCACTCAGAGAGGTCCTCTAAACCTCCCCTTCTGAGGAGTGTTGGGGGAGAGAATTAAACTCTCCTTTCATAAACAGTGGAGGAAACCACGCCTGCCGGACAGTCACACTCACAGGGCTAACGCTTCACTTGCCTCCCTGTGCCGTGGGGCCCTCTGTCAAAAGGGACAGACCAGCCCGCCGGCACCAGCTGCAGGAAATGCCCTTCCATTCCAGGATAGCATGGCACAATGGAGGGAAGAGCAGAGGGTATTAAAACTAGACTTTTGGGGCCATTCTCCGGCTGTGTGACTTTTAGCAAGTTGTTTCGCCTCCTCGGCCTTCCAAGTCCTCATTTTTTAAAACAAGAAGGTTGGTCAGGCCATCCCTCGGCCTTTCCTATTTTAGCTCCTGTGACCCAGTAACCTCCCCACCCTGAGTGCTTCCCCAGAGCCGCCGCTTCAGCCAGGTCTGCAGGGCTGAGTGAGGATGGGAAGTGAGCTCGTGTGCCTACCAGGGCCCAGGAGGATGGTTGCCGACCTACAGACGTCTAAGGGAGAATTCTGTCTACGATGACAAAGGCGGTCACATCTGCAGGAATCTGACATGCTAGGGATGGCGTGGGTGAGGTGTGGCCAGAAGTGTGTGCTCCAACCACACAGTCAGGTCACAGAATCTCTGAGGCCCCTCCCAACAATGAGTAGATTCTTAAAGCCAGAAAATCTGGACTGAAATGTGCGACAATGGCCAAGTCCCACAGCAAGAGCCCAGCTCCTCAGCTCACCAGGGCCATCTTCCCGGACAGCAGCAGCTCTGTCTCGCTGCGCAGGGCCTTCATGTTGTTCACCATCTCCAGGACAAAGCTGCAGTTCAGCCCCTGAGAACAACCAGGATAGACACCATGGAGGAGGCCCGAGGGCTACACATGCCCAGAGGAGCAAGACCGGAAAAGGGCAGGTACCTCCGTGGTTCTGGGCTTGCTGTACACACGGTCCATGGACTTGGAGCTGGCGTTGACGGCGTGGGCAAGTTCCTGCTCCATGTCTCGATGGGACTGAGCTATCTCTCGGATGCTAGAGAAAACGAGAAACACCACACATCAGAGCAGATGAAGGGTGGTCTAAAGTGGAAGCTGTAAGTGCACTGCTCCTAGGAATCCAGGACAGGTGTGCAGATCTGTGAGCTGGCTCTGAAAACACCCGTAGATTTTAAACTTCCATCTACGTAAACTGAGTAGCTCTCAAAGAGGATCGGTGGAAATAAATCAAAGCCAAGGGCAAGCAGAAACCCTGCTGGGCTGCGTGAAGGAGGCCAACCAGCACCAAGGGTTTGGGAGGAGGAACTCAACCCATGCATGCCGGCGATGGACGTGGAGCCTGGCGCTCCGGTGAGCAGAAACTGACCTGTGGATAAGGGCTCCCGCCGCCTGCCCAAACTGGTCCATCTGGGTGGCCTCTTCCTCGGACAGGATCCCCAGGTGCAGGGAGAAAGACGGCGGGCGAGGCAGTTCGCACTTCTGCTTGTCTTCCCAGGACTTCAGCGTGTTCTCAAATGCCTAGGGCACGAGAACCCAGAGTTACACTTTCTACTGCCCTCTAGGTGAGCATGTCTCTACCAATGACAAGCACACCTGACATGCTAGGCTCCCAGAGAGGGAGAGGCAGACTCTTCTACACTGGGGAAGAGAAACGGTCCTAGGAATTCCTACACCGTTGGCTTAATACCGGCGTCTAAAAAAGAATAATTTCCTAGAACTAAACATTAAAAACCCCCGAGTCTTCTTATAGAAGCAGCACAGGTGTGCCTGCAGGTGAGCCCTGGCCCCAAAGGCAGCCTCTTACCCTGTCTCGGGTGAGCATCTGGGCCCGGTTCTTGTGGATAATCCGAATGTATCCCGGAGGTTGGACCCAGGCCTCTCCGTCCACCTGCACAGGCACGCCCTCCTCACCCAGGATGGAAATCTTCACCGTGCGACACTGAGCAAACATCACAGCATTACTCGTGCACAGAGCTCACCAAGGAGCCTCACAGCCTCTGAGCACTACAGGAACCTTCCTGCCCTGCACCCTGCACAGGCAGCTGCCCTCTGGAGCAGCAGGCACCACACCCACAGCCAACCCTGCAGTCAGAGCATCCCTGTCCAGGTCGAAGCTCAGGGAGCCTTAGGGTCTGTGCCCTGGCCCCACTGTCCCCTCGCCCAGAACTGCCTCTGTGATCGCAGAGGAAATCTCAGTGATCAGACACAAACGCCAGGCCCAGGGTCGGGACGCACGGCTTCCAGGAGCCACTGGGTCCCTGAGCACATGCGACACCGAACAGAGCCAACAGCCCACAAGTGGGGAAGAATGCACTGCTCCTCTCTGCAACAAAAAATGCAGTCAAAGACCTAAAACAGTGACATCCCAGCAGCCTCCTTTGGGAATAGGCGGGACAACACAGGCTGCGGCTCAAGTCAGCTGGTGTGTCAGCTCCCACCCAGGTTTCTGGGCATAAAGCACCACCCTCCCCTACCCCACAGAAATAAGTAACGGGGAGGGGGTGGGGTGTCGCAGAAGCTACATCCCCTCCCGCACTGGGCCTCAGAGTAGCTAGGCGAGGCCACACTTTCTCCACCGGCCATATATGCTCAGCCTCTGTTCCTAAGCACAAGTTGCCGCTTCTGAAAGCTGCAGGCATGGACCAAATCCAGGCCAGGCCTGTCTCATCTCATCCCACCTCAGCAAGAGGGGTAGACAGGGGGCACCCCCAGAAAAAGTCAGGGCAGGGAGCTCAGGCTGGGTGCTAATTGGTCCCAATTTTGAGCACCCATTCTTCTGGGCTCTGCACCAGGATGCATTTATTGGGGAGAGTGCAGTGTCAAGACTGTGGTTCTGGGCCAGGTCCTGCTCTCCCAGAGACGGCCTCCCAGGCCCTCCCTGCCTCCAGGACCACAGCCAGTACCTGGGCAATCCGGTGATGCTGCAACTTAATGACCCGAGAGACAGCCATCTGCATACTGCCAAACACCGCGACCACCTCCAGGATCTTATCATCAAAGGACGGAGCTGCGAAGGTCTGAAAGGTGGAGGCAGAGCTGACCTGGGCTCCCACTTCCCTGAACACACGCCACATACTTCTCCCTGTTAGGGCTGTTGCGCTGGTGAAAGCAGACAGGCCCCTACAAGGAGGTGATGCGTCCTAACTGAAGCAGCAGCTACAGTATGAACCTGTTACTAAGATCCTGAAACCAAGCTGCCTACGAACAAATCCCGGATCTGCCACTTACTAGCCTTGTGACCCTGGCAAGTCACTTCATTACCCTGTTCCTCAGTTTCCTCATCTGTAAAGTAGAATAATACTGGTACATGCCTCTAGGGGTTGTTATGAGGACTGACTATGTGCACAGTCTCAGAAGAGTGACCAGCACATATTAGTGTCCAATTAGTGTTAACTATTTTTATTAGCTCTTATGTACAAAGGAAGCCATGCCCCTGGTTAAAACCTACCACTGCCTCCCAGAGTTCTCAGCATAAATTCCGAAGTTCTCCCCTGGCTTATACAACCCCATGTGAATTCTAACTTCTCTGCACCCTACCCGCTGCACAGTGCCATCAGACAACTTCTGCCCCATGTCACTGTCTAGCCACTAAGCCTTCCATCTGCTGCTCCCTCTGCCTGGAACAGCCTCCTCCTCTTCTTCCCTCCCCCAACACTCCACCTGACCTGGCTGACCCCAAATCATCCTTCAGGACTCAACATAGATGTCCCCTCCTCCTAGAAGCCTTCCCAGATCGCCACCAGTCAGGGTTGGGCCTGGCTTCTGCGTCACACCTGTGCCTCTGAGCACATCTGTTCTAGTCAGCCTCCCTTCTCATGAGCAGGGGACACCACCTGTCTTGCTCTCCACTGTACCCCCACTGCCAATACAAGAAAGGTGGTGTGCATCCATCCCTCTGTATCACTGACAGAGCACCCCAAGTGCTGATGCTCTATCAGGGCCCCAAGTGGCTAATGCTCCTTGAAGGGGCTGCCTCTCTAGTCACCGCCTCCCTGCCCCCAAGCTCAGGCCCATGCTAACCAGAACCCCTGTACGTACATCATCTTCCTTGGTGCCCCCCCAGAAGTTGGTCCCTCCGGCATAACTGGGAATATTGAGGACAGCAATTCCTTGGAGACTGGGAAGCGGGATGGGCCGCCCATCACACTGCGCGGTGGAGAAGCAGGAAAAGGAAAGGAGAGATTCAGGCATCAACCAGTCCTTCCTCACAGGCAACCCGCCCCAGGGCCGAGGAGGCCCCGCTGTGGGGGGCTCCCACCGAGGGGTCCACAGGGAGCAGCGCTCACAGGAAGCCCCCAGCTCACCTCCAGCAGGACCTTTTGCTCCAGGTTCTTATAGGTCCTGTGCAGCAGCTCTTTGGTCCCCAGCACCCCATACCACATCATGTTCTTGGTTCGGCTCCTAGAGAAGGAATGACAGAACGGGCGTAGGTCATGGCTTTCTTTCTAGTTAACTACAGTCATTGCTAAAAAGTGTGGGGTGGCATCTGATCACAAAAGGGTGAGACTCAGCGATTCTCAGCGACCCCTTAAGGAAGGACATGTTCCTGTTAGTATCTATGAAAGTAAGGCACAGAGGTATGTTTATTGACTGGAAAAGTAGTATTTCTCAAGAGAGTAATCATACCCTGAAAGGTAAAACTTCACAAAAATTTTATAAACCATGAGCTTTTCTGACTATAAAATTATGTTTACCACCCGACAATTGAAAAGCACATCTGTAAGTGCTGGTGATCAATGCTGCTGGGGGTTTCTGTCTTTTCTGGGTGTGCGATTTACAGGTGGAATAACCGGCCTGCCATCTCCTGACGCACTGTCCACTTCTTAGCACACTTTGTGTTGCCTGCCCCTGGATAGGAACCTCACAGACTTATGAGTCTCCTAAGAGACTCAGTCCCTCTTCCCATTGACTGGGGTCACTCGCTTTCTTATGCTGAATTTGCCCAAACCTGGACAGCCCTCGGGGAAGCCTCCTCTGAGCTGGCCTCTTGGACTTTCACCTGCTTCCACCCACCTTTGAAAGCACCTCCATTTGTAGACACAAGGCATTCAGGTAGCACACTGCACATCCTTTTATCTGTTGACTCCAAAAATTACCTTACTGACCAGGAGAAATGAGGAAGACTCGAGGACAGGTGTGCACACAGGTGTCACCCACCTGCACTTCTCCGGGTGCTCATCACGCTTGTTGTTGAAGTCCAGGGATATCTTCGCATCCAGGCCAATGCCAAAATAATTGTTCATGACACATTTCTCTGTGTAATACTCTCTGCAAAAGGGGTTTCAGAGCAATTAAAACAACCCTGTTTAGCAGCTTCCCAACCTCTAGCAGTTCTTCCTGAAGGCAAAACTCTTTTTTTTTTTTGTAACAGTGTTGAGAAATAATGTATATACCATATAGTTTACTCACTTAAAATGTACAATGAGATTTTGGGGGGCTGTTTTTCATTTTGTTTTATTAATCCTCACCCAACGATATTTTTCCATTGATATTTAGAGAGTGGAAGGGAGAGGGGGAAAGAGAGAGAAACATCAATGTAAGAGACACACATCGATTGGTTGCCTCCCACACAAACCCCGACCAGGACCACAGATAGAGCCTGCAACTGAGGTACATGCCCTTGACCAGAATGGAACCTGAGACCCTTCAGTCCGTGGGTCCGACCATCTGAAAACTGAGCCAAACCAGCTAGGACTACAACGCAATTTTGATGCAATCACAGAGTCATGTAACCATCACTACAATCCATTTCAGAATTACAGGATCACCCCAAAAAGAAAGCTCACACCGTTAGCCAGCACTCTCAACCCCTCCCCAGCCCCCGACAACCACTAATCAACTTCTTATCTCTATGGATCTGCCTCCTCTGAACATTTCATAGAAATGGGGTCCCAAAACAACAAGGGGCTCTTGCGTCTGGCTCCCTTCACTGAACAGTGTTCCCAGGGCTCAGGGCCTGGAGGAAGCAGGGCTTCGGGGGCCTGGGAAGTGGACAGGCAGGCCACAGAAGGCCATGGCAGCACAGACAGAATGACCAGGTCCTGGGGTGACGGGTGGCGGCCTGGTGCCCCAGCCTGGGTGGAGGAGGAAAGCAGCTTTGGGCTCCCTAGGTGAAGGAGAAGTCTCCCCAGTCTGAAGAGGAGAGAACAAAGATAGACCAATGGCTGTGGCGGCCAGACTTGGAACCTCAGAGATCTCAGATTAAGAAAACAAACAAAATATGGAGTTGTGGGGGGGAGGGGGGGCCAGGACACTGCTCACAGGAGGCCTTTTCGAGGAAACAATGTCAGGAAGGGTCCAAACAAGAGCCCAGGCAACCCCGGGAGGGGCCTGGAGTGAGGAGCAGACAGGCCTGTAGGTGGCAGTGGCAGGTCCTAGATGGGATGCCCAAGCACTGGGCAGGCCAGCACGTGGCAACAGGTGTCTGAACAGAGGCAGCTCCCTGGCAACTGGCCTGGCAGGACTGTCACTCTGCGTACTTCCAGCTTCACCTTCCCAAAACCCAGAGTCTCTGTAACCGCACATTTCTCAACAGCTCTCCCCGACCAAACCAAACACATGGTTGGCAACTTCTAACCAATCACTACCACCTGTCGCTAACTGCCCAGAACTTGCTATCAGCCAGCAGAAAGGAAAACCTAGAAGAATGGGTTTTCAAACACCATCTGTGTCTGCAATGGCGTGTACACACACAGGAACAGATTCAACTGAACTGCTGTACACACTGCTCACTGCCTCAGGCCAGGGGCAGAGGACACAGTGCGGGAGCACAAAGCAGCTCTGGAACTCTCCTCCCCACACATCTCAGCCCAGGACAGTGTCTCCCTGGGGATCACCAGGAGCTTCCAGCCCAGGGATCTGTGACTGCAGCTCTAACGGGAGCAGACCCCATAGGAGAAAGCAGCAGAACAGCAGGGGGGGTGGGGGGGTGGAGGGTGGGGAGGAAGTAGTCAGGAAGAGGCGCCAACACAGGGTCAGCCGAGGTTACCAAACAGTGATAATGAAGAACAAATGGAAAGTTAGTTCCCAACTGGAGTTTCTGAACCTGCCAAAAACTCAGAACATTACATATATTCAGAAGACGCTGCCTCATGACCATCGGAAATGAGCCAGGACAGGCTACATCCCATCGTCCCATTTCTGGGGTTTCCTTACCAGCTGACACCAGCTGGAAAAGGGTCCCCTAGTCAACTGCTCACAAATTACTCCAGTTAATGCCAAGTCACTTTTCTAGGCTCCAGCATTCTTTTACCAACATGCCCCCTTGGTTCATGCCACACTCACAGGTTTTCTGGTTCGGAGTTGAAGGGATCAGCATTAATTAATAAGCGACTGATAACTGAACCGCCAGGCAAGGAACCAGACATCCCCGCGCGAACATCTGTGAGGGAGACAACCCATATTCATGAGACAAAAGCAAACATACTGGTGATAGAAATCAACACCTGTGAGACACGTACAAAAATGGCTTGTGAAGACAGTCCTCATTAAATGTACAAAGCTCCGCCAGAATGAGCTCTTCGTACGACTCATCTTAGAACCCAGTCATCCAGCTTTGGAAGGCTACAGTCATGAGAAATAAACACCTTCAAGCCGCCTGCATCAATTTAAATCACACATTAAGGCAGAGATGAAACCTATTTTTGAACGTTCTGCCCATCCATGCCTCCAGTAATATCTTTATCACTGGCTACCCAAATGCTCCTCATTTCCGAGGGCTCACTTCCCAAGGGCTTCTGGAATTTTCTTTTTATTTAGTGGAGATTCACTAGAAATTGACAAATCACTTATAGGAGTAGATGGTGTGGCTAGGAGGCCTCCAGACTCTACCTGAAGCTGGTTAAGGGAGCCTTGCTGGCAATTTCAACCCCTTATGGCATTCCTTCCTATGAAGATAAGGTCTGTCACCACTGCCCCGGAGTTGCCTGCACTTCATCCCAGCAAATGAGAGCAAGGGCAGGGAAGAGGACTGGGCCAGCCCTCCCGGCGGCTAACTGCTCCTGCTGCAGTCATACTAGAAACAGAGGCACGACTCCACAGTCCCACCCACAGCCTGCCACCCTCCTTGTTCACTCAGGACAACTATTTTGCCTGCTTCACATGCGTTCCTGGAGCCCCACCCCCCTACCCCCACCTGCGAGGCGATCTGGGTGCCATCTGCCCTTTGTAATGACTAAGAGCACTTTCATACCGTGACCGAACTCTGAATTCTATCTACTTTCCCAAGGACCTATAGACTCTTGGAGGACAGAGACCCGGTCTCGTTTATTCCCACAGACCCAGTGCCGGGCAAAGCGACGGGCCTGACACCCTCCCACAGACAGGCTCACCACTGTGCCCACCTGGTGGTGGGAACACTCACTCGGGAAGAGGATCTTCGTGTTCAGCGCTGGCAGGCCATCCCGGCTTCCTGACTGGGGAGGAAGAGAGGCAGAACTCCCTTTGCTGATCAGCTTCTCACATGGGGACTTGGACACTATAAAAACAGGACACAAAGCCACAAGACTGTTCAAAACAAACCATGACTGACTACTGGGAAAGTTCACTAGGGAAATGCCAGGTGGAGGGGCCGGGGGAAGTGAGGAGCTTACAGGCCACTGGTCAGCCCATGTGGAGCTGGTGAGATAAAGAAAGAGGCCCAGAGAGAGAGACAAAGAGGGGACAAGAGGCAAGTGGGTCTGAATGCCTTCAAGAGGGTGAGGCTGGGGCGGGGCACGGAGGGGCTGGACCCTACTCACACTGGGGACGCGTTCTAAGTGGTCATGACCATGGAGTGAACTCCGAGACAGAGACCTGTTACTGGCTTGTCTGGGTACAAGGGAGGGGCCATGAACAGCCAGGGGGCAGGGACATTCTCCACACCTGGAGCCTGAGCTGTTCCAGGACAGATAAGGGGCACAGGAAGAGGACCCGTGGGGCTGGGTGATGCCCTGACCTAAATGCCAGGCCAGGCTGGCTCTGGCTGGAACAAATTTCCTATGTTCATGGCATGTGGCTGGCTGCAACCAGGAGGTTCTGAGATCTACTGGGTCTGGGGCACAGGGAGGTTCTGAGCCCTATTGGGTCTGGGGCACAGGGAGGTTCTGAGCAAAGCACACTCCTCAGCAGCAAGGCTCCCCCCTCCCCAGCACCCGCTCCCACCTGCCCCCAGACAAACGACGCACAGCAGGTGGTACAGGGAAAGGCCATGTGTTAAGCTTTCTGAGTGTCATAGGCCCGATCGCAGGACTGAGGGTCACCCAGCTGGCGGCTGTACCTTTGCGGAGACTTCTATGCTTGGCAACCCCGCAGCTCTCACTGTGGCACACGGTGTCCTCTGACTTCAGGTCCTTTTTCTCCTCTGACTCAGAGAGACCTAAGACAATCATCTCCTGTTCTTGGGTCTGGGCATTCTGCTCATCGACAGCTGCATGGAAAGAATGTCCACAGCTCAGCCCAAGGACATTACTGTAGGAAAGGCCGGGCTGATGGAGGTCCTGCTGAACAGACTCCCCTCTTCATCTACCAATTTGATTTTCCTTCAAATGTCCTCTTGGCTACAGCTTAGACCTGAAGCTCCCACCTCACCCACTGTCCCCCTGGGCCTACCACACTGCAAGTACCATGGGCACCGGGCATCCGTGCCAGCTGGCTGGGGAGGAGGGCCCAGAGGCTGGAGATGTAGAAAGAAGGTGAGTGAAAGATTGAGAGCCTAGAGCAGCCCTGGGAGATGTGGTGAGGGCTCCACCTCGTGCATCCACCAGTATGTAGGTAGGAGGTCACGACTTATTCTTCTCACGGAAGCAAGAAGCAGGCTGATCTGCTCAGAGTGAAAAGGTGAGGGCTAGGAAAGCATCTGAAGGGTGTGGACGTGTGAAATGGTTTCCGAGGGTAATGACAGACAAGACAGACCCAAGACAAGAAAAAACTTGCCGAGGAGGGATCTGGGGGTCTCGGCAAGGTTGGAGGCAATGAAGTTCACAGGTCAATGTGGTTTTTCAGCATTCTCATCTAAGCTTAGCAAACCGAGTCTGGAGAAAGGGAGAGACTAGCCAGGCAAATCTTTATCCTATGTGGTCTATCTACCTCTCCCAGGCCCCAGGCTGATGGTGGGCAGTCAGCACGCCAGGCCAATGACCTGCCCATGCCCAGGGCACCCTCCACCACTGCAGCAGTCCTGACTCAGACACCATTGTGCACATGGTCCCCCCACTTCTCTGACCACCTCCCTGGGCTCCCCCAACCTCCAACCTCTCTCTGTCCACTGACTTGATGGATGGGGCCCACCTCTCCAGGTGTCCTAAGAGCACCTCAGTTCTAAGCACCA
>NW_005370965.1:119395-146665 GCF_000412655.1 Myotis brandtii
AGCAGCCCCTCCTCCAACTGGAGGACACACATCCTGCAGGGCTGCACCCGAGGTTGGTTGGGCAGAGTTCCCACAGGTTAGCTCCCTTCTAGGGAGTGGGCCCCCTATTCAGGGATCAGTTTCTCCAAGGAGCCCCCTGCGTATGCCCATGAGGCACCTTTTCACCAGCCAGGGGCACCCTCCAGCTCTGCCTTTTACTTTCTGGATCCCTGGGTTCTCTTTCCACAGTCTTTACATCAGACCAAGTAGGTGAGCAGGGAGAAACGCTGCGGGCATGCGCTCAGGTAGGAGGTGCTGCCTCCTGTCAGGCAGCCTAGAGATAAACCGCTAGGCCGGAAGTGACCTCGGGCTATCAGGCTTTGACCTACATGGTGGATGCCTTTCCAGCACCATGTTCGGAGGAAACTGGGCGTGCCCAGCACTTGCCTGAAGAAAGCTCCCTTTGTCATTAAGAGACCAGCTACCTTTTTCTGTGTGTTCTATGATCTGACGAATCGCCTTCTTCAGGCTGTTGGCTCTCAGCATGAGCTGTTCCCGAGGCCTGAATATCTGCGGCCGGACTGGACATGCTGACCCCATCGAGCGGTCCACAGCTGAGCCACAGCTGCTGCCCGTTCCATCTCCATCTTCTGCCTCCTCAGCAATGGTGGGCGGCGGGGTGGGCAGAGAGGACGAGGCCTGGGACTCGTCATCCAAGGTCTTGAGGAGAGAATCCAGCTTCTCTTTCAGGACAGAGCACTGGACAGGAACAAATGGAGTGGAATGGAGTGCCTCTCATCCCGACACCCTCCCAGTCAGGGGCTCAGGGAACAGACCTTCTTGGCCATGACCTCAGACTCCTCCGAGCTCTCGGTCGTCTTCTCATAGGCCTTTCCCACTCGAGCCACAAAGTCCTTCACCGTCTCGCAGAGCACTCTGGGAGAAAGCGCAGAAAATCGCTTCTAGACACAGTCCTGGCTGCGGACTGGCCCCGTGTGGGCGCCCCTGCCCCCCCCCTCCCCCCCACCCTCCGAGGCAGCTGGCACTCACTTCGCTGATGAGATCACCACCGAGTGCTGGTCAGAAGTCAGGATTTTGGAAAGATGGGCCGCGACCGAATCTTCATAGAAGAGAATTTGCTGCACCTACAATTACCCCAAAACAGGGTGGGATCATTGTAGGAAGTTCACCCAGTGAACTCCTCACCCACTGCGCCCGCTAGTCGGGCCTCAGCTCACTTCCTTCAACAATCTGAGACCTGCCAGTGCTATCTGAAAGATGTCAAAGGCTTCATCCAGATGTGGACAGAAGGGCCTTAACAAAAAAGAGCATATTGATAAAGACTTACAAGTATCTCATGCTTCTTTGTCCTCTAGCCTGAGATTCACCACCAGCAGCCTGTGCTAGGAACTAGGATCTTCTATCCTGTTTCCATAGGCAACACTCCTTAACTCAGGTTCCATTCACAGCAGACAACACATCTGTCTACCTGGTTGGGAATGTGGCCTGGCCCATCTCCTTCTCTCAATGTAAGTTCCCCCTTCCTCACTCATCTCTGCCTGCTGAAATGGGAGATCTGATGCTGTGTAATCCCTAGTCTCTAGCCCAGGGCCAACAAACTTTACTATCAGCGAGACCAGCCGTGGGCAAACTACGGCCCGCGGGCCGGATCCGGCCCGTTTGAAATGAATAAAACTAAAAAAAAAAAAAGACCGTACCCTTTTATGTAATGATGTTTACTTTGAATTTATATTAGTTCACACAAACACTCCATCCATGCTTTTGTTCCGGCCCTCCGGTCCAGTTTAAGAACCCATTGTGGCCCTCGAGTCAAAAAGTTTGCCCACCCCTGAGCTAGACCGTACACATAGTCTTCCTCTCTTGAAAGGTACAGACCATTCTCTGCTCACAGGCCATGTCAAAGCAGGCCCAGGAAGATGTGGGTGGGGGCCAGTTTGCCAATCGCTGATCTAGCCCACTGTCCTTGACCCTGCTGGCGAGCAGACGGCCCCTGGCAGAGTTCTCTCTCCTGCTCAGCCAGCAGCCAGCTTGCCCAGTGGGGATGAGCACAGCTATGTGCCAGAACTGCACTACTGCAGGATATAAAATAAGGAAGGCAAAGTTTAGGCCCTTATGAACTATTAAGACATAATAGCCCTAAAACAAAAAGAAGAGTGAATGGTTGAACTGGCACAGCTAGCTGCAAAGGGAGGCAACGAAGAGGATGATGGGGCAGCAGCAGGTGCAGGGAGGGTGGGAAGTCCTAGGGAAGTGTCACCACGAAGGCCCCAAATCCTGATGACAACTGGGAAGCCTCCAGATGACCCACAACCTGGGGAGGTCAGAGTCCATGTGGCTCCACCTCAACCTTGAGCTGACCCTGAACTCCTGGTCTAACCTAGGGCTGGGCATGAGAGCACTGGGGTGCAGGGGAGGGGAGGGAAGGGGAGGGGAGGTAACCGGAAAATACCTCGGAACCCTCGCTGAAGTCCTCGGTGACGACGGTAGAAGAGGAGGCCTGCCGGGGCAGTTTAGTCTCGTAGGCCATGACACTCCACCTGCACACAAAGGCAGCTCCCAGCAGGTTGCTCTACCTCCCAGGCAGGCCCTACACCTCCCTCCTTGTGTCCTGGAGACCTGACCTTACAACAATTCTAACTTCATCTGTAAGTCCTTTATCTTGGCTGTGTCCCTAACTTGGCTCCTCCCATAGCTAAGAAAAAATGCTACACCAGTTAGTCACTATGGCTCCAGTGATGGAAGAGAAAGCCAGCAGCCAGCTCTTCATCAAATGCACAACATGGGAGGGGCAGCTGAGTGGATGCGTGATCAAACCTGCTCACGGCAACCACAGGATCGTGAAGAACATGAGCATTTTCAATGACACCAATCCACCACAGGCTCTGGTTAGCAGGATTTCAGACATGAGTCAGAACTCAAAGCAGTTCACCCAAGAAGGACGCCAAAGTGTTATTAAACACACAGAGACTATGTATCCAATACTTAAGATCCTTCTGGGAACAGAACATGAGAAAATGGGGTTGCTCAATTATGGATAACGAGCACTCTACTGATAGGCATCAGATGACGGCTGCAATGGCTCAAGGGGACAGAGCCACCTTCTTTAATAGCCCTAGTGGATCAGGCTTGGCCTCAAGAGAAGACCTCAGCACTCAGTTCATAACCTGTCTGTTATCTTTTTCATAATCCTGGTCAAAACTTAACTCCCAGGAAAAAAGAATTCCGGCTCAGGTCAAATTTTTACAACTATTTGTCAAAGGCCTATGGTTCGCAGGGACCCCAGGTAAGAACAGCTGGTCGAGGTGACCTGTCTCCAACCAGCTCCTGTGGTGCAGCACGAGAATGCGCCCCACTCACCTGTCCAGCATCTTGGTGCTGGCTCTTTCCAGCTTCTCCAGGATCTGCGGGAGCTGGGTGTCATCGTCACAGGCCGAGCCCCAGCCTAACACGCGAGCCAGGTCATTCCCTGTGCCCAGGGGCAGCACTCCCAGCTGACACTGGCAGAACACAGTGGGAAGATACAGTATTGAGCCCCCTCCTCTTTGCTGACAATGGTGGCTGAACTCAGTGGAAGAGACCTGCTCCAAAAGGGGTGGGGCTTCCATTCCAGGCAGAGCCACAGAGCCCACGGCCTTTCTAATCCCACAGAAAAGTCCTCCCTCTCCCACAAGCTGTATCTCACATGTTGCTACATTTTAACTACCCTCTAGTACAGTGGTTCTCAACCTTCTGGCCCTTTAAATACAGTTCCTCATGTTGTGACCCCAACCATAAGATTATTTTCGTTGCTACTTCATAACTGTAATGTTGCTACTGTTATGAATCGTAATGTAAATATCTGATATGCAGGATGGTCTTAGGCGACCCCTGTGAAAGGGTCGTTCGACCCCCAAAGGGGTCGCGACCCACAGGTTGAGAACCACTGCTCTAGTACCTCTCTGATCTACATTTCCCAAATCCCCTCCCCTCCCATTTTACAGCTATGGCCACAGTCCTGTCTCTGACTGTTGAGTGTCTGAACCCCTGAAGAATGATTCTGTAACTCCCACCGCCTGTCCCTCCATCCACTGCATCTGACTCACTGAAGCCAAGCTCATCTTCTAAAGACACCACTAGCGTCATCTTACTCCTCCAAAAACATTGGCAATGGCTTCTAAGTCCCATCAGAACAGGCACCAGGACATCCAGTCTGGCCACAAAACTCAAACACACCCAGTGCTCAGCCAACATACCTCTACATGCTATTCCCCAGAGAGACCACCCCCGCTGCACTGCTCAGGCCTCAACCCTCCCCTTGGAATTCCCACCCCAGAGCTCCCACCACAAGTCAGTCCTCAGGAAGCTCCCTAGACACTGGCTGCCGAGACCTCTCCACCTCCATCGTCTACATGCAGTGTGCAGGGTGGGTCACTGGTCCTAATAACTGCACACCCAATGGTCACCTGCTCCAGCCACAAGGGAGGCCCTGCCACCCTGGGGGGGACAGCAAGCTGGAGGGTGAGGACCAGAAGCCCGAGCACTAGGTGAAGAGGTCCTAGCACTGGCTCCCTGGAACCTAAAAGAAAAGGCACAAGCAGTGGAGGTGAAGGCATGGAGATGACAGTAATGGTCCAGCTGGAGAGGTGACCCCCTGCCAAGTCAGAGTTCCATCAAGAGGAGGGTAGTGAGGAAAAAGTCAGAGAAGCAGAGAAGGAAGAGGGAGCCAAACTGGGACCCTAGCAAGCTGTGTTATGAAGTCTGGATTTTGTCCTAAAGACAAGGGGCCACCAAAGAACACTTAGGGGGGTTCATGGGCAGAACTGCCCATGGTGAAAGTCCCCGGGGAGGGTGGACGGCAGCACACAGGGGCTAGCTTAGACACTCTGGGGTGGCAGGACTGAGCCCAGCAACTAAGTAGAAATGAGGAGGGAGGGCAAGGGAAGAATCAAGAATGACCAACTGCCAAATCTCTGGCTTGGATGTCTGGTGGATGATAATTTTCAGACTCTAAGGAAAGAAAGGGGGCGGGCAGGGCTGAGTGGTGCTCAGTTCTGGAAATGTTGGGCTTGAGGTGGGAAGGGGCAGCCAGGAAGACGAGAAACACCAAGGAAAGCTAGGGGAAAGATGGCTGACCAGAGAATCAAGTGCCACAGAGAAGCCAAAGGAGATAGTGCTCACTGAACTCAGCTGAGTGGATGAAACCTGCCTTCCTGATTAGTGACAAACTTGTAGGTCATCCTGGAAGTCAACAGAACACAGGACCTAAGTGTAGTGCTCTAACTTTACCACTAGAGGGCAGCATTCTCTTTCCTGAGCAAGTGGCCTTTCTGGAGAGTTCACTGTCCAACTTCCAACATCATTTTAGTGCCAGAGGCTAAAAAATGCCTAAAAACAGTCCACCCCACCTGAGAGTCAGGTCGAAGATCTGGAAAAAAGTATGTTGAAAGCAAATGACAAACTAGGAAAAAATATCACCAACAAAGAGTTTACACCCCTAATATGACAATAATCCTTAAAAATTAAAAATTTTTAATTTTTTTAAAGGCAAATACCCCAATTGAAATGTAGGCAAGGAACATAAACAGGTAACTCACTTAAAAAGTCATGGTTAGCCCGGATGGCGAGGCTCAGTGGTTGAGCATCGACCTATGAACCAGGAGGTGATGGTTCGATTCCCAGTCATGGCATATGCCCAGGTGGTGCGTGCAGGAGGCAACCAATCAATGATTCTCTCTCATCATTGATGTTTCTAGCTCTCTCTCTCCCTCTCTCTTCCTCTCTGAAATCAATAAAAATATATTGAAAAAAGAAAAAGAAAAAAAATTCACGGTTAATTGAGATGTTTGATTTCACCAGTAGTGAAGAAATAAAAATAAGACATACCCTGGAGAGCAGGAAGGGACAGAAATAGACTTACTGGAACTGCAAGTCACAGTTAGGCTTCCTTGGACCTCGCTCTATCAACAACAGACTCGTATCACCCATGCTGTTCCGTGCCTGCACTTTATAAATCAGCACGTTGTGGCATCTTGCACTCACCCCCTGGCAGGAAGTGGAGATCTGCGGGTGGTTTCCGCCTGGCAAAGCTCTGCGCTGAGCTAGCTCACTCCCCCACTGATGATCCCCTACCTGGGCATTCATAACGACTACTGGTGAAAATCATACAGACCCTTTCCCAGCTATGCTCTTTCAAAGAGCGTCCAACCTTTAGACTCTGATCTGTACTGCCACACTGCTGTCCTTCCATTATGCACCAATCTCATTTCCTGATGCCACAAAAAACTGTCCTTTCCCACACCTGTCCGTTGTTCATCTTATTCGTTTTTGCCCAACTAAGTAGACAAAAAGGTCATACCTTTACTTCTAACTGTGAAGTTCCTGTTCCCCTGTCCCCGCCCCAGCGCTACCAGCTCTTCCCTTCCAGACCTTAGCTGACCCCTGCCTGGGAACAGTACTCCAAGGGGACATGGAGTGTCACCAAGACAGCCCAGCTTGTCTCTAACTGTGACATCACCCCCCCACCCCCACCCCATTCCCAGGGCTGGGCTCCTCCACATTCAGGCACCTGTTTGTGAAGATTGAGGCTGTCGATTTCAGAGAGGACCCAGCCAACACTGCCGTCCCCACCACAAACCAGAATCCGGAATGTATCAAACTTCTGGAATAAGCGTAAGCTGCAAAGAAAAGAGAATGTAATGAGATGAGGTGCATTCTAAATGACAAATGATGGCCAGTTAGTCCTGGGCGAGGGCCCCGTCTGTGGTCCTCAGGCCGACCTTGCACCTTCCCTGTGATTAAGTCCCTCAGAGGCAGAGCCCAGGTGCTCAGACTCAGCCTGCTGGGGCCACTGGGCACCTGAGAGCAAAAGCCTCCCACCCGAGGCCTCTGTGCCCATTACCCCCTCGCCTAGTCCCCACGCCCCACTTGCCTAGTCCTCACACGCAGCCAGACCTGCATGGGCAGCTGAGGAGCCCAAGAAGCACAATTATGTCCACTTTACCTTCCCGCTGGGCCACTGCATCCTCCCAGGTGATGTGACCCATCCCTCCTCCCCACGTGACCCACCTCCATCTGCTTCCCGAGCTCTTCGTGGTCACCTGCCCCTCGCATGTAGTGTCCCCCTCTGCTCACTCCTCACCCACTTCCTGAGTGGCCTGATCCAAGTTTTGGCTTCAGAGACCACACATATGCCGATGACCCTGAATGACCCTAAACCATGACCTCCAGGCTTTCCTGAAGGACAATACTTGCACTTGTCTACCAAAAGAGTCACTCGGGTGTCCTAGGTTCCCCTCCTGGGAAAATAGCAGAGCTACCATCAAAACAGTCACCAGACCAGACCCCACTGTCCCGTCCACCATTGCTTCTCTCATAAGCACTACATGAGCCTTCTTCCTAGCTCACGTCTCCTGCGAATACCTCTGATTGCTACCAGTATGATCTTCCCTAAACAAGTCTTGTCCAGTGTCTCACTTTAACTAGTTGCCACTTGTTTCCAGGAAAGGTTCCAACCTCTCGGCCAGCACCCACAACCCTCCCTGGCCAGCAGCTGACATCCCACTGTCTTCTCACCTCTTGGCACACACAGTACCTTCTGCCCAACAGGCTCCAAACCTCCCTCCCCCCATGACACCAATTCTCCTCAAACACTGGCTCAGGGAGAAACTGAGAAACCCCGATTTGATTTATAAACTCCTCCTGTGGGTTCCCACAGAATCTGCATGTCTCCCTGTCATGGTGACAGACATGCTGTCGTGTGACCTTGACTATATGTCCATGTGCTGCACTCCCGGCAGGCAGGGGCCCACCTTAGTAGGCCTTCCATCTAGCTGAATCTGAGCCAGAGGACGTCCTGGAAAGACAGAAGGGAATGAGGGATGCACGTGACTTAGGGAATAAACATAGGTGAGGTTCTGAAGCAGCAAGGCTGCCTCTGACTGTCAGGGTGCTTCTCTGAGAACACTGACCTCTCCCAGGCCTCCTGCTCTCCAAGGACAGGTGACACATCAAGGGCAGGAATCAAGAAAATGAAACAGTGTGCCTAAGTTTGTTTATAAAGTGTGAGATCGAAGCTGCTTCCCAGAAATAAGAGTTTACTAAACCAACTGCCCCTGTGCCTTTGTGGGGCTCCGTCTCCTACACAACACCACCCCAAACACGGGTCTGCATGCAGCCAAGGAATATTTGGTTCTTCTCAAGTTCCCTGTCCAAAGCCATTCCACAGCATTCGTCCAACACTCTGGGTGCCTCGCTGAGTGAACCTGTTTAGTTTATCAGGACAAGGGCTGTCTGATCCCTTCACTACCCCCCTCCCCATTTTTTAATCCTCACCTGAGGATATGTCTATTGCTTTCAGAGAGAGAGAAAGAGAGAAACATCAATAGGTTGCCTCCCATATGCACCCCAACCAGGGATCAAACCCAAAACCTAGGTATGTTCCCTGACCGGGGATTGAACCCACACCTTTTTTGGTGTATGGGACAATGCTCTGAGCCAACCGGCCAGAGCACTGGCCCCATTTTTTAACTAAAAAGATTCCTTTCTAAACCCAGCGGTGAATATGCTCCTGTCATTCAGTTAACTGAGTCCACCTATCTACATCTCGGGAGTGCTGCCTGGAGGGAGCAGGCTAGAAAGTTGCCATGGGACTTTTCTCCAGCAGCTGCTGCCATGGGAACACCCCCACATCAGGCCCTGGGGGTATGTGCACATCCTCTCCCGGCCCCGCAGGTCCTGTTACATCAGCCCCTGCTCCAAACACAGCACCCTCCCAGAAAACACAAACCAGAGAACAGGCCCCCAAGCACTTCCCACTACAAATACCCTGGATGATCCATCCCCTCACAAGCTAGGAGGCTTACAGCGCTGACCTTGAACTGCTGCTTCCAAATGAGGACGGAGTTAGTTCAAACGACAAAATTTACAGAAGCAAATGTCTTTACAAACCTATAGTATGCACAAAACTAGGAAGAAAACACATCAGCTCTCCAGCTACTTGGGCCCTCGCACGTCTGCATGTGTCACTGCACCTGCAAGGTGAGCATCTTCTTGTGCCTCCAAAATGAAAACTCTCTTGTTTGGCCTCCTTGGAGGAAAGTCTCCCCAATACTAAGCAGCCACTGAAAGCCACAAAGCAAGTCTGTAACCACTGACATCAGAAAACGCCCACACTATTGCATGCTGACACCCTTAAACAGTATACTGCACAATGCCAGGCAACAATGCACCACATTCAGTTCAAAAGTGTGTGTGCACGCCTGAAATACACATTTGAAAATTGGAAGGACACCCAACTCTATTAACTATTGAGTGGGTACCTCTGCGAGTAGAATTTGGGGAACGAGGGGGTGATTCAAGAAACACGGCCTTTATTTCCTATTTAAAAATGTATGTTTGAATCTCTTAATAATAAACATGCATTATCTTCAAAAAATGTTTAAACTCCAAGAAAGATCTATTTTACAAGCTTACCCAAGGTGTGGCCCTCCGTTCATGAGGTCAAAAACCTGGGCAGGGTTCAGCAGCTGTTTGAATCTTCTGAGGAACTTCACGCCCTGGTTGTCCCCACTTTTTGAATTGACGAAGACTAACAAGGGGCTTGTGCAGGACGGAGGACATGTGGCTTTCCAGAAGCCTGGATTGAGAACGGAAAAGGGCAGAGGAAGACTAAAAGCCATGAAAGACAGATGGGCATGCCTGATCCTGTAGGAAGTAATCACCCGAGGGCCCTGTAACTTACACAGAACCAGCAAGAGTTAATCAGCATATTTCTACATCGCCATTATCCCTACAGAAGAGAGTGAGTGCCCATCCAGTCTGACTTCATATTTACAAGGATTCTAAATTTCAGAAAGAAGGGGCACCGCACTGCTCTTTCACTCTTGCTCTTATTCTGAAGAGCTGATTTCCTCCCGGATATAGGCCCCACTTTCCCACCTTTCCAACACTACTACAAGCATGTCAAACTCGTGGCCAGAGGGTTTGCCATGCTTGACTTACTAATGTGCATCATCAAACATGCTCTGGACAAGTGCCAACAGCATGGAATCACGTGCTATTTAATACCTGCTGCTAGATGGAGACCAGCTGACGTAGCACATGATTTCAATGGCTCACAGCAGAGACAGACACAAGTCTTTGACTCGGTGTCTACTCACAGCCTACTGGATCCATCACCTTTAACCAAGGTACCAGCCTTGAGTTCTAAGCCTGCCCAGTGGCCATCAGGACACCATTTACCACCTTTGTACATAAGTTCTCTCCCCTGATGGCTGGGCCTGACCTCTTCCCCACCACATCTCAAAATCACCAACAGAGCCTTTTAGAGTGAGGAAGGAGAATGCACGAGGGAGAGCATGAGGAACGGGATAGGCCAGGAGAGAGCCTGATACCCACCATCGGAATCGATGCTGTTGAGAGCTGTGGGAGGGATGACCGACACTTTACACAGGCCCAGCGGGCACTTGGTCACTAAGGATTCCTTACACGCCGTGTGTACCTGGAACAAGAATCCATGCATCACAAGGGGTCACAGCCTCCTTCACATATGGCCTACAGTTGCAGGAGGAATGGGCTGTTCCCATCGAGGAACTGACAGGATTCAGGAGAGGGCCGCGCTCACTCACCATGGCCTTGCACCACAGGCAGCGCCAGTCCTGCAGACGCAGCACGCTGCCACAGGTCTTGTCACACACCGTGCACTTGGCACTCACAGGCAGATTTCCTTCCAGCCACTGGTGAGGCATGGCAATCTGCAGACCAAGCAGAGATATGCACTAGGGACATGTCCCAGCACCCCACACAGGGGCACAGAAGACCTTGGGCAAAGATGCTCCAAAATGACTTCAACCAAGACACTTTTCTCACCACAAGCAGAGGGAGAACAGGGTTGTCCCACCCACACTCCTACCCCGGGCACAGCATGACTCACAGGGACTGGACAGAGCTCGGCAGCACAAAAGCCCACAGTGAGCCCCCAAATGCAGAGTGGGAGCAACTCAAAACCTCAAGGAAGAGAACTGAGGGAGAGGAGAGCCACAATAGTTTGACCAGTGCCCCTTTGCGTACCCCGTCCTCATCCTCAATGATGTCCTTCCCGATGGAGGCCAGTGTGGTCCACTTGCAGTTATTGGTTGCACGCACAGCACACCGCTTGTGGGCTTTGAACTTGCACACTGTGAGAGAATGAACACATGAACCTTCAAGCCTCATTCATGGCAGCTGCTTCCTGTGCTTGAGGAGATGGTCCAGTGGAACTGCCCAAGCCTCCTGGACAGTTGGAACAAACAGACAGCACTCCCTGTGTTATGAACTAACTACTGGGACATAGGTAGGGACTGATCTCGGTGAGACCAGACACCCAGTATAGCCAGGAGTCGGCAGAACTTCTGGAAAGGGCCAGAGAGTAACCAGTTCAGTCTCTATCCCAACTGCTCACCCTGCCCCTGCAGCCCAAGGACCACCATGAACCATGCTTCACATATGGACACTGAAATGTCCATTTCTTGACTTTCTGTGTCACAAAATAGTCATCTTCTTTTGACTTTTTCCAACCATTTAAAAATGTAAAACCAGCCCTAACTGGTTTGGCTCAGTGGATAGAGCATCGGCCTGCGGACTGAAAGATCCCAGGTTCGATTCCGGTCAAGGGCATGTACCTTGGTTGTGGGCACATCCCCAGTAGGAGGTGTGCAGGAGGCAGCTGATCGATGTTTCTCTCTCATTGATGTTTCTAACTCTCTATCCCTCTCCCTTCCTCTATGTAAAATATCAATAAAATATATATTTAAAAATAATAATAATAAAAATAAAAATGTAAAACCAGCCCAGTCAGTGGTGGCTCAGTTGGTTGAACGTTGACCCACAAACCAAGAGATCGTGGGTTCAATTCCTAGTCAGGGAAGATGCTGAAGTTGCCGGCTGGATTCCCAGTGGGGGGCATGTAAGAGGTGAACAAATTATGTTTCTCTCTCATCAATGTTTCTATTTCTCTATCCCTCTCCCTTCCTCTCTAAAATCAATAAAAACATTCTTTTTTAAATGTAAAACCCTTTTTAATCTCGCAAGTTGCATAGAAACAGGGGACAGGTGGGATCTGGCCCGAGGAAGACAGTTTGCCTTTCTCTGATCCTGCCCAAACACTGGAACCCTGCCCTCTAGATCTAGAAGACAACTTTCAATCCATTTATCCACAGCCCAATTCACCCCAAGAGGGGGTATAACTACACTGGGGCTGACAGTTTCAACTCTTTCCCTCCGTGGCCTCTACTTTCTTCTCCATGTCTCCTTATTACTGCCTCCCTTCTTTCCTTTGATCCATTACTATAAAAAAGAACTTATCAAAGACTCCTCAGTAGGCACAATAAATAAGCATGGGGTCACAGCAATCGCTTCACTTCTGACGATGTGGGGTGACTACATTTGGACCTCTAGGGTCAGACCACCTTTCCCAGCAGATAACACATCGTCCACACCTTCACAGGACAGTCCATGGGACGTGACCCCAGATAGAGCCTCGCGGCACACGTTGCAATAGGTCGGCCTCGCGTGGGAACAGGCGTACCAATTGTGCATCCCTGAGAAGTGGTCCATGCTGTACTGGGTCGGCTGGAAGAAGAAAATAAAGGCAGCAAAGAGAAGGTGAACCTCTGACATTCTTAAATGTGGTAACTTAAACAGGAATCAATAAAGTATCCAGAGGAGGAGAGGAGGAAGGTTATAAAAGACAGGGTCGCAGTACGATGGGGCGACCTTAGTTTACAAGGACCATGCTGAGAACGCAAGTCCAGAGCTGTACCCACACATGAGAGACACCCAGACGGCAGCAAACTAAGGAAAGGGCAACAAGAGAGTTTCTTTCTACCTCAAAATGCTCCCTGTTCTGGACAGTCTTCAGCGCTGCGATCCAATCTTCCATTTCTTTCCTGTTGTCAGCACACAGGATGAGTTTCCTACATGGAGTGATAACCTAAAGAAAGGAACATATTCAACAAATCTATGAACAAAATACAAATGCTAACAACTATAAAAACATCTTAAAAACCTACTTTCACCATATATATTTTAGTGAAAAATAACTGCTTCATTCAAATACTCAATTGAACAGAGCATAAAAATGGTTATCATGAATCACTAAAAAACAAGAACAATCTCAAACCAAAAGACAATCATATTTAGGTTATACATTCACCAAAAATCAACTTAAGTGGACACTTATGATCTACTTACTACTCAGGCACAGTAATAAGCCATAGGAAAAAATTTTTAAAGGAATAGAAACAGCTGCTATTGTTCTAAAGCACTCATGGGGTGACATCCTGCACTGACATAGTTCAGGGACAGTTTGGTCCAAGTTACTCAAAGAACAGGGTGGGCATTTCACATGTACCACATGTAAGTGTTCTCACACAAGACCTTTTAATACATGACAATGGAGTAACAGCCAGCTACTGCATGCAGGGCCTGAGCAACATAACTGAACCTGGTAATAATCAACAACTAGAAATTATACCCACAACATATAAAAAAGTCTTTATACACCAACAGAAGAAATCTTTCTTACAGAAAAAAGGCTATAAATTTACATTTCACAGAAGAAATACAAAATGGCTAATAAACAAAAAGATGCTTAATTAACCACTCTAGCCATCAGGGAATGCAAATGAAAATAACAAATTATTTTTCACCTAATAGATTGGCAAAGTTTTAAAAGATGATATTCCAGTGTTTTCAAAGATATGGGGGGGGGGGGGGGGGGGAAGAGTTCTCCTGAAGTACTGACAGGACGTAAACAGCATATAAACTTTATAGAGAAAAACTGGCCCTAGCTGGTTTGGCTGATAGATGTCAGCCTATGGACTGAAGGGTCCCAGGTTCAATTCCAGTCAAGGGCGCATGCCCAGTTTGTGGGCTCAATCCCCAGTATGGGGCATGCAGGAGGCAGCCAATCAATGATTCTCTCTTATCATTGATGTTTTTCTCTCTCCCCCTTCTCCCTTCCTCTCTGAAATAAATAAAAATATAGTTTTAAAAAATTATTTTTAAAAAAGGGTGGGAAAAGAAAAACTGACCATGTCTATTAAAATTTTTTTAAGTTATAGCCTTTTACTTAATTTTGTTTTATAATGATGTAAAGTATCTACATGGTTCCAAAGTCAAATCTACAAAATATAGTACATTCAAAAGTCTAGCTTTGTATCTGTTCCTTCCATCCTGGTTCCCTCCCTATGCCAAAGGAGCCCTAAAAATAAATAAACAAAACTACGGTTTATCATTCCATGTGTAAGATATTTGCTAATACATGTATTAGCACAATTCTCTTTAGAAGCAGTAGCACACCACAGATGCTCTTCTCCTCCTCTGCTTTTCCCTCTGAGTATAAGACCCCGCCCTCACTCCTTAGCAGCATGCAGTGTTTCCTTGGTCTTTCTTGTAGCTGTACCCAGTCTGTTCAACCCGTTCCCTATTAATGGGTATTATGCTGTTGAAAAGCCTTTGGCATGTCAAAAGTGCCGAAATGCACAGCCTTTACACAGATCTTTTCATATGTACCAGTGTATTGCGGTGACAGAGTAAATGCATATGTAATTTTGTAGCTATTGCCAAATTCCCCTCTGCAGGGGCTGTGCCATTCTGCATTCCCATCTGCAGTATTAGAGAAACGGCAGCTTTCCCAGGGATTCACCAATGAAGTATGTTATTTAACTTCTGGATTTCTGCTGTTTTGTAGTTGATCTCTTCTGTGATTTCCATAAACTACCCACAAAGCTTAACCAGAGAAGGGGATAATCAGAAGTGAGTCACAGATGCAGGGTACTGTTCATTCTTTTAGGTAACCAGGGTAACTGGGATAACTACACAAAGGGGGCCAGGCTGGGTGTAGAAAGAGGCGAAGCTAGAGGAAGGTGAAGGGAGCCTGAAAGACAGAAAACAGAAGACTGGAGAAGTGAGTGCCCTCCAGAGTGAGGGTGGGGGGTGGGAGCCACTGTCTCTGAAGCTTCAAAAGCACCACATATAGCCTATATCCCAGCACTGAACCTACCCATCCACCCAGCAAACACCTGCTGAGTGTCTCAAAGACCATGACAAGCCAAGGTTCCTGCTCACAAAGAACTCACCCCAGGCAAAAAGGACATTTCAGAAACTGACATGTGCCATGAGGACAAAGCAGATCATGGGAATGGGGCTGATGGGTGCTTTGGAGGGTGGTCAGAAAAGGCCATAAGACAGCTGGGCAATAGACAAGGCCTTGGGTCAGTGCTTAAGGACTTTTCATCAGTAACTATAAAATCTCAGCAAATACTTCTTTTTATTCACTCCGGGGTGAGTTTTAATATTTGAACATTTTTATCAGTATAATAAATACAATTTCAAAAATATAATACAATTTATTTTGCATAACTTGGGGATTTTTTTTTAAATATGTTTTTTATTGATTTTTTCACAGAGAGGAAGGGAGAGGGATAGAGAGTTAGAAACATCGATGAGAGAGAAACATCGATCAGCTGCCTCCTGCACACCGCACACCCCCTACTGGGGATGTGCCCACAACCAAGGTACATGCCCTTGACCGGAATCGAACCTGGGACCTTTCAGTCCGCAGGCCGACGCTCTATCCACTGAGCCAAAAGGGGATTTTATTGGGGGTTATGCAATAAGGTATTTACAGAAGAGAACAATGAGATTTTTCATGTCCTGTTCTATTTTAAGCCTTGTTTCCACTAGTCCCGTGACAACCTGTACAAGATCAAGTGTGCATGTTATTCCAGAACTCAGCTCTGTGGTCGGAGCAGGTGGACCTTTGGGCCCTCCCTCTCCCACATGCCGAAGGAAGGAGGGGGGTTACTGGAATAGCTTCGTGGGCACTAGCACCACTGGACAGCAAGTTACAGACAAAACTGTTATGTTTAAAGATGGTGACTTAATGAACAAATGATAAATGATGTCATTTCCTCAATCTGTGCAGTTATTTACAGGGAGTAAACACTGACCAACAGATAAATGTCTAAGAACCTGGTTTTCAGCTATTTCAAGAAACACTTGTGCCTGTTGGAAGCCTCAGACCTGGCCACTGACTGGTTAGGAAACGTGGGAAGACTGTCTTATTTTCTCTTCTGGAAATGGGGGGTGATAAAAGCTAACTGACACGGCTGTTATGAGATTAAATGGAACCAAATGTGGACAGAACCAAGCATGGGACCCAACGCATAGTGTTCAGGACACATCCTGAGTCCTAAGCCCTCACAAGCTGTGCAACTTGGAACAGCTGCTTCCCCTCCCTGTGCCTCCATCTGCTCATCTGAAAACTGGGGCTACTAATGGTGAGGACACATACCAGGCTGTTGTGAGGTTCTAGGCGGGGACCTGGAAGTGCTGAGAACAGTGCTCACGTGTAAGCGCGTCCCACTGTCACTCTCAGTGCTATTTCAGGCTCTTCCCTGTGGACCAACCTTTCTGAGGCCATTCTGGGGCCAAGAGTCCACCTCCCAGATTATGAGAATCATCAGAGAAGACTCCCACCCACTAAATAAAAAATCAGTCTCAGCAGGGCGTGTGTGGAAGGCAACCAGTCGATGTGTTTCTCACATTGATGTTTCTCTGTTTCTCTCTCTCCCCCCTCCCCCTCCCCCTCCCCCTCCTCCTCCTTCTCTTCCTCTACACTCTCTGAAAAGCAATGGAAAAAATATCCTCAGGAGAGGATTCACACACACACACACACACAAAAATCAGTCTCTGCCTCTGTCTGGTCACACTATGCCACCTGAGACAGAATCCATGCTTCTCAGCCACCCACGGACCAGGCATGACTCCTCTCCTTATCCCCAATCGCCTTCCAGCCCAGGAGAAGCCTCCCAGACACCAGGGAGCAGTCTGCACACCTCAGATATCCAGGACTGAGAGTGAGACAGGTGAGGCTGGGAGGGCCTCCTCGGGAGGAAAGGGAAGTGAGAGCTTTCTAAGAGAGATGTCTTGGGCAGGGCTCCCTATTCAGTCCCTTGGTTTGGGAACAGAGCAGCCAGGACAGGACCCAGGAGAGAAGCAGGTGCTGGAAGAGACCTTCAGGTGATTCCCTCCTGGCTGCTCACCACATCACCAAAAGAAGGCAGGATTTAGAGGAGACACTCTCAGGAATAATAAGAGTGTCCCTTCATTTGGACTGCAGCCAATACCATAACTCCTAGAAACTAAAGATGGTACGAGAAAGCTAGAACTATCCCTAAAATTGAGCTTTCACACAGGAAAAGCTTTGCAGACCAAAGAATGTTTTTGGTCTATATTTTTCAAGCAAAGTTTTAACGTAAAAAAATGGCTCACATAACTAAATCAACTTAAAATTTAAATGCAAATTAAAACCAGGGTAATACCGTGAATGTGACAGGACAAGTCAGTGACATCCCAGACTCAGCGGGCCAGGGTCCATGGCTGGAATAAGCAGACTTGATACCAAGGGAAGGAGCAGAGTAGTACCACAGAGCAAGACAGCTACATGGAAACCCACAAGCTTGAGAGAAAGCACACCCCAGGCCTTGAAGCTGGAAGGACAAGAGACAGAGGGAAACAGAAAGGAAGGGGAAAGAGAGAAATGGTAAAAAGCATTTCTCACATAATTCCCTGAGGCAAGCTAGAAGAGCAGTTAGTGGACTTTAATTCTTACTCTTGCTGGAATCCTGATGGTAAAAGCATTTAAAAATCAGTAAGAAAAAAAGCAGACCAACTAAGAAAAAAATGAACAAAAACTTGAACCATTATTTCATCAAAGTTGTTTCACAAAAGGCCGGAAAGCCACATGGAGAGGTGCTCCACTTCACAAGTCATCTGGAAAATGAAAATTAAAACCCCGGCATGTTCACAAGGTGGCAACACTAACAAGACAGATATCCAGGATTGGTGAGGATGCGGAACACCCTGAACTCTCACATGCTGGTGGGAAGGAGGTTCGTTGCAATTACTGTGGAAAACAGTAAAGCTGACTTTATATTCACCCCATGGCTCGGGAACTCCATCCACACACACAACAGCAATACAAACGTGCCATCCTCATCAAGACACAGCAGCACTACTCTTCACAGGCCTGCACTGCACACACCCAAACACTCAGCACTGTGAAGTGGACACACTGAAACACAGTGATATTCAGATTAGTACAGGACGAGAATGGCCCACACGGCTACCGCAGTAACATGATGAGTTCTACTATGCCGAAGCAAAAGAAGACAGACGTATAAATGAATATGAGAGACTGGTAGAGCTATTTTTTTTAATGTTAGAAATTAAATATTAAAGTGTTAGAAATGGATCTTGAATACATGAGAAATGCTCAATCTTACAAAATAAATGCAAATTAAAATTATGAGACACCTTTTTTCTTCTTTAAATATATTTTTATTGATTTCAGAGAGGAAGAGAGGAGAGAGAGATAGAAACATCAATGATGACAGAAAACCATTGATCGGCCGCCTCCTGCACACCCACTACTGGGGATCAAGCCTGCAACCCAGGCATGTGCCCTTGACCAGAATGGAACCCGGGACCCTTCAGTCCACAGGCAGACGCTCTCTATTCACTGAGCCAAACCAGCTGGGGCAAGACACCTTTTTTTTAATCTCCCAGATAGAGAATAGTCTGGTAACCTGCTATATTGGGGGCATGAATTAATACAACTCCTATGGAGAACACAGGGTGAAATCTAGCGAACTTTAAGATACAAATCTTTGTCTTATCAACAGTGCTTCTATAAATTTACCCTACAAAAATGCCTCATGCGAAGTGACATACAATATATATACACAGTTTTTCATGGCAATATTCATAGTAAAGATAAAAGATTAGAAATGACTCAAATATTGATCAAGATAAAACCGGTATGCCCTGGCCAGTGTAGTTCAATTGGTTGGAGCATCGTCCTATACACCGAACGGTTACGGGTTTCATTTCCAATCAGGGCACATACCCAAATTACAGGTTTGGTCCCTGGTCAGGGTGTGTACAGGAGGCCACCAAACGGTGTTTCTCTCTCCCTCTCCCTTCCTCTCTCTCTAAAATCAAGGAAAGCATATCATCGAGGGTGAGAATTTAAAAAAAAAAAAAAAAAGATCCGTAGGCAACTGGTGCATAAATTATGGAGCATTCCTATAGTGCAGTGGTTCTCAACCTTCCTAATGCCGAGACCCTTTAATTCAGTTCCTCGCCCTGACCGGTTTGGCTCAGTGGATAGAGCGTCAGCCTGCAGACTGAAGGGTCCTGGGTTCGATTCCGGTCAAGGGCATGTACCTTGGTTGCGGGCACATCCCCAGTGGGAGATGTGCAGGAGGCAGCTGATCGATGTTTCTCTCTCATCGATGTTTCCAACTCTCTATCCCTCTCCCTTCCTCTCTGTAAAAAATCAATAAAATATATATTTTTTAAAAATACAGTTCCTCATGTTGTGGTGACCCCCAATTTCATTGTTACAAATTGAACATAATTAAAGCATAGTGATTAATCACAAAAACAATATGTAATTATATATATGTTTTCCGATGGTCTTAGGCGACCCCTGTGAAAGGGTCGTTCGACCCCCCAAAGGGGTCACAACCCACAGGTTGAGAACCGCTGCTATAGTGGAATACTATACAGCTATATCATATTCTTATATTCTTAAGTTTAGAATTACATGCTAAATACCAAAAAAAGAACTTTAAAAGTTCTATTTGAAACAAGAACTTTTGCTTCCAAAAAATGAACTTCCAGGAAATATAAAATATCTGGAGACTCCAAATGAGTCTATGACACTAAAGCCAGACAAATATCTTCCAAGGTCCTGGGAAGAATTAGCCAAGATTATTAAGCCTTGATTTCTTCGAGAAATCAAGGAGAAAAAGGAGACGTGCTGGAAGAATACAGATGTGATGTTTAATTGGATGAGAAGGTGGACTCCTGAATTATAAACACACTAGCTGGTATGACAAAGAAGGTGTCAAATGACAGTGGCAGCTCCCATGGTGGGGCACTTAGTAGTCCAGGGAAATGTCTGGGTGTTTATAGGTATTTGCTTGTTTCATCTTCTCTACAACCTAATGAAGTAGCTATCGAGAGAACACTGAGGCCCACTGAGTCACCTGCCCAAAGTCCCACAGCTAATGAAGTAGGGGGTCAGACACCAAGCAGGTTGGCTCCAGGCCTGACTGCTGACCCCCTACCCCCACCCACCCACAGCAGCTTCCCTGAGTGAAAAGTGTGGGTCCCTAAAGGTTACATACTGTGGGATCCCATGAACACTTTTGAGATGACAAAAGTACAGAAATGACAGATTAGTGGTTGCGGAGGGTTAAGGGGGGTGTGGCTATTAAAGGAAACCAGAGGATCCCGGTGGAGATGAAGACGTTCTGGATCTTAACTGTGTCTATGTCAACATCCTGGTTGTGAAGTTTTGCTGTAGCTGTGCAAGACCTTACTCCTGGGGAAACTGGGTGAAGGACACAAAGGATCTCTGTATTATTTCAATTCCGTGTAAATCTACATTGCTCTCCAAATAAAAGGTTTAATTAAAAATAAGCAACCACGCCCTGGCCAGATGGCTCGGTTGGAGCATCATCCTATACACCAAAAATAAGTAACAACAATCAACAACATTTTCTAATATCTAATATGTTTAAGGTGGGAAAACTGGGAGTAACTCCAGAACAATGCTATCTTTCTTAAGGACAAGGACATCTGTGTTCTCAGCACAAATTAAAAGTGTAATCTTATCTTATTAAAGTCCCTATTTGTAGGCAGTGCAAGCTCATGAAACATCTGACTTGCCAAGGAAACATTATGTGACACACCTTTGGCACACATTCCCAAAGAAAACCACATCCTATGCATATGCCTGTGCCTGAGTACACAGGAGGGCCCTGGTGCTGCCGCCGGCTGCGACACGTGGCCTGTGAAGGGCAGAGCCCCGGAAATAGCAGGCCTCGTTTCTACACCAGCAGTGCCTGAGAAATCAGTCAGGCTGTGCTTCACACCAGTCGTGAACCACAGGTCCTGCCTCACACAGCACTGTGCTTCCTTGGTGGGTGAACCCCATCGACAGCAGGTGCACTCTGGAAACTACCAGAAATGCCACCAAGACAAGCTGCCTCCCCAGCTCCAGACCCATAGATCCCACTGCCCAACAGACAGAACCATCAGGGGCCCCTCTCACATACCTAGACATGTCCTCAGGCTGACTACTCTCCACCCCAACCCAGCTGGGAGGCCTCAGGCTCCAAATTCTTCCTTTTTTCTAAGAAATAAATTCATTTAAACGAACAGACAAGATCCCTGCTCAAATGCAGACAGGGAATAAATAACATAATAAAGAAATAAACTATAGCCCTAGACAGTCTGGCTCAGTGGATAGAGCACCAGCCTGTGAACTAAAGGGTTCTGGGTTTGATTCCGGCCAAGGGCACATACCTTGGTTGCAGGCTCCCCAGCCCTGGTCGGGATGCGTACAGAAGGCAACCAATCAATGTGTCTCTCTCACATCGATGTTTCTCTCTGTCTCTCCCTCCCTCTCCCTTCCTCTCTCTCTAAAAACCAATGGAAAAATATCCTTGGATGAGGATTAACAAAAAAACAAACAAATTATACAGTATGGAATAGTAGCTGGTGATAAGTCTATAGAAAAAAAGATCAGAAAAACGAGGTTGGAGCCAAGGTAGGCCTCACTGGAAAAGGCTGAAAGGGCACAGCAGGAAGAGGTGAGCAAAGGCCTGGAGCAGGAGAGAGCCTGGAGAAACAACGGGACACAGAGAGCCATGCCAGTACCTGTAAGAACTTGGGCTTTTACTCCGGAGTGGAATAGGAACCACAGAGCTTTTGAGCAAAAGTCTGGCATCTGACTTAGGTTTAAAAACATCCATTCTGGCTGCTTTATTGAAAACTGAGTGTAAGGGCCAGGACAGAAGTCAGGAAACTCTTTGGAAGGAGCTCAAAGATCCCATCAAGAGATAAAGGGAAGGTGCATTCTGAAGTATGCTGAGGGCAACAGGATCTCCTGACAGACTGACTGGATGGATGGATGGATGGATGGATGGATGGATGGACGGACAGACGGACGGACGGCTGGCTGGCTGGCTGTGAGGCAGAGGAGCCAACAGCAACACCTGAACAGCTGGAAAAGGAGCCACTATCTGGGACAGAAAGCTGTGAACAGGCTCTGCAGTTGTGGGGTGGGGACCAGTAATTCCATTTCGGACATGTTGAGGCTGAGGTGTCTTATCAGAATGTCATCTCACCCATGAGCTCTTCACCTTGCCAGCAGCTTGGCTACATTAAAACAAGAAAGGAGATCCCTCATAAATTACCACTGCTGCCAGTAGTTTAAAAAGTGACGTTTAGAAGAGCAATCTGACAATATCTCGTCAAGCAGAAGACGTACACACCTGGCAATTCTACCCTCAGAAACACACTCCAGAGAAACTTGTGCCCAAGTGCCCAGGAAGACAAGTATGACTTCACAGTAGTGCTGTTTATAGTGTGAAACTGGGGAAACCCAAGTCAACAGTAGGACACTGTATACATAAGCCATAAACACTAACAATTAAGCGTTGTGGTCCTCAACGTGGGCTACACTTGTAACTGTGAGATTCACATCCCACTCCCCACTCCCCACTCCCCAGGAATCAGTTGTTTTAAACTTTGAACTACTTAATTAGAGATGGATGTGGCCACATGAATAAATCTCAGAAACAATGCTGGGTGGAAAAAGCAGGTTGCACCATTTACTCAAAAATTTGAAACTGGTGAAAAATGCTACATATTGTTTGTACCTACATATATGAGTAGAGCAAGTATTAAAAACATGCAAACAAGTGATAGACACCAAACTCAGCATGGGGGTGAACTCTGGGGAGGAAGGGCAGGAGGGAAGGAAAGGGATGACAAAGGACTGCAAGGTGGATCAATGATTCCCTTTCATCATAGATGTTGAGCACATCCATAATGCTTCTTTCTCAGGCCAGGAAATGTACACAGTTGTTCAGTATGTTACTTTCTTTTTTTTTTTTTAATCCTCACCTGAGGACATACTTAGAGAGAGGAAGGGGGAGAGGGAGAGAGAGGAAGAGAGAGGAAGAGAGAGGGAGGGAGGGAGGGAGAGAGAGAGAGAGAGAGAGAGAGAGAGAGAGAACGAACCACCAATGTGAGAGAGAATGATCGATTGGTTGCCTTCCTTATAGGCCCTCAACGGAGATCAAACCCACAACCCAGGTATGTGCTCTGACCCGGAACCAAATCGGCAACCTTTTGGTGCACAGGACGATGCTCAACCAACTGAGCCACTCTGGCCAGGCCATTATATTACTTTTTGAATGTCTAAAATATTTAATGATTTTTAAAATGTTAAACGTTTTGGCACAAAAATAAGCTAAAATACCCAAGCCAGAGCTGGTGACACATACAGCATGTCTTGTATTTGTAGTTTACAGTATTTATGTTTATGTACATATACACACATATACAGTTCACATAGTTTATCCTATATAATAAAAGCCTAGGTGGTGTAACACGATGCCCTTGCACAACGTCGTCACAAGATGGCTGCCACAAGATGGCCGGCAAGGGAGGGGAGTTGGGGGCGACCAGGCTGGCAGAGGAGGGCAGTTGGGGGTGACCAGGCCTGCAGGGGAGGGTAGTGCCGGCCTAAACCGGCAGTTGAACATCCCCCAAGTGGTCCCAGATTGGAAAGGGTACAGGCCAGTTGAGGGACACCTCCCTCCCATGCAAGAATTTCATGCACCAGGCCTCTAGTTATACTATATAAACGTATAGTTTAGCATTACAAAAGGGAATGGGTCAGCCTGAAGCCATGCCTGCAGACAGATTCTGCTGGTGAAACTGGGGAACTCTCCAGCGCTGGAACTTGGTTTCCATGCCTGCATTCTCACCATAGTTAACACCGTCACCAGGCACTCTCTGGCAGTTTCACACCAGACAGACACCACTGGCTGCCATACATTTCATGGCAGACACTACTGTGCCTAACTTGCCTCTCAAATATCTCATCCTGGAGTAGAATCCTTAATCTTACAGAGCTGGCTGAGTGTGTCAAAGTAAGGGGCATGCTTTATAGAAGGAGGAAGAGGGAGGTACTGGTGGGACCCCTCAGAAGGAAGCTTTTAGAGACCAATAAAAAGCCTTCTCTCCCAACATAACCCGTCTTCCATAAATCGTTAGGGTGGCAGCCATTGGAAGCTAACATTGAACACTGGAAACTCCTTTTTCAGGATCCTCAAAGCACAGAGATACGTGTCCTGCAGCTTAAAGGACAAGCCAGCTCAATAAGCTTCGATGAGGGTTACTGGTGTGTGGCACAGGAGCAATACTGCAAAAGTTACATAGACTAAAATGTCAGAGTCACTGGTGCAAATGACTTGTCTCTCTAGTTCTCAACTTCTTAACCTGCAAAATGAGTACCAGTGCCTGGCCCTCAGATCACTCCGAAGGGAAGGAGATAGAACATTATTGCTGCTAGCAACAGGAGCCATAATCAGGCCCAGCACAGGTCAGGGCATACAAGACGACGCACAAGAGCAAATGGCTGGCTCCCCAGCTACTCCTGCAGTGAGGACAGCCACAGCAGACACCTGGGCTTAGGGGACACCGAGCAACCCATGTGGGCATCTGGTCAGCACCTGCCTAAAGCACCGTCCAACACCACTGGGCAAAGATCGCCCACATCTACAGCAGTACGAGTAAGGAGTAGGCGCTCCACCTAGGCAGGTGACTTCCAGGCTCCACCGTGCTTGTTTTGAAGATCAGGGGTGAAATTTCTCCTGTGACAAAGCTCAGACAACAGGAATTCATCACAGAAAAGCTTACCTGTCCTGCAGGCTTTCTGTCTGGTCAGATAGGGACTAAAGGCTGTTTCTAACATATAGGTGAAGTCATATACCAAGCCAATGGCTTTAAAAATCCCAGCCTTCCTCTTATAAGAAATACAAGACAAAAGTCAACCCTCCACAGACCCAATAATCTATAATTCTTTCCACTCACTTCATTTTATTTTTTTAAATATATTTTTATTGATTTTCAAGAGGGAGAGATAGAAACATCTATGATGAAAGGGAATCATTGATCCACCTCTCACCAGGGATCGAGCCCACAACTCACTTCATTTAAATCCTTACAGTGTAACTTCTTTCCCACACAGCTTCCCATGTTGCCCACCATCATCTGGAACTCTTACCTGCTGCTCTCCTCTCTTTCAGAACATTATCCAACTGCTCAAAATGGATCAGAATTAGAGTGGTCCAGCAAAACCAAAAACTGAGTTTTAACATCAATGGACAAGAAGAACCCGTGGACCACCAAAGAGGAGCAGAGACGCCAGAGTAACAAAGCAGCCCCACGCAGGTCAGCACTGACCAGAAGAGGGGAAAAGCGACAGTACTGGGACAGGACCAGAAGCCTGGAAACGCTCTCCTAAATATAGCTCCCCGGTCTGCAGGGCTTGAAAAAGTGGCTGAGAATAAGCATCTGACACACTTGGTAATTTCTGTCACTTCCTGTTACTCACATCCTGATGTTCAGATGCTGCCCAAAATCCTGGAATGGTGCACACAAATCCTACTTTAAAGCCCCCTGAGACACAGACTATTCAAAACAGTTGGATGTGCGTAGACAACGCACTTCCTCACGGAGAGCCGTACGAAACACAAAAATAGACACACGCAAACAAGTTCCTGAAGGTCCCTATGCAAAAGAAACCCCATAAGGCAGGTCCAGACCTCCAGGCATTCAGCTCTGCCTGCTGCCTGAGCCCCAGAGAGGAGCCAGGCATGAACTACTGATGGAACACTTTCCTCCCTGAATCCGCACCTCACTTTCAATCTCTGGGGGCAAAGTGGTGATGGGGTCACCACCACCACAGCGACTGACCTGCCCAGGGGCCCAGAGCAGACAGTCAAGGCCAAGCACCCTCCTCCCGGCTCTGCCCCACCTCACAGCCTTCCTGAGGACACCAGCACCCAGGAATGCAGGACACCCAGGCAGGCAGCACAGCCAATTGGGCCAGAGGTTAAAAATCACATGTAATCTATCAGAAGACAGATTTTTAAAAAGGAACAAAAAGTAAAATGAAGCAAGAAGTAATACCTAAAACTGAAACATGAAAAACCTATTTGGGGTTATTCATCTATTCAATATTTCAACAGTGCTTCATTAAGCCTTGCAATATGTTTGATGTGTGGGAAACCTCAGAGATAGAGCAGAGCCCACCTTGAGCATGGGTGGTGAAGGCAGAGAGCCCCTCCTGGGGCACCACCACATGAAGGGCACCAGGTATGGAGGTGGTGCCCCAGAAGGCACTTTCCCAATAGCAGGTAGGAAACAGGAAACAGGCACAAAGAAGGCAAAATACAAACCAAAAAAATCTAGCATGTTTCCAACAGCAAAACACTAGCAATAACCTAAATCTCCAAAACTGGGGAGTGGTGAAATAAATGATGACTCCATCATACAACAGAATACCTTATAGCCAATTGTTAAAAGGATGATGAGGCACAGAAATTTAAAAAGTGAGTTACAAATTAGTATGTGTATCACTGATCCC
Source organism: Myotis brandtii (assembly GCF_000412655.1). Lineage (NCBI taxonomy): Eukaryota > Metazoa > Chordata > Mammalia > Chiroptera > Vespertilionidae > Myotis > Myotis brandtii. Next base: position 145,935 of record NW_005370965.1, read on the forward strand.
ACTGTTTGTGAAACTAATGCATATATATTGATATTCATAGGAAACACCTAAAAAACTATATGTCTATGTTAGGGTTTTTAAACCTCTGTACTACTGATATTTTTTTTAATATATTTTATTGATTTTTTACAGAGAGGAAGGGAGAGAGATAGTTAGAAACATGGATGAGAGAGAAACATCCATCAGCTGCCTCCCGCACACCTCCTACTGGGGATGTGCCCACAACCCAGGTACATGCCCTTGACCGGAATCGAACCTGGGACCTTTCAGTCCGCAGGCCGACGCTCTATCCACTGAGCCAAACCGGTTTCGGCTGTGCTACTGATATTTGAGGCCAATTAATTCTCTGTTGTCCCCCACAACATTGTATGATGCTGAGCAGCAATCCTGGACATACTCCCCCACCCCCAAGTTATCACAACCCAAAATGTCTCTGACTACTAAAGTCCTCTGTGGGCTGATCACACTCCCTCACCCCCTATCCCACCCATGTTTGAGAACCACGGTCTCTATAATAGTGTTTAAATCTAGAATCTCAGTGATAAGACCTGGGAGTCCTTTTGTTTGTTTGGGTTATGGCACTTACTTATTCATCTTTATTACCTATCTAATAAAAGAGAAACATGGTAATTAGTCGTACCTCCGCTACCCTTCCCATTGGCTAATCAGGGCGATATGCAAATTAACTGCCAGCCAAGATGGCGGCCAGCAGCCAGGCAGCTGACGCGAAC
>NW_005370965.1:149948-153708 GCF_000412655.1 Myotis brandtii
GGGAGCAGGGAGCAGGTAGTAGGACATCCCCTAGGGCTCCCAGTATGTGATAGGGGGCAAGCTGGGCTGAGGGAACCCCCTCCCCAGTGCACAAATTTTTGTGCACCGGGCCCCTAGTCTATATATATAAAAGCCCAGCAACCGAATGGCAGAACAACTGGTCGACCAGTCGCTATGACGCACACTGACCACCAGGGGGCAGACGCTCAACACAGGAGCTGCCCCCTGGTGGTCAGTGTGCTCCCACAGCGGGAGCAGCTGCCAGCAGGCCCAGGGTGAGGCCGAGTCTCTGCACCTATCAAATACCTGAGACAATCCAGACTCTGGCCTGACCCCACCAGCTGATGCAGCCCCTCTAAGGTGTGTTCTAGAAAGAGCGTGGGGAGCTGGCATAGGCAGATGGCAAGAGGGCATGTGACTGTGGACTCCCCGGGGAGGCTGTCCTGATGGCTGAGGATCTTGGAGCACATCTGCCTTGAACATCCCCAATGGTGTAACCAACCTGGCATCACATATCAAGGACATTCACCGAGTGACTTTGGGGTGCAAAGCTCTCCGCCAAGTACCTCCAGGACACAGAACACACCTTTACTCAAGACATTAACCCGAAATATCAGCTCAGACTAATTTCCTCATCCAGCAGCCACTCAGAGGGCAGGTCCACAGCCTCTCAGCTGACCAGGATGAGCAGTGCTCCTACAGCGGGCAGATCCCCGCAGGCCATGCCCCCCACACCAGTGCACAAATCCGTGCACTAGGCCTCTAGTATCCTATATAATAAAAGGGTAATATGCAAATTGGCCGAATAGCAAAACGACCTGTCACTATGATGCACACTGACCACCAGGGGGCAGATGTTCAATGCAGGAGCTTCCCCCTGGTGGTCAGTGCACTCCCACAGGGGGAGCGCCGCTCAGCCACAAGCCAGGCTGATGGCTGGCGAGCGCAGCAGCGGTGGCGGGAGCCTCTCTTGCCTCCGCAGCAGCACTAAGGATGTCCGACTGACGGCTCCCCACGGGGAGCAGGCCTAAGCCATCAGTCGGACATCCCCCAAGAGCTCCCGGACTGCTAAAGGGTGCAGGCCAGACTGAGGGACACCCCCCCCCAAGTGTATGAATGTTGTGCACCAGGCCTCTAGTTTGTATATAAAGGTGAATAAAAAACAATCCTAGCATTGGTAAAACATTACAAGTGTTTTTGCTATAGTGCAGAGATTTTCAACCTTTTCATCTTATGACACACAAATTACTAAAATTCTGTGACACACCAAAAAATATATTATTTTGCCAATTTGACCAAAAAAAAAAAAATAGGTATAATTATACTTCATTCACACCAAGCAGATATTGTTTTGTTGGCCATTGTCATTTTTTTATTTGACAATCTATGGGAAAAGAGTTCAGAGCCCCTGATGAAATAGTCAGTATTGCACGTTTTAAAAAATTCTCTCTCACGGGTTGCTATAAGGCAATGTGGTAAACCCTCGAACTCTATAAAAAGGCACAATAAAAACAAGTCTCATGGGAAAGGATGAGATGGGGCAGAGCACTCAAAGCCTGTGCAATTTTGTAACCAAGCATTAACAAATAACAGCAATCCTAATAAAAATACTAGTGCATAAGAAAATGCTACAGTAAATATAGAATTTTACCTTTTTTTAAAAAAGTGAGAGTTGCTGCAGCTGAGTTGTGGAGTTACGAGCAAAATGCACAAAGATCTAAGACGCAATAAGTAATTCCAAGGCAGAGCCTGAAGGCGGGGAGCCCAGCGCTGTGCTCCCCTTTGGCCGGCCTCCTCCTGCATCTAGTGATCACAACTGGGCCAGTGCACTTTTTGTTAGAGAAACACACCCAGCAAAAAGGACTAAGTGCATCTCCCTCTTGGCTACTGCACAGAGGGAGCAATGAGCTCCAAGTCATTAGCTCAAACTAATATTGATCCAGTGATCATGAAATCTAAGTACCCTAACAGTGGATCATGGGGATGGAGGGAGGAGGGTAGAAAGGCTTTGGCAATTTTAAATCTTGCCACCACCATGCTATCATAATGTATCTGTTTTTCTCTGGGATGGTTTGATGGTAGATCTGCTTACACCCAAGTACATCTAAAGTAATGTTACAGTAACTGGTAGGAGGGGAAGAGAGGGGAGGGGAGGGGTTGGGTTCATAAGCAACCTCTGCAGTCCAAGGTCAGCCAAGCACTTTACTGACCACCAAAGGTCAATCTGATTAGGCAGTAAGATATCCCAGGCCCAAGGAAAAAATGCTGCAAGTGCTGACTCACCAGGAGGCCACCCTTGGAACAGTCTTATGCATGCCTTTATTGATGAGCTAAGTAAACCAGGCAACATGCTATGCAGTCAGAAACAAACAAACCGCCAAAGGGGAAAGCCAGGTTTACAAGGAATGTATGAGAAGGCATCTTTACATTATAGTACTGCCTAACAAAGGATGGAGGGAGGGAGGCTGATTAAAGGGCAAGACACAGCCTGGAAAACTGGAAATTGACCTTTCAGGTGGTGGGGTTAAGGGATTATTTTTTCTTTTCCTTCTGGGTTTTCTGTATTTTCTAAATTTTCTACAGTAAAAGTGTTTTAAAATATACCTATCCTTTTCTTTTTTCCTACAAAATCAACATCTGGGACAAAAACTACAAGCATTTTCCTCTTCTTCGTTCCAAACTGACCCTGCTGTGCCTGGTGGCCTCTGGTGGCCTAGCTAACAGCACATTTCCCACCACTCTGCAGCTAGGGCCATCATTGGGGGAAGCAGCAGCAGCCATCCCTGGCCCGGGCTACCTCCTCCCTGTCTCCCTGTGGCATCTCCTGTGGCATCTGCCATGAGGGGACCGAGAGGGAAAGCCTGGTCTCTGGCCCTGGTTTTTTCAAAAATAGAAAAACAAGCCTCTACCTTACTCAAACCACTATTACCTGTGTTTTCTGTTAAACATCCAAAACCTCATCTGAATTGAGGCACCATGCCCCTCACCTCACAGAAGAGAAACCTGAGGCACAGAACTTGAGTTTTCCTTATCTTCCAGGTAAATAGCTTAATTTACTTCATTAGATAAGAACTCAAAACTCTCAACTCAGCCCTAACCGGTTTGGCTCAGTGGATAGAGCATCAGCCTGTGGACTGAAGGGTCCCAGGTTCGATTCCGGTCAAGGGCATGTACCTTGGTTGCGGGCACATCCCCAGTAGGGGGTGTGCAGGAGGCAGCTGATCGATGTTTCTCTCTCGATGTTTCTAACTCTCTATCCCTCTCCCTTCCTCTCTGTAAAAAATCAATAAACTATATTTTAAAAAAAAACAACAAAAAACAAAACTCTCAACTCAAATGGGCAGCAACACTAAGGAAGCCTGATTTAACAGAGAATACCAGTAAGGCTGAAATAACAACCCCACAGACCAAATCTGAGGACTCAAATTAGGGCTGGGCAAATTCCAGCCTGTCCCCTCTTCTTTAAACAAAGTTACTGAAACGAAGCCACCACCCACTTATTGACATTGTTTTGGCTGCTACATATAGCCCGAGACCCTACAGCCCTCAAAGCCTGAAAATACATGGCTCTCTATAAAAGTTTATCACTAACCTCTGATGTAAATTATTGGTCCCATAATGAAGTATGGTAGCAATCACCTCGGGTAGAAACTATAGTTTAACTTTAACCCTGCTGTTTGGTTTCTGTACTTAATTGTTTGCTAAAATAATAGAGAAGTTATTTTGATTTTCTGAATTATATAAATCACCCCATTCGATT
>NW_005370965.1:153830-193433 GCF_000412655.1 Myotis brandtii
TGTTGACTCAGTGTTCCGGAGACCCAAAACTGTAATTTAGATAACATGCTTAAGTCTGACCAGGTTCCTCATTCCAGACCCTAGGGCTCTAGATAATGTGTTTCTGTCAATTCAGTGATCCTGAGACCCCAACCTATAATTTAGATAACATGCTGATCTGCTTCTGTAAACTGCTTTTTTACGAACCAGGTTCCTCATTCAAAACCCTGGGATGTAATCAATACTTTTGTGATCTTTCCCTATATAAGTCTGGTTTTGCGACCATCTTATTACTATGAGATTTGGGAGAGCAAGATGCCCCCTCATAGTCCCGGATTGCAATAAATGTGACTCTTTAATTCGACTTCTTGAGGCGTCCTTCTGTGTTTCGCAGGGTACATTACAACAATATACCTTAGGAAGGGCATAAAGATAATTAGAAGTGAAGGTGTAAAATGCAATCTGCTGCATAAAAGATGGAACATGTACCTTGTCCCTTCTGCCTCTGGCTCCACAAAGGAGGGGTCTCAGTTCTGTTCCCAGAGGAATCCCTGAGTGCCCGGCAGGTAATACGTGCTCAATAAAAACTCATAGAATTGAACACTTCCCACTTACAGAGTCACCTATGAAAACTGTGTATGTGTACTTACATTTAGTAAGCAATTTAAAGTGAAAGGCCTCACAAAGTGAAAAACACTACACTGATAAATACTTCAGCATAACTCCCCTAACACACCCATTTCACAAGGAACATTTCTATGTAGTTTTAGCCTGTGGACTTGACTGCGAGTCAGCCTGGAAGCTTAACTGTCTGGGAAGAAGGCCACACCCCGTGCTGAGGCCACACTGCTACCTGTGTGAGGATGCTCTCAAGCTTTGCTCTAGGTAAAGAACAAGGCCAGCAGGAGCAGAATCCTCAAGTGGGAACCTGGCCATGAAATGGCCTCACCCCTCCCAGGTGATCCACCATGCAAGACAAAGGGGGCAGTCATCTCCTCTCCCCCAGAACTAAGTCTAAGAAAAATGTCTACAGACATGTTACTTTCACATAAGAAAACAAAACAAAACACCACAACATGGTATTCAAATGTGATGCTTGTGAAACAAAGCTGTAGGAGGAGACAAGCAAGGATGGCTGGATCTGAGCCAGTTCTCTTCACAGCTGATGACTGTCACATGGTCAGGTTTAGCTGGAAGGTGAGGTCACAGACTAGTGCATATGCCTGTTAACTGGATGACCATTTATTCTAACCCCTTTTCTCACATTGGGAAATAAAAGCCCAGAGAGGACAGGGGACTCCTCAAGGCCACACTGCTTGTAGGACATATCTAGGGCCAGAAGAGTTTGGCCAAATGATCACATCCAAGGAACATAGTGGCCCATGGAGCTCCTTCCTCAAGGGGTGGAGTGCCCACCCAATGACACACATGGCCTGGGGAGCCATGAGTGCCAGCACGTGCACGCAGCACTCTAATTAGCATTTGAGCCTGTGTCCTTCGAATCTCGACCCAGAAAGGAGACAGGACCATGAGGAACATGGTTGTCCTCTTGTCCTTTGCCTCAAGCACTGATGAGGGAGCCCTGGCTCCAACACCCAACCTCTGGAGCTATTGCAGGTGCACAAAGAACCAGCCCCTGAGATGCAATGGGGGAGTGGGCACTAGACCCCCTCCAGATGTTGGGGGCCTGAATGGAGGACACGGCCACAGCAGTCATGTCCTCTCAGAGATGTCCAGTCCAAATCAGCCTGCCTTGAACTCCCCAAGTGACCAATATACTCAGTCGGGGGCTTTTATTTGTAAGTGATCCAGGAAAGAGGATCTCAGAGCACATTCCCAGCAGGCAGGTAGATCACATGCAAAGTCACCACCTTTCGGGATAACCCTTCTCATCTATAACCCCCTTCCCAAGCTTCAGCCAGTTTACCCCTTTCCTCTGACCAAATTTCCTGTGTTCCCTCTGGTATTTCAAATATATTTCAAAAATTTCACTCCAACCAGAGGATTTAACATTTTAAAAAACTAAAACAGAAAAATGTTGTAATTTTTCCCTTCAGCAAGCTCTGACCCAGATGATCTGTCTCCCAGGGCTGTGGACAAATCACAGATATCTGAACAGCCACAGGGGGGGCCATGGCATTCGGGTCAGCCGAGGCCAGCTGGCCTGACTTAGTAGGCACCTCCCTTTGTCATGGCACAGCTGTGACAGTCCCATGTGGATGGAGCAGACACAAAAGCTTCCCAGACAGAAAAGCCAAGGGATAGACACACAGCAACAACAAACCAATTAACCCAAGACTATTTATAGAATGTCTACTTTGTGCCATGCATGGCTCTGGGGCACTAGGATATGGAGAGTCAACAAGTCCCAGGACATTCTTTCTCTCGGGAAGTTTATTATCTCTTCCTCCAACAAACAGAAATCAATACATAAAATGTCTATATAGCCATTAGAAACAAAAAACCTGATGGGCCTACATCCATTAAAAATTTTAATTCATTATCAAAAAATTTCAAAGGTACTATCAAAAACTTTACCCCAAAACACTCCACACTCAGTCAGTTCCACTGGTAAATTATAGCCAAAATTTAAGAAAGGAATAACACCATACTTTATCAGAACAATGATCCTCATTTTACGATGCTAGTTTATGTTTTATAAAGCCAGCTTAACCTAAGTACCAAAACCTAATAAAGACAATGAAAAGAAAGAAAAATTTGAAGATCAGTATCTTTCATGGATATAGATGCAAAAATCTTTAAAAGTCCTGGCTGGTTGGTTAGAGCACTGGCCAGCGGACTTAAGAGTCATGGGTTCAACTCAGGTCAAGGGCACGTACGCTGGTTGCAGGCTCAATCCCCAGTGCCCGTTGGGCACGTGCAGGAGGCAACCAATTGGTGTCTCTCTCTCACATCAATGTTTCTCTATCTCTCCCTCTCCCTTCCACTCTCTCTAAAAATCAACGGAAAAAATATTCTCAGGTGAGGATTAATAAAACAAACAAAAAAAAATCCTTAACAAAATAATAGCAAACTGAAGCCAATAATAAATAAAAGAATAATACAACATGAAGAAATAGGGTTTATCTCAGGAATGCAAGGTTGGTCTAACATTTGAAAATCAATCAATTTAATTTGCCCTTTTAAAAAAATAAAGGAGGGAAAAAACATGATTACTTTTATATATCCAAAAAAGTATTTGACAAAATTCAACATACATCCATAATTAAAATTATAAGCAAACAAGAAAATCCTCAAACTGATAAACAGTGCCTATAAAAAACCTACAAGTGGCTCAGTTGGTTGAGTATTGTCCCATGTACTGAAAGGTTGCCAGCTCAATTCCTGGGCAGGGCACATACCTGGGTTCTGGTTTTGATTCCCAGCTGGGGAGGATATAGAAAGCAACCAATCGATGTTTCTCTCTCTCTCTCTCTCTCTCTCTCTCTCTCACTCTCTCTCTCTCAGCATGTCCTCAGGTGAGGATTAAAAAAAAAAAAAAAAGCCTACAACTAACATGATACTTAACACTGAAAAGCTGAATTCTTTCCTGTTAAGATTGGAAGAAAGGAAAGGTCTACTGCTTCACTACTTCAACATTGTACTGGCAGCCTTGGCAATGAAGCAAGAGAATGAAATAAAAGGCATCTGGGTCAGAGGAAGTAAGACTGTCCCTACTTGCACATGCTGACTGTCTACATAGAAATATCTAGGAGATCTACAAAACAACTACTAGAACTGATAAGTTATTTTCCAAGGTCACAAAATCCATTATATTCTTATATTTTTGCAGTAAACACCTGGAAAATAATTTTTTAAATTTCATTTAATAGAAACAAAAATAAACTACATAGAAATGAATCTAACAAAAGATGTTAAAGATATCTACATGACAACTATGAAACTTTCTGAGAGAAATTTTTAAAAAGCTAAATAAATAGGTAGATATATCACATTCAAGAGAAACCTCACTGTTATTAAGATACCATTCTCCACAAACTGATTTATAGAGTCAATGCAATCTCAATCAAGATTCCAGGAGGACTTATTTTTTTTTTTAGAAATTGACAAATTAATATTAAAAGTCACATGAAAATGCAAAGGACTTAAAATAACAAAAGCAAGTTTAAGAAAAAACAAAGTTAAAAAAGAGAGAGATAAAGTAAAAAAGAAAGAACAAAGTTAGAGAAATTGCCCTGTGTTATTTCAACACATATTGTAAATTTACAGTAATCAATAAAATGTGGCATTAGGGTAAGTGTAGACATATAGATCAATGGAACAGAAGAGAAAGTCTGGAAATACACTCACAAATACATGGTCAACTGACCTGTATCAAAGGTATCAAGGTAATTCAATGGGGAAAGGAAAGTCGCTTCAACAAATGCTGCTGGAAAAATCGATCATATGAAAAAAATGAATATTAACTCTTACCTCACATTACACAAAAATTAACTGTACATCAATCACAATCCTAACTGTAAAACCTAAAACTACAAAACTTCTAGAAAAAGCTGAGGTAGAAAAAGGTTTCTTGAACAGAACACAAGAAGCATGAACTATAAAGAAAAAAAAAACTGATAAATTCAATGTCACCAAAAAGAAAGACACTATTCATCTGCAGATATCATTTTTAAAAAGGCAAGCCACAGATTTGGAAAACCATTGGCAAAACATACATCAAACAAAGTACTTATATCTAGAATGTGTGAAGAACTCTTACAACTCAATAATAAGATAAACAGTTCAATAGAAAAATGGGCAAGTGATTCTACCATACACTTCACAAAAGACAGACAAATGGCCAATAAACACATGAAAAGATGTTGATGTAATTTGTCACCATGGAAATGCAAATGAAAATTAAAACCACAATGAGATACCACTACATATATATTAGAACATCTATACTAATAAAAGGGTAATATGCTAATTAGATCAGATAGGCCGGACGTCTTCCGGACAAAGCCGCAGCAACTGCGAGGGCCAAGGGCTGGTGGCACGGGAGAGGTGTCAGCGCAGGCCGGTCCAGCACCACGGCCCCTTCTGCAGAGGCAGTGGGAGTGGAGGCTGCTCGGTCCCAGTCCCCGTGCTGCCCCTTCCGCAGAGACAGCCACAGAGGCAGCAGCTCAGGCCTGGTCCTGGCGCCATGCCTCCAGAGGCTGGACAGAGTGCAACCTGCTGTGCTTCAACCTCCCACAGCCCCCTCCCCAGCCAGCCTGGCCCCAGATCGCCCCTCACCCACCAGTGGGCGGGGGGGAGGGCCAGCGCTAAGAAGCGAGGGCTGAGGGCCGGCAGCAGCGGCAGCAGCAGAGTGATGGGGGCGGCACCTTCCCCTGATCGGCCCTGTTGCCTCCCACAGAGGGAGGCCAGACTGCAGCTTAGGCCCGCTCCCCACAGGATCGGGCCTCAGCCGTCAGTACGACATCCCCTGAGGGCTCCCAAACTGTGAGAGGGGGCAGGTCGGGCTGAGGGACACCCCCCCCCCAGTGCACAAATTTTCATGCACCAGGCCTCTAGTGTGAAATAAAAAGACCGACCACACCAAGAGTTGGTGTGGAGCAACTGGAACTACAAGTGGGAATGTTATGTTCCAAGCATTTTGGGAAACAGTTGAGCAGTTTCTTAAAAAGTTAAACATACACCTACTATATGACCCAGCAATTCTGCTACTAAGTATTTACCCAAGGGAAATGAAAAGATACCTCCACACACAGACATATACTATTATATGAATGCTCATGAACAGCTTTATTTGCAATAGCTCTAAACTAGAAACAGCTCAAACACCCACCAACAGGTAAATGGATCAACAAATTATGGAAAAGGAACATATTATTGATATACCTGATAAGGAAAATTTCAAAATCATTATCCTGAGCCAAAGCAACCAGACATTTTTTAAAAAGAACATACTACCATTATTCAACTTACACAGAACTCTAAAAAATACAAACTAATCTTCAAAAACAGAAATGTTTGCTTGTGGATCGAGGGGTAGAGAGGGAAAGATTATAAGGAAATTTGGGGGACTAAATGCTTGTTATCCTTACTGCGATTACAGTTTCAATAGGTGGTGTGTTTACGTGTGGACTCATCAAGCTGTACATTTCAAATAGTGCAGGTCACTGTACAGCAATTATGCCTCAACCAAGTTATAAAATATTTTTAATGTTTACATATCTTAGTGTACTGGAATATTCTTTAAAAGACAGGGTGAACCTTTTTCTGAATGACTAAAGTGACCATATAATTTATCACTCAAGCCAGGAAACTTCTGCAAGTCAAAGTGGGTGCTAAGAATCATTAATAGGTGTTAAATCATCTACAACAGGGTGTGTGAACAGGCAGTGCCCTGGACAAACCAGCACTATGACTCTGGGAACAACAAATACCCACTCTATTCCTTGATGTGATTAGATACTTCTTGATAAAGCGAACCATAAAGTTCATTTCTCAGAAGACAGAACCAGAGCTGGCAACAGCCTCCAGGCTCAGCTATGCCTGGGCCCTTATTTTCCAGACAAGGAAGTGGTCCTGCTTTTCAGTGTCAGGGACAGGACAGACACAAGGGCTCCTGCCTCAAGGTCAGTGTCCCTACAGCCATTCCACTGATGAGGTGGGGACCACCCCCATGCCCATTTTCCAAATGTCTAATTACTCTGACCCACTGTCTTTAGACCTTTGCAGCCAGTGAAGGCTATAGAGAAGAAGGCACCCTGACACTAACCAGCTTTTCTAATACACATCCAGGAATGGAGGTGAGCCTGGGAGTAGCCATGGAGTCGCCCTGAGTAGGGCGCCTTATCTGAGCACCTCCACACTGGGTGGAGATCTTAAGGTTTAGCTAAACATCCTGTACAGAACTAGTACGGCTCCTACAGTCCTCCACCATCTGGAGGGGGGAAAAGGCAGGGGTGGGGGAAAAATCCCATGTTTTATTTTTGATTTTACATTTCAAACCAGGTGCTTCAGCTTTGGAGGGGAGAAATTACTGAGTCAATAAATAATAGTACAGCCTCCCCACCACAGAGCAGGGAATTATCTTAATTTAATAAATTGTTTCAAGGAAATAAAAAGATCTCACCACTCAACATGCTCTGAAATACCAGCTCATTCTGGTACAGAATGATATCATTTTCCCAACTTTCAAGGAAAAAAACAGCCAAACAGGACTTGGCCCAGTCAAATCCCTGGCATATTTATCAAAGAATACTGGGTAAAGAAAGACTAAAATTATTAATTTCCTAGAAACACAAAGAAAAAACTTTAATCAAATCCATGTACTTTCTCCATTTTTTTTTCTCAAAGAACTCTTTGCTTTACAAAAGTACAATAGTCAAATTATAGTCTGTCAACTATCTATTTTTTGAGGTTTGGGTTTCCTGTCATTAGGAAATAAAGACAATTAGAAGTATTAATAATTAACACACATACATACATACATATACACACACATATATAACACATACATGCGCACACACACAAACAGTATTGTGAAAATAGCTTGGACTTCACAAATTTCCCTACTCGCTAATAACACACAACCCAGACAACTCCTCTTCTCCCACCCCCAACTCTGAATCCACTTAATAGACACCACAATTGGTTCCACTGCTCACCAGCCAGGCTGTCAGCAGAAGACAGTGTCTTCTCTCTCTGCCTGCTTGGAACAACTGTAAGAACTGAATCCCAAGCGCTCACGTGGAGTCCCTGGCTCTTCAGACCATCTGTGCCACAGAGCAGGTGCTGCTTCAGCAAAACCCCACACTTAGCAAACACACAGCCACCAACTGGGCTCGATGCCTGCTTCTTCCTGCTTCTTGAAGCTGAGAACACAGATTATAAAGCACAGAATTTGCTGGATTAACTTCCTTCTGCAGTTGCCCTTTCAGTCCTGCTCTACTGTCCAAGATGTGTTTTAACAATCACAGCATTTAATTCACTAAGCACCTACTATGTGCCTGGTGCTTGCCCCACCACCATGGGCAAGGTAGTACTGCCCCCACTGTGCTAATGGGAGGATGAAGCAACAGGTGTTAAGAACTGAGATCCCACAGCTGACAGCTGGCACAGCCAGGACGTGAGGTCAGGCTCTCCTGGAGCCCTCCATGTGACCAGGAACCGGGTGGGCTCACTCATGGCAGGGAGCCTAGGCGGCAGGTGCTGCTTCCCTAATGTAGAGCTTCCCATCTGGCAGGGCTTCTGGCCTAAGAGGACTTATGAGACAGTCCAACCCACAAGTCCAACTCTCCCATCCCAGATCCTGGCCAGCAGTCAAAAAAATTAGGAAGAGTTTTTCCATGCAAGGAAATTTGCCAATTATATATATAGCTTTTCCTCTCTCCAAGCCAAAATGACCAGCCCAGGGGTTTTGCCCAGGAAGTACCTGAGCTCCAAACAAGCTGAGAGGGAAAATTGATGTTGAAATCTGGGTAAAGGTCATGGATCCTCACCAAAGGAGCAGCCCTGACCACACCACAGACTGACATCTGCTGGAAACAGCGTGAGAAACAGGTCTGCAGTTTCACCCTATGCAGGCTTAATAAGGAGCTTTCATTCATTCAACAAACATGATTGTCAAGTAGGCAAGATTTTAAAAACTAGAAATATTACTTAAACCATCACATAGCTTCCTTTTTATTTAGAGTAATAAAAAACAGGGAAAATACAAGGAAAACCAAATGCAATTAAAATGTAAGGTAATTAAACAAAGGCGTCTTATATTTTTAATCACACTTGGTTTTCTTTATATTTCATTTTTCCTGTTTACAGTAGTGCAGCCTGCGAACTCTTAAGGATAACAATTCTTTCCGGATATCTACTCTGCAACTGCTGTTTTTTTAGAAGTCTAGAAAACTGACTTCATCTGAAATCCTTTGGAGTCCCTTTAAATCAGAATAACTGCTGTGTTAGCAAGTTGAACCCTATCACATTCCTATTAGTAGTGATGAGTGGTGGTGGAGATAAAAGCCGGAAATATTTAGAGTGCACTTTTTGCAAACCTAATAAAATGAACTATGAGATGGATCAGTATTATCCCCAGTTCACAGATGAGAAAATGAAGCCTTAAAAGATGAAGCGTCTTACCCTAAGTCACACAGTTAACAAGAACACATTTATAATATCTCACGAAACTTCTGGGTACCATAAAATATTTCAACAATATCACTTGGGGAAAAGGAAGTTATAACGCAGGCATGAAAGACCAGTCCTCTCTTTGTACGACATGGTTATTCTGACATGATCATTGCAGGGCAATCACTAGGATGATGCTAGGAGTGAAGCCTGCTAGATCCCCATCCCAACAGCCATATGAAGTCATGCAAGATTTCAACCTGGTATTTTGCAGAAGCCAGCCTTCTAAACCTGTATATCCTACATGAGAATATAACTCTCATTCAATTTACACTGAAACTTATATGTTATACTTGTGTGTGTGCATATATAAAAAAACATATTTTTGTGCCACGACCCCTTTTGGCAGTCTGATAAAGCCTATACAAACCTTCTCAGAATGTCTCTAAATATAGAAAATGAAATACTTAGGACTGCAATGGAAACTAATTTTAATAAAATATAGTCATATCCACAGACTCTTTAGAAAGTGGGGAAACCCATGAACCTAAGCTACAAACCCCTGCCAGGCTACATAGTCTTCCCTCCTCCCTGTCTCCCATCTCCCAAAAGGGGACAAGGGCGTGACTGGCAGTCTTCAGCATCTTGAACCAGGAGAATCAAATTCTGGGAGGACCCAGATGCCCTGGAGGACTGCCATACTGAACAAGAACTACCTTCTTTTTGCATGGAAGAATGAACTTCGCATGTTTACACCATTCTTATCTTGGCATTTTTTCCTACAAGCAGATGCAGTGGGTTGAATGATGGCCTCCCAAAAGGTATGTCCATGATGCTGTAATTCCCAGAACCTGTGCCTATGAGCTTATTTGGAAGAGTCTTTGCAAATGTAATTAAGGATCTTGGGATAAAATCATCCTGGATTATCTGGGTGGGCCCTAAATCAATGACTAGTGTCAATGATAAGACAAGACACAGGGGAAAGAGGAGACAGCCATGTGAAGATGGAGAGACTAGGCAGCGGTTCTCAACCTGTGGGTCGCGAACAATGAAAATACATCCTGCATATCAGATATTTACATTACGATTCATAACAGTAGCAAAATTACAGTTATGAAGTAGCAACGAAAATAATTTTATGGTTGGGGGGGTCACCACAACATGAGGAACTGTATTAAAGGGTCGCGGTATTAGGAAGGTTGAGGACCACTGGTAGAGTGATGTGGCCACAAGTCAAGGAACACCTGGAGCCACCAGACGCTGGAGGAGGTGAGAAACAGGATCTCCCCTAGGACGTCAGGAGGGAGTGCAGCCTTGCTGACACCTGGATTTCAGACTTCTAGCCTCCAGAGGTGTGAGGGAATACACTTCTGTTGCATAAGCCATATGGCAACTTGTTATGGCAGCCCTAGGAAATTAACAGGGCAGCAGAACCTATTTCTAATGAACACATTTTTATGATTTTCTAAACATTAACTGCTAAGAATTACACATAAATTCCCTTTTGTGTATGCAGTGTTAAATATAACGTTATGCAGAAGCAACTTTCTAACATGTATATGTTAGACTTAATTCTCATTCAGTTTATACTGAAAACCCTCTTTATTTTCAATCTCCTCTTTATTTGACCAATCCATTTTCCTGAAATTTAAAAATAAACCTGGGGCATGTATTTCTCTCCATTTTGTTCTTCTATGACACCAACAAGTATTCAGTCCTCCCTTTCCGCCCTCTGCCCAGGCTCCTTCCGTCCCCTCCAACCACCCCCTCACCCTTCACTCCAGCACATTTCAACTCCTCCACCACCATTCTCTGGGCCATACTGCCTGGACAGCAGATGTTCCATCCAGCTTTCTGTTCACGTTTCTTCCTCCACCAGCTCGGTCACTTAATGCCAGGGTCCCTTGATCTGTCCACTTTCTCATCATCAAACCCAGCCCGGTCTCCTCTATTCCTTTATCACAGGTGACATACTCACCAGAGATTCTGGGAGGTTAGAATACACGAAAGAGCCAATCATGATCCATCTAAAACAATGTAAGTAGAAGCAGGAATACAGAAGTACTCATGCCCAAAAGTGAAGCTATAAGCCACAACCAAACCCAAATCAAATAGAGCAAAAAAAGTTTTATCTTCTCAACTTCAAGGGCAGGTGACAGAGGTGAAAAGATGGAGCACAGGCCGTCCTCTCAGGGAAAACTGCCCCCTTCCTGGGAAGGGGGCTCAGCATCAGAGCTGCTCTGCTGGGGAGACTACATGCATTTTCCCAAATGTCCTTCCTGGGACCTACTAGTAAGATGCTCACTCTAGGAAGAGTTTCAACAGGAAAAATGAAAACCATACTTAGTCCCTAAATACTTTGAGGAGTAAGTAAAGTTTGATCATTTATGACACATCTGTCTACACAATGAATTATCTGCAACTATAAAAACGATCATTACAGACTCCTGAGGTAGAAACATTTATGATGAAATAATAAAGCAAAAATATAAATTATACGGGTACATACATGACGTGTGATTTACATATGTATCACTTAGTGTTTGCCTATAAAATAAAAAGTCTGAAGGGAACTTGGAAAAAAGAAGCAGCTGCTGAGCTACTGTAGGATCTTTTTTTTTCCCTATTTAAATCTCCTCTAAGATCATTACTTATTATTTGAACACTTCAGGAAATAAATAAGCAGCCCCCTCTGTGGCCTCGGGTACCTGGGACACACTGCTAGTCTGTCGGATCTCTGAACTCGAGGCACCTGCTGGCTCTTCCCACGCTGTTCTGCAAGAGACAGTCTCCTCTCAGGTCCAGCTCACATGTCCCCTTCTGGGAAGCTTCCATTCCCCAGCCCCACCTCCCCATCCCCTCTCTATTTTGAAACTTCTTCTTGTCACAGGGACTATAATTATTTCTTTTCATGTCCAACAGGCTGTGAAGTCCCTAATCACAGGGAAAGTATTTATCCACCTCTGTCTGCCCTCAGACACCCAGGGTTTGCCACAACACAGTATTGTTAAAAGAAGGAACTAGTCTTTCTACATCATGCATTTTTTTCCAGTTGGTTTCTGTTTGATTTTAGCAATTAGGTTGCCAGGGTAAAGCCATAATTGTTGTCCCATATTCCTATATTCTCCAGGGGTAAAGAAGTTTTCAAACTGTCAAACTTGTTGGAAACACACACACACACACACACACACACACACACACACACACACACACACACACACAGAGTAGGGAGCCGGCTCCTCCCACGGGTTCAATCCCCAGTCAGGGAAGTTCCTGGCTCCTGCTCACTCCCGCACTCAAGGTGTGGGTAAGTGGGTACAGCTAATCTATGGGGCTGGCCCACAGGATCTGCCACAATAATGAACATTTATCCCGCAGGGCTTTGCAAAGAAGAAACGACTCAACATCCTCTCTGAACAGAAATGAGCAAGGAAGTGATTTCGAGCTCCCACTGACTGGCACAGCAGGGTGTATCTTGCACAGGGGACAGCAAGTGTGAAAGGCAAGATGTAAGTAGGTGTGTGTGACCAAGTGCACAGATCACTAGGAGCCTGTGCTCATGCAGTGTCACCTAAGTGTCCCAAAGGTGGCTACACTTCAAAATCATAGAAAGTGGTCCTGGCCAGTTAGTTGAGCGCCATCTCATGTACCAAAGGGTGTCAGGCACATGCCTGAGTTGTGGGTTCAATCCCCAGTCAGGGTGCATATAAGAGGCAGCCAATTGATGGTTCTCTCTCACATCAATGTTTCTCTCTCTCTCCACCCCCCCTCTACAAAATCAATAAAAATATGTTTTTAAAAAATCATGGAAAACTTAAACAAATCATCCCTGTGTAAAACAGCACCAGAATCTCTGGGGATGGTGCCAGGAACCATTTTTAAGTAACATAGAGTGCTCAGGCACAGCCAAGTTTGGGAACCACTGCCCCAAAGGAGCAGAGGCCACGGTATGAACAGGGAGATCTTACCAAAGAGAAAATTTTTGCCCTACCTTTGAAGAATGGACAGATCTATAGAGAGAACTGGGGAGAGGGCTCCAGATGGAGGGGCCCCATGAAGACCAGGTGACTTGTACACAGGGCAGTCATTCCCTACAAAGGGCAGAGGCTTGGCTAGAGCAGGTCTGTGTTGGGCAGGAGGGTAGGAGGATGGGAGCACAGATCCCTGGACTGCATTAGGTAAGAAATGAGGAGGCACCAGATGAGTTAGTGCTTTTAACAATGAGCAGAATGATTCTTTTTAATGGTTTTATATTTCAGATATATTCCAATAAAACTTGTCTTTTCTCTTTAAGGTCCAACTCAACTGCAGTTGCTGCCATGACCCAAAGGGTAAAAGTGAACAGTCAGCTGCACTAGGCCCAGTGAAATCTGGAGTAATCCACAGTGACTTGTTTAATTAAAAGTTATTATTCAACAAACAGAAAAAGTATGTGATATTTCATTTAAGTAATATAAGTAAACCAAACTAAAATAAAAATTTCCAATTAAGTACCAAATGACATAATAAATTATTTGGTAATTGCTTTCAATTAACTCATTGAATAGATAGAGTGCCTATAATCATACTGCTCAGTCAACTGTGACTGCGGTGGACCTAGAGGCCCCCTGTGGGAGGGTGTCCAATCCCCAACCAATGTGTGCCTCAGCCAAACCCAGGGACAATGTGTCGCCCAACGCCAGCACCACAACCTGAGGGGTCTGAGGGGGAAGGCTCAGGCAAGTCCCCCACAGCATAGAGCAACAAGTGGGTGGTGGTATGACAGCAAGTGGGAGGGCCACACTGAATGAAGTGAAGAGCTCCAGGGAGTGAAACTTCCATCAAGAGCCACCATCTTCACCTAGCCAGTGTGGCTCAGCGGTTGAGCATTGAACCAGGAACCAAGAGGTCACTGGTTTAATTCCCAGTCAGGGCACATGCCAAGTTGCGGGCTCAATCCCCAGTAGAGGGTGTGCAGAAGGCAGCTGATCGATGTTTCTATCGCTCTATCCCTCTCCCTTCCTCTCTCTCTAAAAATAAATAAAGGAGAAAAAAAAAGCCACTGTCCTCTGTCAGGCAATGTGGGCCATCCTCTGCCCACATTGTGGGCATGAATGTCTCACAATCCCCACATGCTCCAGGCTCCTTGCCCTTCAAGGGACACAGGCCAGGTTGCAGCCTACACCCGTCTGCCCTCAGCCTTTGACCTGCTTCCTGCAATCCATCAGGAGCACCTGTCTGCCTCAGAAGACGAGCTCCTTGTCCTACTAAGTTTAGAAAAACTTCACGAAATTGAATTCCACTAATTCTGCCTCCTCAAAAGAACAGAGCCTTGGACACCAGCCACCATGAAGTCAGTCTCTGAGGTGAAGAGGTCTAGTTTCTGAAACTGGAAGGGGCTAGCAATAGGTTCCTGGTAAAGGGAGAGTACGGAGCTGCCTGAGTCTCGCCATGTGCAATGTGACCAGATGCTTTCTAGGAAGCCATCTACCATGAATTGCTCAATTCCCCAGTGTTCTTCAATACAGTTATTGAATTCCCAAGTCATGCAAAACAAAGAATGGCACTGGTAACAAGGAGAACAGTTTAACTGCTTGCACTGCCCTGCTCTGCACCCAGCCCCTTGTGTCCCACCTCATGGCTCCAGCCAAACTTCCACATCCCTTGCCTGGCCACAGTATAGGACCCTGCTGACCTCCTCACACGTATTCTGGCCACCTCTTCTCTGCAGATCTAGTCTCCAGCAGCAGCCAGAATCAGAACAAATATCACTCCTAGCTTTAAAAATCTTAATGGCTTCCCGATACATTTAGAAAAAAAAAGTCTTAATCCCCTCAAAGCCAAGGAAGTACTACACCCCTGACTTCTGCCTACCTCACACACCTGTTCCCTCTGACAGGAACCACTTGCACCTAAGACACTTGGCATCACTGGCCATAATCCTCCTTAGCCCGGAAGGCCTTCCCTAACCCCACCCCCCACTGCAGCCAAGCTCTCCTTGATGGCCTGCTGTTCCTGCATCGGCACTACCTGCCGCCCCTGTGGCACTGTATGCTGCATCAAGGAAAGCCTGGGCCACTGAAAGCATTCTGCTGAGTGACATCCGTGACAAGAACAGGGCCCAAATCATCCTGAAACTAGTGCTGACGAAGTCACTCTTCAACAAGTACTTCTGAGCACCTACTTTGTGCTGGCACTTGGGGAAAGCTGTGAACGAAACAGACAAAAATCCTTGCTCTCATGCAGCATCCATGACAGCATTATAACAAAACAAAATAAGCCAAATGGACTCAGTGATGACTCTCAGGGAGAGATGCCAGGGGTGGGGGGGGCACTGTGAGAACAGAGGTATGGTGTACCCCACCACTTTTGTTTTTGCTGCATTTTGAAACTTTAAGTAACAGTAAAGGAGGTGATGACATTTCATCAAGTCTTTATTAAAATAGGACTTAAGTTAAAAGTGATGAAAGCACTGCTCTTGGTGGTATCTCAGTGGTTAGAGCACCTGCCCAAGCAATGAAGGGTCTCAGGCTCGATTCCCAGTCAAGGGCACGTGGGTGTGGGAGACAACCAATAGATGTGTCCCTGTCTTATCGATATTTCTCTCTTTTTCTTTCTCTCTCTCTCTCTCTCTCCTCCCCCCTCATCCCTCCCTCCCTTATACTCTCTCTAAAAAAAAGAAGAAAAAAATCAATGGAAAAAATATCCTCGGGTGAGGATTAAAAAAATAAAGGTGTGGAAAAAAAATAAAATGTGAGACATAGAGAAAACAAGTAATAATATGTGTTAAATTTATACCCAAGTACAAGAGTATCTAAATTAAGTATAGATTTGCCAAAACCGGTTTGGCTCAGTGGATAGAGCGTCGGCCTGCGGACTGAAAGGTCCCAGGTTCGATTCCAGTCAAGGGCATATACCTTGGTTGCGGGCACATCCCCAGTAGGAGGTGTGCAGGAGGCAGCTGGTCGATGTTTCTCTCTCATCGATGTTTCTAGCTTCTCTATCCCTCTCCCTTCCTCTCTGTAAAAAATCAATAAAAATATATTTAAATTAAGTATAGATTAAACATAATCCAGTTAAAGACATAATCAAATTAAATATACAATAATATTAAAATCACAAAACTATATGCTGCTTACAAGAATCACACATTAAATAAAAACAAAGATGTTGAAAGTAAAAGGATGGAAAATTATATACCATTACTTATAATGCAATTACTAGCCAAAATAAAGCTATTGTAGCTATAATAACATCAAAGTAAACTTTAAGGCAAAAAACATTAAGATTGATAACAATGGTTATTTCATAATAAAAGGGTCAATCTAGTAAGAATATAAAATAATTCTAAATCTGTATGGACTCAATAATAACCCTCCAAATATATAAAGCAAAAATTAACAGAAAGAAAACAAAAACAGATAAGACTACAATCACAATAGGATATTTTAATATATCTCACTCGATAACTAATAGGACAAGCAGAAAATAAATCAGATTATAAAAGATTTGAGAAAAATGTCTAAACTTGTGTCCTAATCAACAAAATAAAGAATTACTGCCGGGCCGTTGTGGCTCAATGGTTGAGCATTGAATCATGCACCAGGAGATCACTGGTTCAATTCCCTGTCAGAGCACATACCTGGATTGTGGGCTGGATCCCCAATAGGGGGCGCACAGGAGGCAGGCAATCAATGTAGATGTTTCTCATTTTTGTTTCTATTTCTCTCTCCCTCTCCCTTCCTTTCTCTCTCTAAAAACATTTGATTTTTTTAAATGCTATTTTTTAGAAATATATTTTATTGATTTTTTTACAGAGAGGAAGGGAGGAGAGGGTTAGAGAGCTAGAAATATCGATGAGAGAAACATCGATTCAGCTGCTTCCTGCACGCTCCCTACTGGGGATGTGCCCGCAACCAAGGTACATGCCCTTGACCGGAATCGAACCTGGGACCCTTCAGTCCGCAGGCCGACGCTCTATCCACTGAGCCAAACCGGTCAAGGGCTAAATGCTATTTTTTTAAAAAAAATAAAGCACTACTATCCAAGTTCTGCTCAAATGCACATGGAACATTTATAAAAACCAACAGGTATTACAGTCTCGATAATTTCAAAAGATTAGAATCACAGACTCTGTTCTCTGATCACAGTAAAATTAAGCTACAAATCAGTAATAATACAACTAGAAAAATTCCCCACATGCCATTAAATCAGGAATTACATCAGAAACAGACACAAAAGAATATACATTATGAGTCAATTTACATCAAATACCTAAAACAATCAAAACTCATCTACAGTATCAGAAGTCAGGACAGTTGTTACATGTGGGAAGGGGAGCTTCCGGGGAACTGGATACATTCTATCACCTGATCTGCATAGTGGTTACACAACAAACTCTGTACTCATATTTATGCACTTTTTGGTATGGAAGTCATATTACTTTTTTTTTTAATTTTTTAAATTGATTTTTAGAAAGAGAGGAAGGAAGGGGGATAGAAAGATAGAAACATCGATGAGAGAGGAACAGGCTGCCTCCTGCACCCAACCTCAGTAAGGATTCAGCCCACAACCTGGGCATGTGCCCTGACCAGGAATCGAACTGGAGACCTCTTGGTTCCTGGGTCAATGCTCAACTGCTGAGCCACCGCAGCCAGGCTGGAAGTCACATTTCAATTTAAAAATTTATTTAAAATATATAGTTTCAATAAAACAGAAATGCTATTTTAACAAACTCCTTTGAAAAATTATGGTAGTAAAAATATACCTTCAGCACAAATCTGTAAATTTTGTGATCCTAAAGCTGAAAATAATTTTAAAATGTGTTAGGCCCTGGCTGGGTGGCTCAGTTGGTAGGAATGTCGTCTGGTGCAACAAAAGGCTACAGACTCCATTCCTGGTCAGGACACATATCTAAGGTTACAGGTTCAATTCCCCGGTTGGATCACTGTTCCTCTCTCTCTCCCCTTCCCTCTCTCTCTCTCTAAAAATCAATAAAAAACATATCCTCAGATGAAAATTGAGAAAAAAAAACAGAATTAATTAATCAATTAAAAATAATAAATAAAATAAATAAATAGATGTTAGATAATGAAAAACATTTTACCTGGTAACGTCAGCACACTGTTAGTGTATGAAATCTAGTAAAAAAAAAAAAAGAGCACTACAACTATTATAGCCCCTGAGGGCAAAGAGTGAGAGAAAAAGGTAACTTTGAACCCTACAAATACTCTACTATCTAAAAGCACATGAAAAAAATCATTTCATAAAGAGAGAAATACAGATGGCCAATGGACCGCAAGGAATGTTTGAGCTCAACTCACTTTAATCATTGGAGAAGAAAATTACCATTTTTAAACTATCAAAGTGGCAAAGATATTCTAAAATGTGAACACATGGTATTTGTAAAAGGATAGAAAAATAAGCATTTTCATGAAATCTTATTGATATTTCTAAGGGAATTTGGCAATAATATACCAAGTCTTTTAGTCTTCATAGAAAAGCATTAACATGTTTAATCATCAAAAGCATAGAATTTCATGTTATTGCAGAGGCTGAGACATGAAGCTGGTAAATCCCCTTTTCCTTCTCGTCATGTTGCTGTGTTTTTGGCCTTGTAAGGGGCTGGCCCCACTGTCTGCTCTACTCCCCACCTTCTGAAAGCACCCAGTGCCACCGCTCTGCCTATGAGAAATCTAAAGGCAATCTCTATGTTTTTAGCTTCATCCCGACTCACTGTCCTTAAAGAACAAGAGAGGCAGACCCTTGTCCAATTACATGAAGCTCATTCATGCCATTTCTTCCATCAAGCCTGTCTCAAAACCTCTCCTCTCCTACAAGTACCTCCGCCCATCTCCCTTAGACGTTTCTATCTGTTGGTTGATTCATGCTAACAGTAGTTCTCGTTGACTGGTAGTTTGTACCAGGCATCAAATTTTAGTAGTAGTTGTAGAGCTTGGAAATCACTACTGGAATAGCTGGAAAACCAAATGAGATATTCCAGAAAGTGCAGTAGCTTCTGGGTGAATTCACTGATTCATTCTGCACTCACTCCCTGAACACGTGTGCTGCCTTCCAGAACGGCACAGCCAATGGAAGAGACACCTGCACACGACTCCTGCATTCGCTGCATGGTGAGTGACAGGTTCAGAGGTCAGACAGTAAATATCGCAGGGGGTGAGAATTGGGCCAGATCATTAAAAGTGAATTTTAAGCAAAGAAAATATTTGTATCACCTAAAGCCCCAGTGCCCAGAACTTACTGACTCTATGGAAGCGTGACTAGGGGACTGGGCACCAAACACTCCCCATTTATCTCCATATTCCATGCACCATCACAGATTATTCAAGGGATGAGCTTCCTTATATTGGAATGTTTCTGGGGAACTCAGTATGAATCTTTCTTTCTCTTGTCCTTCCACACATCCTCAGATGAAAAGGCAGTGTTAGAGCAGTAACAAAATAGGAAATAAATGTGAAAGAATAGGTGCCTCTTCCCTGAGGGCTGGGAATCACCCATGACTACCAGCCAGAAATGGAGTTCCAAAGGCTCCAACATAGAACAAGCTCTACATCTGGAAGCTGAGCATTTGGTCCTTTGCACAAATTTTCCCACAGAGATGAAATATAAGTCAGACTTCATTCTCAGATCAGACTGACAGCTCCATAGTAACAAGTGTAGTCCCAAAATGCATACTATTTCCATCATGTTTTTATTGAGATAGAATTTCCATACAATTCGCCCTTTAAAAGTATTCAATTTAGTGGTTTCCAGCATATTCACAAAGTTGTGCAACCATTTCCCATATCTAATTTTAGAAGTTTGTCACCCTCAAAAAAAAAAAAAAAATCCTGCACACTTTAGCAGGCAATTCTTCCTCTTCAGCCGCTCAAAGCCACTAATCTACTTCCTGTCTCTACAGATTTGCCTATTGTGGACATTTCATATAAATGGAATCATAAAATATGTGGCCATTTGTGTCTGGCTTCTTTCACTTATTTTCAAGGCTCATCCAAGTTGTAACAAGCATCAGTACCGCATTTATTTTTCAAAAGCTTTTTAAAAGTTTATGTTTTCTACTTCAAATGTAATTCCATTTCCAATAATTTATACTATGGAAATAATCAGAAATGCACAAAAGGATTTGTGTGCAAATGTACATCACAATATTGAAATGTTTAATATAGAGACTGAATACATAAACTTATACATTTATATGATGGAATACTAAAAATATCAATAAGACTTTGAAGGATATTATAAAAGAAAAAGCTCATTGTTACGTGAAGAAAGTTAAAAATTGCATTTTAGGATATGGAGAGGAGAGACCAAGATGGCGGCATAGGTAAACACCGCAGACTGCTGCCACAAACAACCACTTCAAAAATACAACTAAAAGACAGAACGGACATCACCCAGAACCACAGGAAGGCTGGCTGAGGAGAGACTCTTCAACTAGAAGGAAAAATAACAGCACACCGAGGCTCAGAGGAGGCGCAGTGTGGAAAAAACTCAGGTGCGGAGGTGCGCGCGCAAAGCGGGCTGGTGGCTGAGAGCGCGGTTGTCGTTTTCGGTCAGGGGGGAGTCTCAGACTCTGAGCTCCAGATACGGGCGAATCGCTGGGGACTCGGACCCAAACGGGAGAAGCGGGAGTGTCTGGCATCAGTTGGAAGGCAGCTTTCCCTCCGAGGTTTGCAGCGGTTCCGGGGGTTCTGAGAAGCAGAGCCTCTGGGAACAGGACTGAGGGCACCATAACGGCTCCCTCCGCCCGCCCTGTTGAGCCCGCCCCGCCCAAGCCCTGCGCAGAGCCATTTGCCGGATAGCCTCAGGCAAAGGCTAGATTAGCAAAAATAAAAAAAAAAATAAAAAAATAAAAAAATAAAAATTGCATTTTATAAAATGTATTTGGTGGGACATAAACCAAAATATATTACTGGGTATATTTGGGTAATCACAATATGGATGGTTTCAAATTTCCTATTTATAGTTATATACTTCAAAGTTTTCTTCAATAACTTCAATGATCAACAAAAAATAATTTGTCTTTAATAACATTTTTCTACTGGGAAAAAACAACTTTGGGCATGTGAACAAAAAGGCACTCAGTTAAATTCAGTCCCTCATGTTTTCATTTTATATATATATATATATGACATTATGTATATGAAAATAAGCCAATCAACAAGTTGTTTTAAATAAAGTTGTGAAAAACAAGAAAGGACAATAAATATTCGCAGAAATTGAATTAGGTAATGAGTAAACAGGACTGATCAATAATCCAATAACTGGTTCTCTTAAAAATTAAAAAAGACAGGGTTTAAAAAATCAGATAAGAAAAACAAAGCTAGTTCTACAACTAGAGAAATAAAGAAGAAAACACATCAAGACTGGTAGAAGGGGCGCAGGTGCTGAACAGGCTGGTCTGACACCCACTTGTGGCATGTTTTTTAATCAGAAGGGATATCTAGGCTGCAGAAAGCTCCAGTGAGGAGCAAAGGGTCCCAGCCCCAGACCAGACCCCTCAGCCCAGGGTACCAGGGCTAGGAAGAGAAGTCCCAGTAATTTCGGGCTGTAAAAACCAGCAGGGATTGTGACTGAGTAACCCGGAGGCAGCTGGAGTCCCAGGCGGTTCCTCTTAAAGGGCGGGCACATGAACTTACTTGGACACTCCCTCTGAACTCCAGCACTGGGGCAAAGGCTGGGAGGGAGGGGGGATCCAGGGACATATGGGGAAGAACTGAATTGTCTGACATTGGAGCAAGAACTCAGGGGCAGCTTTCTCCCTGACAGAGGTGCTTGCAGGGGTCATTTTTCCTATGCTGAGACCTTCCCCATTGCAGAGCTGACTGGAAGCCATATCTGAGTTTTCATCAGCCTGGCTCACACTGTTCGCTCCACCCTGGTGATTCGTTGAGCCCCCACCCAAGCTTTTTACAGCAGCTTCTCTTTATGAATGGCCTGTCCTAGCTTAGGCTTCAGTCTTTCCTAAAATCTCTCAAACAAGCAGCAGCTGGAGTCAGCATGCCACATACCTATCACTAAGAGGCCCAAGAGAGCTTGACCTCGCCTGGGCACTTCCAAGCCCAATACAAGTAGCAGCCATCTACAGATCTCTCTGTAGCTCCTGGCAGGTGGACCTAGGCAGTGACTGACTTTGCACCTCCCAAGAGGCCCCAGAGCCAGTGCACCAGGTGGACAGCTTCAGATCATACCAACTTACAACTTTACACATCCATGAGCAACACACTCAAGGGGCAGACTTTGTGAGCACCTTAAGCCCCACTGAAGCAAGTCCTGCTCCATATTGGTGTCTCCTGCACAGCAGCTCTTCCACTGTAGTCGCAGCTGGTCCTCACAGCCAATTGGCCTGAAGGTCAATTCCTCCCAGTGATGCCAACAGCAACCAAGGCTCAACTACAAGACAGTGCACACAACATACACAGGGGTGCACCTAGAGTGCCAGCTCAGGTGACTGGGGAGTCTGAGCCACTGGGCCCTATAGGGCACTTACTACACAAGGTCATTCTACCAATTCCAGGAGACATAGCAGCTCTACCTAATACATAGAAACAAACACAGGGAAGCAACCAAAATGCAGAGACAAAAAAACATTCACAAATGAAAGAACAGAAGAAATCTCCAAAAAAAGAACTAAATGAAATGGACAAAAGCAAACTACTACATACAGAGTTCAAAACAATGGTTATAAAACTGCTCAAGGAACTTAATAAGAGCTTCAAGGGTCTTAGTGAGAATTTTAAGGATCTTAGTGAGAATTACAAGACATACCATGTCTTAGTGAGAACATCAAAGACATGAAAAAGGACCAGTCAGAAATTAAGCATACACTAACTGAAATAAAGAATAATTTACAGGGATTCAACAGTAGAGTAGAGGATTCTGAGAATCAAATCAACGATTTGGAATATGAGGAAGCAAAAAACACCCCATCAAAAGAGCAAAAAGAAAAAAGAATAAAAAAATATGAAGATAGCTTGGCCAGCATGGCTTGGTGGTTGAGCGCTGTCCTATGAACCAGGAGATCATGGTTAGGTTCCAGTTAAGGCACATGCCCAGATTGCAGGCTCGATCCCCCATGTGGGGCATGCAGGAGGCAGCCAATCAATGATTCTCTCTCATCTCTGATGTTTTGATTCTCTCATCTTTGATGTTTCTATCTCTCTCTCCCTCTCTTCCTCTCTGAAATTAATATATATTTATATATATCTTATCTAAGAAAAGAGAAACACGCAAATTGACCGTACCTTCGCTACACTCACAAGCCACACCCACCAGCCAATCAGAGCAATTATATGCAAATTAACCCAACCAAAATGGCGGCCGGAAGCCACGGAGCTGGAGCAAGCAGGAGGCTTGGTTGCCCCAGCGATGGAGGAAGCCAAGCTTCCCGCCTGCCCTGGCCAGCTGTGGGCTCCACTCAAAGCAACAAAGTTTCAATTATAGAAGACAAATAAATCCCAGATACCTGCTTCCAGCCAGCCTCCACTGGGAGCTTGGGTGGCTGGGGGCTGTGGACAGCCTGCAAACAGCCATCAGCCCCTCACCCAGGATGGCCACACCCTCATGGGGTGAGGGTCCCCGCTGGGGGGCTTGGCCAGCCTGCAAACGGCCCTCAGCCCCTCACCCAGGCTGGCCAGGTACCCCAGCAGGGACCCCCCACCCTGAAGGGGCTGTGGCCAGCCTGAAAACGGCCCTCAGCCCCTCACCCAGGCTGGCCAGGCACCCCAGCGGGACCCTCACCCTGATCCGGGACACCCTTCAGGACAAACCAGCCGGCCTCCACCTATGCACCAGGCCTCTATCCTATATAATAATATATGTGTAGTGTATGTATGTATGTGTGTGTGTGTGTATATATATATATATATATTTTTTTTTAATATGAACATATTATAAGGAACCTCTGGGACAACTTCAACCACACCAACATTTGCATTATGGAGGTGTCAGAAGGAGAAGGGAGCAAGATATTGAAAACCTATTTGAAGACAAAAATGACAGAAAACTTTCCCTATCTGAACTTATAAGTCCAGGAAGCACAGAGAGTCCCAAACAAGAGGAACCCAAAGAGGCCCCTACCAAGACACATCATAATTAAAATGCCAAGGATTAAAGACAAAGAGAATATTAAAAGCAGCAAAAGAAAAGCAATTAGTAAGAAGAAAACAAAAGATAAAAAATATGAACAATAAAATGGCTATAAATACATATCTATCAACAATTGAATCTAAAAATCAAAATAGACGAACAAGGAATCTAATGAACAAAATAAACTGATGAATAAAATAGAACCAGAGGCATGGAAACATGGAACAAACTGACAAATCTCTGAGGGAAGGAGGGAGTGGGTGAGGGGGGAAGAGATTAACCAAAGAATTTATATGCATATATGCATTACCTATGGACACAGACAACAGGGTGGTGAAGGCCTGGGGCAGGGCGGAAACCAGTTGGAAGGGGCAATGGGGGAGAGGGGGAAGGGGGGTATCTGTAATACTTTCAACAATGAAGATTTTTTTTAAGTGTTCCAGAACACATAAAATCAAAAAAAGTTACTAAATGAATTTTATGCAGCTATTTTAACTCTGAAATCAAAACACAACAAAGGCTACTTTCCCACACCAAAGAAAAGCACACACATGGACAGAAAATTCTAAATCCAAAATTTGGTTGTAAAGTTTAACATTACCAAGAAAAATTTATTGCTAGGAAATGTACAAATACTAAAACCAAACTGGTCACCTAAATTAATGCTCAAAACACTCCAATGAGAATACCTATTCTTATTAAATTAAAAACTCTAAAAGCCACATATCAAAGAATAATCATTTACATAGTTTTAGATGTCTCTCCCAGACACTAACCATAAAATTCATGGAGAAAAGGCTAAAAATATTCCAAGTAAAATAAAGCATAAGATAAGAGAAACCAACAGGAAAGGCTAATTCGATAAGCCATGAAGCAAAACCAGGAACAGTTAGTTACATCATCACAAAGTAGAAATTTAAATGAAGAAAGGAAAATCCCATTTGTATCAGCAACATCAACAATCAGTCAAATCAATAATTAAATAAGATAAAAACAAAACCTGGAAGTATCTGAAACTAACATTAATCCAAAATATCGGATCCTAAACATGACGAAAATTACCCACCTTAACTGTTATCAAAGAATTGAAAAAAAAATATAGGAAGCATACTTTATGTCTAAATGAGATAGCTTAGTAATACTAAGAAAACTATTTTTAAATGCTCCATTCCTAATATTGGAGTCATAACTTATAGGTTCTAAAGTCAACTCCTGAAGCCAAAATTGGAAAGTCATACAAGAAATGCTACATAGCCATTAAAAAATATGATGAACATTCAGATCAATTAACACAGAGAAATAATCACCATAAATTGTCAAGAGAAAAAAAAGTGTAAATACAAAAGGATCACTATGATCTTATGGTGGATGTGGGTGAAGACACAGATATCCTATATAATAGAGCTAATATGCTAATTAGACCGACGGCAGAACAACCTTCTGGAATGACCAGTGGGCAGGGGGTGGGGCCGCGGGGCAGCTGGGGCTGCAAAGGCCTACTCTTGCATGAATTTCATGCATCAGGCCTCTAGTTTAGAAATAAAGATAAACACTCCAGAGTGCACAGTTGTTACCTTTGTCTGAGGGGGGAGGGAGGGGGGTCATATGATTGTATGCACTTAGAACCTTTGCAGAAAGCACAAAACTTTTATAAATGGGAGGGAGGGGGGTAGTTTAAAACTAAAAAAAGAAAAATACACCAAAATATCAACATTCTGTTTTGAGGTGGCCTAATTATGGCTATTTTTTCATTGCTTCAACATACTTGCCTGTATTTTCCAAATTTTCTACAATAATCATGAAAAACAAACTTCTATGTAAAACTGTTAGAGAAATGTAAACTACAACATGTTAAAAATTTTCATTTGTACCAAGCTTTTGTGCTTACAAGTGCCAAATTCTCCGTTATTCACCAACCACAGTATTATTTTAAGCCTTAAATTCAATATTTACCAGGAATCGTTCCCATCAGAGTGAAAAGGATGAAAAAGTCTGAACTGCTCACACATTTGTTCAAATTAAAAAGGGAAACCAGATATGGTGAAGAATCAGGAAAGATGTGTGTCCAGAGTCTTACCGTAAAACTGTTGTTGACATTTTTGGTGCTGGATTCAGCCACACTGGCATCTGTCAGGTCTACTTCATCAAATATGATCGACTGGAGAGACACAGGGACCACAGTCAGCATGAAGCTAAGGCACCTCTGAGGTGGGCACGTTCCTAAGCCCTGGCCCAATGCTGCCCACCACTCTCCTCAATCCCAGTCAAGCATCCATAGATGCCAAGGACCCTGAAATTGGAGGCTTGTTGCCTAACTAAGCGCTGACAACATCCCCCCATCTAGCCACAGGCATGGCTCCATGATTTTTTTTTAAACAGGGAGTTCACTAGTGATTGCATTAGTAGAAAAAATAATGATAATAATATAATTCTGTATTTATTTTCTGTAATATCAGCATTTCATTTTAAATGGGAAATATGTCCTCAGATAGGATCTACCTGAGAGAGCAGGGGTCTGGACTGAGGATCCTCTGTCCTTCTGGCTCTAGCTTCTCCAATAAGCAAATTTGGAAGAAAGGTCCCCACTAAAATAAATTATTCTAGTGGAAGAGAGACTGACCCAAAGAGAAGACATTGGGCTGTGAAAGAAAACGAGGGAGCAAAGTGGAAAGTATCTAGTCCTGGAGAGAGAAAGGCTCCAGAAAAAGGTATGGAATCTAGGCCTGGGAACAGGCCCCATTTTCCTCTCCTCTACCCCCAAACCTACCATCACAGTCCCCACCTCCTGTTAACCTTACTGGCCCCTCTACGAGGACTCCATAGGGAACCCCTGGAGGAAATAATAATAACCCAGAAAAGAGGCTTGGCCTTTTAAATAACCTCTCCCCAACCCCTAATGCCCATAGAACTAAAATAACTGTAAGGTTGTTTTTTTTTAAAATGAGGGACATGGTCAGAACCCTTTATAAACAAGGTGCTCTGTTCAATTTCAAATTTTAATGTACTAACTCTCTAAGGATACACCTCAAAATGCAAATGATTCAGATTTCAGATTTTTCTTAACACCAAAATATCAGTATTGACAGCAACATGATACAAAAATACTAGTGTTCAGAATACCAAAAACTAGTTTTACAAACACACAAATATCTGAAAAGTATAAGACCACATTTGTTTAAACATGGCGGTAACTTAGTGACTCTCGCTGTCTCCTCCTCTTTCCCAGCATCTGCCCGGTGATTCTAGCTTTCAGTCTTACGTGCAACATGACACCCAGCAGGAAGTACCCTGGCTAGAGAGCCCAGGGATAAGGAACTGCTGTTCACACACCAAGAAGCCCCGTACATTTCAAAAATACTTTGTGTTAGTTTCATCGATGTATACTTATCTCCAAACTCATCAAAATGTATACATTAAAAAATATCTATAGCTTTTTGTATGCCAATTATACCTCAAAGTACTTTTTAAAAATACACTCTAATCCATAAAAGATATATAAGTCTGTGACCCCTAATCTTTCTGCAGGAAAGATATCCAGCTGTAATATGGTTATTTCTGTGACATTTCTCCTCCCCCGTTGGTGACATACAACATAAAATAAATAAAACTCAATGTTTATAAGCACCTAGATCTCCATGGGAACAAATAAAATCTAGAACCCTAGAGTATTTTCTCTAGAAAACACAGCTCTAAAAATCGAAGATTTCTTCCCAGATGAAGACCCAGCACCCTGCAGGTCCCCGGATATTTCCTCCCATTAAGTTTCCGGTACTTCTCCTTACCTTTGCAGTCTTTGCATAGTACAGTGTTCGACCTCGCAGCTTGAAGTACCTCCTTTTGGATCGCTGGAATGAATTGTTCTGTTTGGTGAGCATCCCCTCTTTGATGACAGTCTGAAAGCACAGAAACGAACTCATGAGCACACGTTTTCACAGCACCACTGCACTCATCCACCCAAG
Organism: Myotis brandtii; assembly: GCF_000412655.1. NCBI lineage: Eukaryota > Metazoa > Chordata > Mammalia > Chiroptera > Vespertilionidae > Myotis > Myotis brandtii. The sequence goes on from NW_005370965.1 coordinate 181,934, forward strand.
CTGCACACTGACGGTCTGGTACATGCGCGTCTCTAACTGCTGACAGCCTAACAGAAATATTTCTCACACTCTCCCCAGACCTTGACCTATGGACAAGCCGAGCGCACTGCTGGGGGAGGGCTAACACAATTCTCTGTGGGGCGATGGCATGCCTAAGTGGTGGGAGTTTCAGAGGCCCAAGGTGTGCCCTGGACATGCCTGGGGAGCAGCAAAAATGGACAGAAGGTTAGAAGGACCACAGCAAGCGGCCTGGGCCAGTGCCTTCTCCAACTTCAGCATTTGGTATTTTTTTAGTTATTCTTGGCCTCGTCTCCATGCTCTTTGGCCTCCTGCCATTTCTCAGGATCCTGTTGCCAAAACTGTCGACGTAGGTTGCTGTGGGGTTCAGTGCGGCTCCAGACCTGCGACCCATTCAGCCCTCACCCATATTCACAGGCCAGGCACATGTGTCTGTCCACACAGTGAGAGATAAGTGGATAGCCAAAGTCATTAAAATTTATCTCATCCTGTAAATCTGAGGAGACCACAACAAAACAGGAGTTTTGTTAAGAGAATCAAGAGGTGGACAGCAGTCTACTCACCTCGTCTCAATGAAAGCTAAGATCGGGCATGGCTTATCCTGGAGCTGTTCCCCTCACATTGCATCCCATGGGCTGGACACCTAGTGGGCTGAGAGAGCCCAGCGGATCACTTAGAAGTTAAATGCTCCAGAGTCTACCCGGTCATTGACACATGGAACCAATAGGAGCCACTAACACAGGTCAAAACTAATAAACAAGATGCATGAGCAAGAGTCTGGCTCTCAGAGTCTGCAGGGTATGGTTTACCCCACCTAATAGAAATGTCCATTCTACATAGAGTCTCATCACGGAATGGAGGCAGAATGTACAAAAATTCTGTTAAAGGATAAGAATATTGGTTCGAATAAGCTTTTGTTTAATCACCTAATCCCATAGAAATTTTAAGTAACTTTTTCAAAAGTATCTGTAAGAAGCATCTGGGTATCTGGGGCCACCTCAGATGACATAAGAAAAAACCAGACATAGAAACTTCCTGTCCCCCAAATACATCAGAAGGTAAGAGCAGAGCACTAGTCATCTGTTCCCTCCATCGGCCTACTCCTAACCAGGGAGGGAGCAGAACTCAGGATGCAATGTTACCTGCCCCCAGATGATGACAATGAAGAAAGCCCCTGTCCCCCACACACCACACACACCTGGCTGTGCAGCAGAACCCCCACCTAAGCAGCACAGCAGTCCAGGGTGTCCTGGGAATGCAGACAGCATGCTCTTCTCCTACCCCGCTACAGGATGTCCCTTCTGTGAACTTCCTGGGCACATGCCGGCTCACAACCACAGGCCAGGTATGATGGAAGCTGCTCTCAACTCCTAAGAGAACCAACCCAGGAGAAAATCTACTGAGGAATCTACTTACTCACTCTGTGATGTATACCTGCACCTTTACTTGTAAGAAGGTCGCCCACCTGCTTTCCCAGGTAATTGCTCCAGAGAGAGGAACACAACATCACCCAGTGGTCAAAAGGAGAGACACACCAACTACAGTCAGAGTCTGAAACCTCCATCCTTAACTGAACAAAGGCCTGGCTTTTTGGAAGCGCGGGAACATATGCTAAACCAGAACCAGACAGAACCCAGGCTGAGAGACAGCCCAACCTCCAATCCCAGGGAATTTCCTGACCTTCTTTGCAGACCCCTTCTTTACATGGTGATGTTCATTTCAATGTGCTCTTCAAAGACACAGGCCAGCTAGTGTGGACAGTAGCTCAGAACCTCAGACGCCTGCACCCTACAGCAGGAGAGCCTTTCCTCTTGACCCCACAGGACTTGCTCACAGGTGCAAGCACCTCTCCTCGCCCACGAGTTTTCCTTACCTCTGCAGGGGAAGGAATCTCTTCCATCTCTTTCTTAAATGCAAATTTAAAAAAACAAAACAAAAAAAAACAAAAACAAGCACAGACCCAGAAAAGTTCTGAGTTATTTTTAAAGGATAAACACTCGAATATTTTTTCTTGCATCTCCTGCTACACATATCACACATAAGAAAAGCAAAATTAAAACACAATCCAACACACACACACACACACATATCTTTCAGAGAGCGAATGAGAACTGATCGTGGGCTACCCAAGGAAAGCTGCTGTTCTATTTATAGAACAAGAATGCTCAGAAAAAGACTGGTGGGTTTCAGCGGAAAAGGCTGGGGAAGAGATAAAGTCGGTATTTCTTTGAAGCTTTCTCAGAAACTACATTTCTTCTCCTGATTCACTGCTTGTGAATACTATAGATATGTTGCAGAGTATTTTTAAACACTCGGTCAAAAGCAATGAACCAAAAGTGGTCAAGAAAATAACACCTCTGAATAATGTGCTATGTTTTGCATCAGGCAGCCTGTAACGAGCACCCACAGGAAACTGCAGGGCTGGCAGGGCTCCTCCTTACACCCCACAGAGCAAAGAGCCAAACACCCAGATCTCAACTGCAGCTGGCTCAGGGCATGTTGGGCAGCCAGGCTCTCAGAATCATCCTGTCACGTTCTTTGCACAAACAAGAGGGCTGACTCTGTCCTACAAGCAATCCAGGACACTTTCGTTACCACCAGAGACGAGAAAAGTACACACACAGGCACTGAAAATCAGATGGAGTAGCAAGTGAGAATGTGAGCACTGGCCCACATCCAGACAGAGAGGAAGCAAATCCCCAGCTGGACTCCAGAGGTGAAACCCAGCAGAGCACCCAGCCTGAGCCTAAGCCACCCACTGCCCAGACAGACATGTGCCTGACTACAGTGAGACTGCTTAGTCACCTGCTGCAGGGGAAGTTCAGACACAAAGAAAGAACTGAGGAAGGCAGCTCTGGAAATGTCCTTAAAAGAGGCTTCAACCAGGAGGCAGAGAAATGCAAAAACAGACCCGGTGAGCCCTGGTCAAACCCACCTGCCCACCAGACTTCCTCTGTCTCTGAGGGAATGCATGTTCCCAGTCACAGGGTGAGGATGCCCCTCTCTGGTAAGGAAGTGGGAGCCCCTCCCTCATCAGTCCTTCACACCCACCACAGTCACAGCACTGGTTGCACAGAGCCTGAGAGGGTCAGGAAGGCAGGGACCAGGGCCAGGAAGGTGAGGAACAGGCCTAGATCACTGACAGCCAGGCCTGTGAGCCACAGGTCAAGGGGTGGTGTCTCCCTGGCATATATACACTTTTGAATGATGATTCTGGCCACAGTGTGGAGCAAAGAGAGAAGGCATAAAACCTAGAGGCAGGAAGAATACTCCAGAAACTCTTGTAAAAGAGCAGCCAGCAACGAGCGTCTGGGAGGAAGAGACATGACATAGTCATGCATGTTAGGGAAGAAGACCCACCACAGACAGAGGCAAGGAGGCAGGACAGAAAACCAGGATAATTCCGAGGGTCCTCATGGGGAGGATGTGGGCTTCCTTCTGGACATCCTGGCTCTAAGGGCCTTGAGAATGCTGGGCCAGCTGAGAGAAGAGCCAGCTGCAGATATATGGTAGGGGGTATAAGAGAAAGTTTACGGGAGAGAAGCCTAAAGGCAGTCCCTTATGGATAAGGAATGGAATGAGAGGAAGTCCAGGGACCCAACCAGGAACCCCAGGACACCAACACTGGTGCAGAGAGGAGGCGGGAATCCAAAACAGAGATGAGAAGAGTGAGCAAAAAAACAGGGAGCAGATGAGAAAGCACTGGGAAGACCTCGTGGATGTCAAATACAGTGGCAATGGGAGAAGTCAGAGGAGGACCTGCCGGGGGAAGCCAGATCAAAGTGCACTGAAAGGGTTGTTTTATTAACATGCACGTTAACTATTTATAAGCATGGAATCAAGACTGTACATACCGTACTTGAACTTCCTATTTTTTCTGTCGTGCTATAATGTCAGCACCCTTTCATATTAGTAAACATATTTTTAACAACTACAGAGTATATATTTCACTGTGCAGATGTGTCTCACTCCACTGCTAGAACATTTAGAATACTTCCTGCTCAGCACCATCAACAATACTTCAAAGAATACTGCTATAATGAAATGCATACACTGTCTTGGGCTATTCCTTAGAGCAAATTACTAGAAGTAGAATTGGGGGATCAAAGATAGCCCAGAAATAGACCTGAAACTGACAGCAGCAGCATCACAGGTTAGAGGAGCAGAGAGACAAGTCAGTGAATGGGGCTGAAACATGGGCTGTTGAAGGACAAAACACAATGGTCCCTTCCCTCACAAACCACAGACAAAAGTCACTTCCAGACAGACTACAGATCTAATGCAAAAGGCAAAACTTTAAAAGTTTCAGCAAATGATATCAGAGAATTTCTTTATGACTTTGGGACTAGAAAAAGCTTCTTAAACAGGATTTTTAAAAATACTATACTATAAGACTACTAAAGCCAACTATATTTCAAATGAGAAATTCTGCTCATCAGAACCTTAACAAAAAAAGAGAAGAGAGAAGCCACTTTCTGGGAGAAGATACGTGAGAGCCAGCATCCAGAATATTCTAATAACTTCTGCAAAAACAACAGTAACAAAGAAAAAGAAACTATTACAAGGAAAACTGGCAAAAGGCATGACCTGGAGTCAGCAGAATGGTGACTAAAAGATGTTGAATCATGGGCCTGACAAAAAGGAGCCCAGAGGGTGACATCCTAGTGCTCTGCTGGGTGCGTGGGTGCATGTGTGTACAGCTTATTTACATACATTACAATTTATGTTGTCTGTTGTTAAAAAAAAAAAAAAAAGGAAAAACAAAGTTAATCAATAAAAGGATAGAAGTACAACTCCAGGCAGAGCTTTGCTGATGCTATCAGTGTCTCATGCATGCAAGTGTGAGAATTTCCCCATTTTCCTGACCACTACCTGCCTGAGGGAGGAGACAGAGGCTGCAGGCAAGCCAGGTAATAGAAGGGGGAATAGAGATCAAATAAAAGGAGTGAAAATTTAAGCAAATGTTCACTTCAGTCATCTATTTGTCCTTAAACTTTTTTAGTCCTTCAACAAAAAAATGGTATGGAACTAACTATGTTAGACAATACCATCCAAATTCACCAAGTCCAAAAAAAGTAGGAATGTTAGCGTAAAACATTAATATACAAAAGGACTATTAAAATATTTCAATGGAAAGAAGCTAGAAAAACTTATTACCTTAAATGTGCAGCGCACTTTTCATGAGCATCTTCATATCTATTTGCCTTCTTAATACAACACTTACGGTCTACAAAACGGACACTAATATTCCAATTCACAAATAAGAAAACTGGTTACCAAGAGACTGAGTAATATGTTCAAGGTTAAACAGCTCATAACAGACCACAAAAGAAATGTCAGGCCTCCTTTCTCTTATTTCGAACCTTCTTCTATGGTTTATAGTTTATGAATACCATAATTCATAAACAGGAAACAATCAAAAAATAATCTGTTCAAAAAGCATAAAGCATGTACAACATATTCAAAGAATTACAGGTTATTTTAAACATTAAGTACTCATCACATTTACTACATACAGATGAGCCATTTTTACCTTTTAACCTTCATACCAGCTCTAGAGATTTGTTCTCATTTTACATATTAGGAAACAGAAGAATTAACTCATGCAAGGCCACACGGACAGTAAATGGAAGACCTGCACAACCAGACCAAAAATATTTGTTGGCAAAATGAAACCAGCATAAAAGTCTACTGATAAATCTGATTTAATTCAATTAGGCAAAGGTAAATTCCTTTACCTATTCAAAACACCATCCACTAGTTCATCCTGATTCCGAACTACCTGCAACTTATTGACAACCTACCTACCTACCATCTGGTCTTATCACAGCCTATCAGAAGCTGAGGACGTTTGCACACGTAGGGCCACACCAAATGCTGCACAGATTTGTGTCTGCGTGGCACCAACAACCAGCAGGAGAGACACCTGGGTAACTGCTCTGCTGGAGAATTCCTCTCAACTTTGCAGAACCAGGTTCTACATCGGATACTGCCAATCTGATTCAAAAGCACCCCACATTAGGTTTTTCCTAAAGACCCAAAATAATAACTCAGAGAAAAAGGACTGCCTTGCCCTGGCCAGGTAGCTCAGTTGATTGAAACGTCATCCGGATGGGTTTGATGCCCAGTCGGGGTACAAAAGGGGATCATCTAGTGAATGCATGAATGGGTGGAACAACAAATCGATGTTTGTTTCTCTCTCAAATCAATAAATAAAAATTAAAACAAAACCCAAAAAGAGGACTGCCTTTCTTTTCTTACTAATCAAGAGAACATAATTTCCCTTTTCCCACTGGTTTGCCTCCTTCAATGCAGTGCCACCAAGATTAAAGCTACCACATCCCAAAGCCCCTATGTCATTAGAGGTTCCACTGAGAAAAAGGGAAAGGCCTCATTCCTGTCCCCACTATATGACAAAGGACAAGCAGAAGAGCCTAAAAGTAGCCCAAAATGTAATCCCCAAGTCCCCAAAAGGGCTGCTCACAGATCTGCCCTTCATTTGGAGTCCATAGCCTCTTTCCCTACATCTGAGGGCACATCTTTTACTGTCTCCCTCCCCTCTTTGCTAACACGGTCTCAATTCTAAGTGGACTGGTTGTACCAAATGTTGCCCATCATCACAATCCTAATCCCACTTCCTCAGTTCCGGCCACATAGCTCAGTCTTGGTCAAACAGACCTACACAGAAATCCTGCATAGGAGTTGCTTCATTAATATTTGGGAACACACGTGGCTTCAAGTCCCCCTTCTTTCTTGCCTTGAATGTAGTCACTGTGTATAGAGCTATAGCAGCCATGTTGAGATCATGAGGTGGCAAGCAACAGTCTAATGCTGGTAGTAAAGCAGAAACAATCTGGATCCTACCGGTGTCATCGATCTGCTAAATGCATTCCTGTCTAATAAAGGTGGGTAGGCTGAGCTAGCTCAGCTGGGTCACCATCAGTGGCCACTATGATCACTAATGCTGGTGTTCCAGGGTTTAAGAGCTTTCCACAGATGATCCCACTTTATCTACACACCATCCTAAGGGAGGTATGGTAAACATCCAGTTTCACAGAAACATGGGCAAGGAGATGCGAGACAGGGTTAGTATTTGTAGAGTGTCTACTCTATACCAGGAACTTAGTTATCATCAGCATTTCATTTAATCTTCACCACCCTGTAAACAGTTACCACCCCATTTCACTTATGAAGAAACTGAGGGTCAGAGAGAACCTGTATCAATAGAGAAGGGACAGAGGTCGGGCTCAAACCCAGGTCTGTCTGATTTCAATTCTAAGATTCATTATCAAGTGAAAAAAATATGTGCTTGAGCAAAGATTTTTTTGTGTTTTTTTTGTTTTGTTTTTACAAATTACCAGTAAGCCAGACTAACTATAGTCATAACTCCTCCCATTTTTCTGGGGTGAACGTATGGGTAAGTGTGCATGTATCAAGGCACAACCCAAGTTCTCTACACAGGAAGTGGGCCAACCTGAGTCACCAGTAGCAGGTGTGACATCCCCAATACACACAATACACGCAGTGGGGTTCGGTTAAGGCACCAAAGATTCACCGGAATCTTTGAGCATACAAAGGAAAATCTGCCTCCTTATGGATAGTAGAATGAAATGCACTCTTTGTTTCAACAAATATTTATTGAACACTTAAGTGCTAGCACTGCTGGGAATATGATGAAAGAGACGGGGACCCTTGACCTTTAAGGAAATTGCATGCTGGTAGAGAGATACTTTCAGAAAGTAAAAAGTATCATAAGAATTTGCTTTAAATAACAGAAAAAAGTAGGGTTGGGAGGTGGGGACAGGTGAAACAAGAAAGACACAACGCACTGACAACTGTTTAGACTGAGTGATTAATCCAACTCCTCTCCCTACTTTTGTGTAAGTTAGGAAATTTCCATTACAGAGGTACAGACAGGATGCTCTGGTAAGTCAGAAGTGAATGAAACACACCAAGGCTGGAATGCAAGGCATGAAGCTGCAACTACTTGAGCTGAAAGCAGCCACTCTCCTACACTCCAGTTTCCCGATCTGCCCCTCCCACCTCAGGGGGTGCTGTATAGAGCAGGAAACACTCATATCCAACCAAACGCTGCACAAATAAATGCACAGCAAGATCATAACTATCACTATCCTCCTCCCTGGGCACACGCTCGGTCCACTATTTCCTGCTGTTTTCTAACATCAGGTGGAAATAAAGTCCCTTGTTAAACAGCCCAAGGCCAGGCCACTGTGCATACTGGATGGCGATTACTTTACTCGAGAACACTCAAGAGTCCAGCCACTGCTAACACCCACCACTACAACCTGAAATAAGATCCTTCCAGTATGTTTTCAGGGTATTAAAAAAGTGGGTTACAGAACACACAAATTATTTAATAAGCTGCTTTCCCAAATAATATATTGTTCTGCTTTTATTTTGTTTTGTTCTCTACAGCCTATTTCTACTTAATTTATTCAAATGTACCCTGGCATAATTATGAACATATCTAAGAAACTGATGTTTCATACATCAAATAGTTTCAGTGTTGCCTGGCCAGGTTGCTCAGTTGGTTGAGCATTGTCCTTTGCACAGAAGTGTTGCCGGTTCGATTCCCTGTCAGGGCACATATCTAGGTTTCAGGTTCGATCCCCAGTCATGTACAGGGGGCAAGTGATGGATGTTTCTCTCTCACATCAATGCCCCCTCCCCTTCCTCTCTCTAAGGATATACTCGGTGAGGATTTTTTTAAAAATCGTTTCAGTGTGAGGCTAATTTATATCAAGTCCTTGAACTCCTTGTTTAGATTTATTTTCAACATAGGAGTTAAAAATTGAGGCAAAGGAAAACATAGCTAAGATGTTCCATAGACTGTATACGTTTATTAGGATGCTATGAAATTTAAATCCTATGTTTTTACAAGTCATGCCCTTTTGTATATCTGGTTCCTTAAATTTAATCTGTTTTGATCCAACAGTTGGAACCGTTCCAACTGTGTTTTAGGACATTCGAGAGAGGAGACTGAGGGCAGACTCTTCTCCATCTTCTGCTACTAGAGCACAGCATTCTAAACCATCATGTCACCATGCCACCACCAGGAATCTTCACTTCAAGGGTAGCATGCCATGCTTGTGTATTGTATAAAATAATAATGCTCATTTTAGAAAATGAAGGAAAATAGAAATAAAAGAAATCTCAATTGCACCACCCAGCACAATCCCTGAGATCAGTTTGCACAATTCCTTTGTCTTCCTTCCCCTGCACGTGCTTTGTACACAGCTGAATGGTATCCTGTGACACAATGCCTCTCCGTTTCCCCAACATCTCCAAGTACTGTCCACCCTACTGCCTTCCTCAATCACCTGCATGGCTTCATTAGGCACAGGAACAGCATCACACTCCACCATTCCCCAGTTATGTGACCTGGGGTTGCTGGGAGCGATCGATGGTCAAGCAGTCATGAAGGTGAAGTCAGACCACTCTGCATGGTGCACAGTGCAGGACCAGCACACAACAGGTGTCACCCTATTGTCATTAACTCACTGAGTCTTAAATTGGAGTGTTTCTGGATTTGCACCTTTTTATATTTAAAGGTGCAGTAAATTTGTCTGGCCAGTGTGGCTCAGTGGTTGAGTGTCAAACTATGAACCAGGAGATCACAGTTCAATTCGTGGTTCACATGCCTGGATTGCATGCTCAATCCTCCATGGGGGGCATGCAGGAGGCAGCCGATCGGTAATTCTCTCTCATTATAGATGTTTCTATTTCCCTCTCCCTCTCTGAAATCAATAAAAATATATTTTAAAATAAATGGGCAAAGCACTGGAATAGACATTTCTTCAAAGACAATATACAAATGACCAACTAGCACATGAAAAGATGCTCAGCATCATTAGTCATTAAGAAAGTGAAAATTAATAAATACCATGAGATACCACTTTACACCCATCAGGATGGCCATAATTCAAAAACACAAAAAACAGACAACAAGTGTTGTTAGCAAAGTGCAGAGAAACTGGAACACTCTAACATTGCTGTAAAATGGTGCAGCTATTGTGGAAGACAGTTTGAAGCTTCCTCAATAAAGTAAGCACAGAATTACCCAGCAATTCCACTCTCTGAGCATATACCCAAAAGAACGGAAAGCAAACATCCAAACAATAACTTGTTCATAGCAGCTCTATTCACAATAGCCAAAGGGTAAAAGCATTTCTAAGATAGATCAACAGGTGAACAGAAAAATAAAATGTGGCCTATCTATACAATGGAATATTATTCGGCCATAAAAGGAATTAAGTACTGCCCATCGGCGTGGTTCAATGGACTGAGCACTGACCCATGAACCAAGCGTTCACTGGTTCGATTCCCAGTTGGGGCACATGCCCAAGTTGCAGGCTCAATCCCCAGTAGGGGGTGTGCAGGAGGCAGCCAATCAATGATTCTCTCTCATCATTGATGTTTCTATCTCTCTCTTCCTTTCTGAAATCAATAAAAATGTATTTTTTTTAAAAAAGGAATGAAGCACTGACACATGCTACTATGCTAAGGGAAAGATGCAGACACAAAAGGACACATATTGGATAACTCCATTTTTATTAAATGTCCAGAATAGACAAATCCATAGAGATGGAGAGCAGATCGGTGGTGGCCTGGGACAGAGGGGGGAATGGGGACTGACTGCTTAATGGGGAAGGGGTTCCTATGTAGGGAACTAAATAGCAGTGATAGCTGCACACATTGTTAATATACTTAATGCCCCTGAACTGTAAATTTGCAATGGTTAAAATTGTAAATTTTAAAAAAAGAAAAAGAAAAAGAAAGAGAGTGGCCCTCTTCTTGCCACAGGACAAATCACTGTTCATCCTGGAGCCTGGGCTGTACCTCACCCTAATGGTGCCAGAGGAAGTAGGTTTAGGAAAACCACCAACATAGGCACCCTTCACCGTCGATGCAGAAACGCAGAGCCAGCCAGAAGTAGGTGGCAGGTGACCCAAAACAACCCACTACTCAGACCAAAGGGGCAGGGAAGCCTGCTCAGAGCAGTAGTGGTCAGCACTGTGGCCAGTCTCAGATGGGACAGCCAAGCACACAGCTAATGGCAGTTCAAACCCACAGATTAGCAAACACCATTCAAGGATAATAAATCAGAACAAAAAAGTGGAAGGGTGGGTGGTTGGAGATATACCATAAAGCACATACAGAAATCTGAAATCAATTATTATAGAAAATGTAAGACTTTAGAAAATATGTGCGCTTATATATACTAGTAGCCCGGTGCATGAAATTCGTGCACATTAAAAGAGAATTAATTAGCGGAGATATTTTAATATTGCTATTTGCCCTTTCTCTATAATAGAAGTGTGAGAGATGAAAGGAAATTAGTAAAATGTATATGAAAATAATATATAAATTTATTAATAAATAAACAGTAACAAAAGGATATAACAACAGAGGCATGATATAAAAACAACAAAAACATGATATGAAAACAACAAAAACATGA
>NW_005370965.1:194640-211805 GCF_000412655.1 Myotis brandtii
AGAAGTAAATTTGCAGCAATTCCTGTAGACGCTGTGGGTAAAACAGTACCACCACAACCTCTAATATAATGTATTAAAACTTTATACAGATATGCAAGTGAATAGGATTCCTAGCTGGCAGGCCCCTGACAGCAAGCTGGCCACCTGCCGATTCCGTGAGGAATGGGGCTCCCTCCTTCCTCCTGTCAGGGTCCGGGGTGCAGGTGAATGGGGTTCCTGGCTGGCAGGCCACTGACAGCAAGCTATCCAACAGCAAATTCTGTGAGGAATGGGGCTGCCTCCTCCCTACTGTCGGGGTCTGCTTTGAAGGCCAGACTCAGTACTTCCACCCTCCGCTCCGAGGGCGAGTTCCTGCCTGAAACCTCGCCCTCCGGGGAAACAGCTGGGGGAGGGCGCAGCGGTTTCCAAGACTACCCCTGCAGGACTAACTTCCTTCCGGTTGGTCGAGCTTCAGGATGTGATGTTACACCCAGGGTTTTTATATAAGTAGATTTTCTAATTGACTTCAGAGAGGAAGGAAGAGGAAGAGAAATAGAAACATCAATGATGAGAATCATTGATTGGCTGCCTCCTCCACGCCCTTTACTGGGGATCAAGCACGAAAACCCCAGCATATCCCCTGACCAGGAATTGAACCATGACTTCCTGGTTCATAGGTCAACACTCAACCATTGGGCCACACCAGCCGGGCAATATGTTCTTGTAAGATTACATGAAGATTAGTGCCTCTATTAAAAAATTTAAGTTAATTCTTTTTAAATACAGGGACAAACAAAATAAGAACAGGATGAATTTAAAGGAAACAAGCTAAGATAAAGGCCATGATTAGAAAAGGAAGCAAATCATCACACCTCAGCAGAATTAAAATCCACGTGGAAGGGGCTAAAGGGAAAAGTGTACACTGAAAAAAATGTCATTGGTGGTGTACAGAGCAAAATGGAGATGCTCAAAGAATGTTGTAGGACAGAGCAGAGATGAGAAAAGCTCCTGGTGAAGGGACAGACTGCCTAACCAACAGTAATAAAGAACTAACCAAAAGAAATACAAAATAAATAAAGATTCAAAAATCAGAGATAGAGAAGACAAAAACTCTCCAATTCATTTTAATACAACCAAAAAATGAAAAGCAAAGAGCTGATGTGCTGCCTGATGTGCTGAAATCACAGGGCACTGTCTATCCCAGGCATAGGGGAGAGACGGGCAGTGTCACACGTGGCCCCTGGGCCAGCCACCTCAGCCACAGGACACAAGCTGTCCACTCTGCCCCGCAACCCCACCTCTGGTTTACATCAAGAAAATTAAAAGACAGGTTGTGTCACAGTAAGCAAACATTCAAAGACCAAAGAGCCAGCCTGAGGAGGCTCTCTTGGGAAAATGGGGATAATGTTGTGAGCATCAGAAAGAATGACTGACAGTCAAACACTGAATAAAAACAGCCATGAATCCACAGTGGCACACATACACACCCTAGAGAGGAGAGGGGGGAGAGGGAGAGAGAGGAGGAGAGGGGGATTGACATTTGCCTCCATTGGGGATGACTATTGTACCAAATCCTTGCTTTGAAAATTGGTAATTATACATCAAATTGGCAATTATCCTGCCTTTTTAGCTTCTCCAGTTAAGTGGAAGAATTTCCAGAAGAAAACCAACAGATAAATGTGGAAGCAATGGAAGAAAGGGCATGGCGGGGATCTCCATTTTGCCGACTCTCTCAATAAAACTGACTCAGGCAAGTATCATGTATGAATGCTGAAAAACGTTTGGTTATCAGTTGTTGGACAAAAGGATATTTTCACAGTGTCCAGTTATCACCTCACAGATTACTTCCTAACTGCCAAGAGGGAGATCCACATGTCCAAAGGAAACGTCTAGCATCTGCACATAAGCCCAATGAACACACATCAACCTGAACATAACCAGACTTCAAACCTCTTACTTTCGGTTTACAGCAAACACAGAGGATGAAAGAACAATGAAAAAGAAACCACAAGGAAGCAATCAGACAAATCCAGAAACAGATTTTACAAGACAACTGCCCTCCTCTCTTCAAAGTCAGTGTCATAGAGGGGAGGGCAGGGAGAAGGTTGGTGGGGAGAGCTGTTCTTAGTTAAAAGACTAAGAGATACAAGTAAATACAATGCATGAATTTTGACAGTTATGAGGTTCCCAAAAGTCAGGCTATGAAAGACATTTTTGGTTCAGTTGGGGAAATCTAAAAACTATGTGGATATTAGATATTAGAAAATTACAATTAACTGTCTAGGTATAATGCTATATAGAAAAATTCCTTATTTTTAAGTGTCCTTATTTTTATTATTTCTAATTGATTTCAGAGAGAAAGAAATATCAGTGTGAAACATCAATCGGTTACTTCCCGCATGCACCCCTACTGGGGATCGAACCTGCAACCTGGGTATGTGCCCTGATTGGGAATCAAACCTGCCACCTTTTGGTGCAGCGGTTCTCAACCTGTGGGTTGCTATCCCTTTGGGGGTCGAACAACCCTTTCACAGGGGTCGCCTAAGACCATCCTGCATATCAGATATTTACATTACGATTCATAACAGTAGCAACATTACAGTTATGAAGTAGCAACGAAAATAATTTTATGGTTGGGGTCACAACATGAGGAACTGTATTTAAAGGGCCAGAAGGTTGAGAACCACTGTTCTGGTGCATAGGATGATGCTCAAACCAACCGAGCCATACCAGTCAAGGCAAAAGTCCTTATTTTTAGGAGTTTAGTTGTAATAACGGTGTGTAGGAAAATGTCATTTTTAAGATATGCATGCTGAGCTGTTTAAGGGTATATTGTCCTGATGTCTACAAATCACTTTCAAAAGGTTTAGCAAATTTTTATTATAACCACTGAATTTACTATTATTATATTTAACACATATGGATAACATTATTTGGAAACATTAATTATTAAATCTTGGTAGTAGGTATATTGGGTGTATACTACTATTATTATTTTTACATTTTTCATAATAAAAAAAATTTTTAAAGAGCTTTCTTTGTAAAGACAGTCTTCACAGACTGGTGCAACTATTACAAAGGGTAAGAATAAAGAGATTTTAATAACATGGAGAAATGCTTATAACATTAAAGTATAAACTTACACAGTTTCATTTCAATTAAATTAAACATATCCAGAAAAGAGTGGAGAAGGAAATACAAAAGTCATGATAACGATAGTGCTGGTGGAGCTCTGGGTGCTGAGATCAGCGGCTTACCTTCTTACCCATCACTCCATCTCCCCACTCCTTCTCTGACTGGTCCTCTTCCCCTGCCCACTTCCTAAACGCCAACAACCAGAGGCTGACCAGGCCCTCTGCCACTGGCCCACTGTTCTCACTCAGGCTCAGAGGAACTGTACAAAACTGTGAGGGGCTGGAGGGTACTGTAGGAAGAGGTGCAACCTGGAATCTATGAGACTTGGCATACTGGCAAGTCACCTAACTGCTCCAAGTCTATATCCCTCACCTGTGAAATTAGGGCAGTTGAGCATAACAGGACCCAGGATACCAGGCAGCAGAGCTCAGAGAGAACAAAACCCAAGATGGTCCTAAATAGTCCTCAACTACAGTTCCTTATCTTAGAAAAGAGCTCCATTACCCAGCTAGTCATGTAAACCACAAGCCTTCTCTTCCCCAACATCCACACCAAAACCATCACCAAGTTCTGACCATGTCAAATCCAACCAATTCTCTCCACCACCACAACCCTGGTCCAAGCTACCATCATCTCTTACCACATGGTCAGCCACCATCCACTCAAGCAGCCACAACACAGTCGGAGCAATCTTTTCAACCTGGATCGGGTTATGTCTGCGTATTAAAATCTTAAAGCAATAGTAGCCCACTACTACTAACATGGTTCTCCTACCCAGCTCCCAGCCTCACAGCACAATCAAGGTCTCCTTGACGCTTGCTAACTCTATCCACACCAGCTTTCTTTTAGTCCCTAGATTTCCCAAAGCTCTTTCTGGCCACAGGGCCTTTGCATGACTCTGACCAGCTGCCACCTTTTCATTCATTTATTAATCCTTTAAAACAAAATTTTTTCATTATAAAATAGCACACATAAACATAAGTCCACAAAACAAAAATGTATAATTATCACAAATTGATAGCCCAACTAACCACCACCTAGGACTAGGTCAAGAAACAGAACACTACCAGCACTCCACAAGCTCCTTCTCTCATGGACCATCCAATCGCTACCCGTCTTTCCCACCATCAGGAATTCTCTGGTAATCATTTCCTTGCACGTAAGCTTAAATACACAAGCAGGCAAGCCTAAACCCCTTAGTATCCTCTCTGTTCTGACCTGGATATAAATGAAATCATACAGAACATATTCTTTCATGTCTAGCTTTTTTGGCAGACAACTTTAATGCAGTGATTAATCCTTAAATCAGCAAGTAGCAATTTATTTCCATTGATGTGTAGTGTTCTCTTATAAGGACATGCCATCATTTATCTGTTCTACTATAGGTAGACATTTGAGTTGCTTCCACTTTTGAGCTATTACAACTAACACTAATTATATTCTTGTACATGCCCCTTGGAGTACATTTGCTTATATAAGCTGTTAGATATATACTTGCAAGTAAAATTGCCAGGTTGTCTTCTAAAGTGGTGTTACCAATTTAATAGATGAGTGGTCCCTTGCTCCATTCAGCCGCAGGGCCACATTTAAATAAACAAGGCATGTGGCCTGCCGGCCGCAAGTTTGACATGCTTGCTCCACAATCAGTGATGGCGAACCTATGACACGCGTGTCAGAAGTGACATGCGAACTCATTTTTTTGGTTGATTTTTCTTTGTTAAATGGCATTTAAATATATAAAATAAATATCAAAAATATAAGTCTTTGTTTTACTATGGTTGCAAATATCAAAAAATTTCTATATGTGACACGGCACCAGAGTTAAGTTAGGGGTTTTCAAAATGCTGACACGCCGAGCTCAAAAGGTTCGCCATCACGGTGCTGTCCTCTCCTCTGTTTTTACTCTTTTTACTTATGCTCTTACTGTGGTTGCAAATATCAAAAATTTTCTATATGTGACACGACACCAGAGTTAAGTCAGGGTTTTTCAAAATGCTGACACGCCGAGCTCAAAAGGTTCGCCATCACTGCTCCACATCCTTACCAATACCTGGAAGAGACACCAAATGGAAGAGATGCATAGGGAAAGGTATAGGCATAGACCGAACTTCCATGCCCTCTTTGCATATGCCACCCTCCCAGCACATTAATGTGTTCACCAACCCTCAATCTCTCCGGTTTGAGAGTTTTTACAACTCAATCTCCAGCCCCCCTCCGCTACTGGGAAGATGAGGAGGTAAAGCTGAAAGTTCATACCTCTAATCACTTGTTTGGTCTTTCTGGTGACCAGCTCCCATGCTGAAGGGGTCCCTACCCTGAGTCAACTCATTAGCATAAAGTCAAGTATAGTCAAAAAGGGCTCGTTATGAATAGGGAAAGACACCCCTATCACCAAGGAGCTCTGTGTCAGGAACCAGGGACAAAGAGCAAATATATTTATTATACCACACAGAAATACAGATTTTTGTACACTGTCCTTGAATCCAGCAACCCTGCTATATTCATTTATTTATTATAACTTATCTGTATACTTGTAGATCTAAGGCAATGTTTCTATCATCTGCAAATAATGATGTTATTTTCTTCCTTTCCAATCCTTATACCTTTATTTCTTTTTCTTGCATTACTGCAAATGTTGAATTGAAATAGTGATGGTGGACATCCATTTCTTGTTCCCATCTCATGAGGAAAGCTATCAACATTTATCACTAGGCTTGAGGTTTGCTGCTTTTGTAGACACTCTTGATTAGATTATGGGGGTGTCCCTATTCCAGGAGTGGGCAAAGCAGTCCATGAGCAAACCCAGCGCATCGCCCATTTTTGTAAAAAACACAGCCATGCCCATATTGTCTATGGTTACTTTACACTACAAAGCAGAGCTAAATAGTTGCCACAGGAAATGTATATATTCCACAACGCTTTAAATATTTACTCTCTGACCCTTTACAGACATCCTCCCTATTCCAATTTGAATATGAATGTTGAATTTTCTCAAAATATTTGTGGTTTTTTGCATCTATTGAGATGATCATACATTCTGTTTAGGAAATTTTCACCTATGTTTATTGTTATATTGGTCTGAATTCTTCCTTTCTTGTAATGACCATATCAAGTTTTATACTGTGGATGAAAAGGGGCCACATACTAACCTGACTAACTCAGGGAAGGCCTACGTGGAGGCCTTACAAACTCAGAGACCTAAAGTAACCACAAAGCATGGTCTGAAATTTAAACTGTTTTAATTAAAAAGCAGTTTGTAGTGGGTAGTCAGTCATATCTTAGGCCAGTATCTTCCCTAACAAAGATCAACTTTCTCCCACCTCCCCAATCTATCACCAATGGATTTCATGTAACCCACTTACGTCTCCTCCTTTGATGATAATTTATAAAACCACCATCCTCTGGCTTCCCGGGAATTGTCGACAGTTTGGCTCAAATAAACTCACAAAAATTCTTTACAAGTTTGAATGTTTCTTACGTTAACATTACTATTCAAGTTTTGTTGGTCTCATAAAAAGATATAGCGTGTTCCCTCTTTTACCATTTCCTGGAAGTGTTTACTATGTAACACTGTTATTTCTTTCTTACATACTTAGAATTCACTGGAAAAGTCATCTGGGTCTACTGGAAGATTTTAAATTATGGATTCAATATCTTTAATAGTTATAAAACAATATGCAATTTCTATTGCTTGTGTCAGTTTTAAGTTGTGTTTTTCTAGGAATCTGTCCACTTTTTCTAAATTTTCATTTTAGTTGTAAAAGTATTTTTAATACATTTTAATTCTTTCTAATGTCTGTAGGACCTTCTATGATGTCCCTTTTCATTTCTAACATTATTCCTGCTGGAGTTTGTCAATTTTATCAGATTTCTCAAATCAATTTTTGCCTTTGTTGATCCTCTCTAATGTTTTCCATTTCATTAAATACTGTTCGCTATGTCCTCCATGCTATTTTCTCTGAATTTAATGTGTTGTTATTCTTCTAACTACCTGATACATATATACCTAGTTCATGGATTTTCAGCATGTCTTATTTTCCAATATAAATGCATTTAAAGGCATAAACTTCCCTCTAAAGATGACTTCAGCTGTATTCCATTAGTTATATATGATGCTAGCTGCCCCCGCTCATCCGGGCCCCACTACGCCTGCTGCCGCCACTCAGCTGCGGTCTCTGGTGCGCCCCGTCCTAGGGCGATACTGGCACGACCATGACCGAGAAGGGGCCGCTGGTTCGCACCCAGTCAGTCCTGATGCTGGTCCCAGTGTGGATGGGGGAGGGGCACGCAGGGGGAGGCTCAGCCCACTACAGCTGCACTTGCCAGCCATGAGCCCTGCGTCTGGCGCCTGTTGGTCAGCTGAATGGCGCTGAGTGTCTGCCCCCTGGTGGTCAGTGTGCGTCATAGCTACCGGTCGATCGGTTGCTTAGGCTTTTAGATAGATAGATAGATAGATATTTTGCTATTATTCAACTCAAAATATTTTCTAGCTTTCTTTGACTCAAGTTAATTAAAAATAGATTTCTAAATTTCTAAATACATGGGAATTTTCATTGCCCAGGTTTCTAGCTTAATTCCATTGTTGTTAGAGAACAGTCTATATAATTTCAATCACTTTATATTTGTTGAGAATTGCCTTGTGGCCAGCATAATGTGTCTTTTATACTGCATAAATGCACTTTTATGTGCATTTGAAAATAATTTTATTCTGCCCAGCCAGTATGGCTTGGTGGTTAAGGGTCAACCTATGAACCAGGAGGTCATGGTCAGGGCACATGCCCAGGTTGCAGGCTCAATTCCCAGTAGGGGGCATACAGGATACAGGAGACAGCCAGTCACTGATTCTCATCACTGATGTTTCTATCTCTCTTTCCCTCTCCCTTCTTCTCTTAAATATATATACACATACAATTTTTTTACCATTGATTTTCAGGGAGAGTGGAAGAGAGAGAGAAAGACAGAGAGAAATATCAATGTGAGAGAAACATCATTGGTTGCCTCCTGCAAGCACCCCACCAGGGCCTGGGCCAGGAGGAGCCTGCAACCAAGGTATGTGCCCTTGACCAGAATCGAACCTGGGACCCTTTGGTCCACAGGTGGAAACTCTATCCACTGAGCCAAACCAGCTAGGGCAAAATATATATTTTTTTTAAGAAAATAATTTGATTCTGCAATTGCTAGGTACAGTGCTCTATATATGTCCACTAGGTCAAGTTTAATACTTATGCTGCTCAATTCTTCTACATTTTTACAAACGTTTTATCTGCTTATCATAACAGCAGCTGAGACAGTTATGTTATAATATCCCACTATGGCCCTGGCCAGCGTTGCTCAGTGGTTGGAGTGTCAGCCCGAGAACCAAAGGGTCATGGGTTCGATTCCAGTGAAGGGCATTCACCGGGGTTGCAGGTACCCCGTCCCATTTGGGGGAGTGCGGGAGACAACCAATTGATGTGGCTGTCTCTCCCCCTCCTCCCTCCCTTCTACTCTAAAATCAATGGAAAAAATATTCTCCCAGTGAGGATTAACCAAAAAAAACCCACTGACTGCGGATTTATTTCTATTACAGTTGTATTGATTTTTGAAGTTAAGTGCATGAGGATTTTAATTATACCTGAAATAAACCATTTATCATTTATCAGTAAATCTTTTTTTTTTTAAATATATTTTATTGATTTTTTACAGAGAGGAAGGGAGAGAGATAGTCAGAAACATCGATCAGCTGCCTCCTGCACATCTCCCACCGGGGATGTGCCCGCAACCCAGGTACACGCCCCTGACCGGAATCGAACCCGGGACCCTTCAGTCCGCAGGCCGACGCTCTATCCACTGAGCCAAACCGGCTTCGGCTATCAGTATATCTTTATCTCTAATATATTTTGCCTTCAAAGCCTATTTTGTCTATTAAAATAGCTACATCAACTTTCTTTTGGTTAGTGTGTGCGTAGTATTTTTTTCCATTCTTTTACTTTCAATCTTTTGATATGCTTTTATTTTAAATGTCTCTTTTAAATAGCCCTAGTCAGGTTTTGTTTTCTTACCTAACAATCTGTCTTTTCATTGGAGCATTAGAGTCCATTTACATTGAATGTGATGACTGATACATAAAGATTTAAGTCTATCAATTTACTGTTTACTTTCTATTTGTTACGCTTGCTCAATGTTCCCTTTTCTCTCCTTTCCTGCCTTCTTTCAAATTTAGAAATTATTCAATTTTTTACTTGCCTTTTAGTTTTAATATAATATAGTCTTTCACAATTTAGTGGCTGCCACACAGATTACATGTATCTGAGACTTGTCTAACATTAATGGTTCTTTTTCCTGGAAATGCAAGGACTTTAAAATAGTTTTATTCCATTTATCTCCTTTCTGACTTATACTCCATTGTTGTACATTTTAATCTACAGATATTTTAAACCCAAAGACATAATTAATTTTTACAGTCAATAATCACTTGGTCTTTTCCACATAAATACACTTTTTGTTGCTCTTCATTTCTTCCTGCAACTCTAACCTTTCACCAGAGATCATTTTCCTTCAGCCAAAAACAAAGAAAAAAATACCTTAGTGTTTCCTTTAACGTGGGTCTGCTCACCAAAAAATTGTTTTTATTTATTTGAAATGTCTCTAAGAAGGATTTCTTTGGTGAGTAAAGAATTCCGTGTTCGCAGTCAGTTTCTTTCAGTACTTAAATTTCAGTTGACTTGATTTTCATGGTTTCTGTTCAGAACACAGCTGTTGATCTAACTGTTGCTCTTGTGAAGGTAATCTGTCTCCAGATGCTTGCAAGTCTCCTTCTCATCTATGGTTTTCAGCAGTTATATCATGCAGTGAGTGGCTGTGGTTTTCTTTGTGTTCATGGGGTTATCGTTTCTGTGGACGTAAGTACCTTAAACAGTTATGGGAAATTCTCAGGCATTATCTTTTCAAATATTGTTTCAGCCCAATTTTCTCTCTCCTCTCTTTCTGAGATGACAATTGAACACACGTTAGACCTTCTCATATTATCTCTATCTCCTACCCTGTCTTCTAAATTTTCCATGTCTCCAGGCTTTCTTGTGGGTATGTTGAGCTATCTGTTGGCCATTAAATTCTTTCTTCAGCTGTGTCTAATTTACCCTTCCTTTGAGAATTTAGCTTTATTACATTTTTCAGTTTTAAATTTTTCATTTGGTTCTTTTTTAGTTTCTAAGTCTCTGCCAAAATTCTCAATCTGGTCTTTATCTCCTCTTTATTTGGAAATGGGGTCTTTGCAACATAATCAGTCAAGGATTTTGAGATGCATAGTTGTTTGAAAGTCTGCATCTGATATCTGGAGCCCCTATTAAACCGTCTTCATAGTCTGTTGTTTGTATTTGTTTTAACTCATGTAGCCTTGCCTCCCTGTTTGTCTATTTTTTATTGTATCCAGACACTGAATTTACAACAGGGCTTGTGAAAATGACTGGAGGACTGTATGGTATTATCGCTTCTACAAAAGATTAATTTCAGAGACAGGACACAATGTGAAGCAGGACTGCAGTCCTTAGGAAGTCCTACTTCTGGTTCATCCTCATATCTTGGAAGTGGCTTTTGGGATCCCAACCCAAATTAAGGGAGTTCACCCAGAACTGCCGCCCTTTGGCAGACCTTGATACCTCAGCTTCCCCCTTCCCCCAAAGCATTTCTGACAGCCTCGCAGAGCTCAGCCTCTCAGTTTCCCCTTCAGAGTCAGTATATGGCCCTATATTAATTTCCTGTGGCTGCCCAGTAACCAAGTACCACAGACTGGGAGGCCTAACCAACAGAAATGTGTAGCCTTGTGATACAGATGGCTAGAAGTCTAAAATCAAGGTGTCAGCATGCATAAGCCATGGACACAGACATTAGGGTGCTGAAGGCCTGGGGCGGAGAGGGGGGGGGCTGGAGGGGGTCAATGGGGGAAAGGGGGGACATATGTAATACTTTCAACAATAAAGAATTATTTAAAAAATAATAAAATAAAATAAAGGTGTCAACAAGGCCTAAAGGATCCAGGGAGATTCCATTCATTACCTCCTTCCAGTAGCCCCATCAGGCCTCAGTTTGGGGTAACAGAACTCCAATCTCTGTTTTCTTTCACATGCTCTTTTCTTCTGTGTTTCCTGTGTCCAACTCCCCCTCCCCTTTCTCTTACAAAGACACCAGACACTACATTTAGAGTCCACCCTAAATCCAAGATGATTCATCTCAAGATTCTTAACTAATTATATCTGCAAAGCCCCTATTTCCAAACAAGATTACATTCTGAGGTTCCGGGTGAATTTTGAGGGAACACTATTCCCACTATAGACCCCACTATTGATCCCAAGGTAAAAAGCAGCCCCAAATGTCATGCTCACTTCCTCAAATTACACCCTCCCCAAATCCTAACCTCGTAATTCTACATTATCTTCGCTCTCTCCTCAGTGATGGCAAACCTTTTGAGCTCGGTGTGTCAGCATTTTGAAAAACCCTAACTTAACTCTGGTGCCGTGTCACATATAGAAATTTTTTGATATTTGCAACCATAGTAAAACAAAGACTTATATTTTTGATATTTATTTTATATATTTAAATGCCATTTAATAAAGAAAAATCAACCAAAAAAAATGAGTTCGCGTGTCACCTCTGACACGCGTGTCATAGGTTCGCCATCACTGTAGCTGATGGTGCCTGGAAGAATGGCTTAGTCAGCTGCTTGGCCCACCATTACCCGAAGTCACCTTTTCCTACCCACCTTTCAGATTAAACTAAACAGTCCCTTCCTCAAGGAGCCCTTTCCATACCTCCCCGAGTATCAAGTCAAATTCACCTACTGTAGCCTCCCAGAGCACTCCAGCCCTCTCCTGTTTAGCACTCACTGCTGTCAACAACTGCACATTAAATGTGATTATCTTACTAATGTCTGTCTTGTTTTCAGACTATTAGCTCTAGGAGTGTTTTTGTTGTTGTTCAGTAAGGTACCCCAAGTGCCTAGCACACTTAATAATTTTAAGATCTCCAATTTTTTTAAAATTTATTTTAGAGAGAGAGAGAGAGGAAGGGAGTGAGGAGAAGGGGGGGAGAGAGAAAGAGAGGGAGAGATGGAGGGAGAGCGGGAGGGAAGGCGAGAGGAAGAGACGGGGAAAGAGACGGGAAAGAGGGGGAAAGGGTGGGGGGAGAGGGAAAGGAAGAGGGGGAGAGAGAGACACATCAATTTGTTGTTCCACTTATTTATGCATTCATTGGTTGATTCTTGTATGTGCCCTGACCGGAGGTTGAACCCACAACCTTGGCATAGCCAAGCAATGCTCTAACCAACTGAGCTACCCGACCAGGGCCTAAGATCTCCAATGTTTGCTGAGTTAAATTGAATCTGTGAAAAAAGGAAAATAATGCCTGGCCCATGTATTTCCACTAGTATTCAAGAAATTAGCAATTTTTTAAAAAGATCTTCATTGCTAATTGTCTGCCAGACTCATTTTTATTTGCTCTTCCAGCTGACAGAAATGGAGACTCACCCAGATCAGCTTGAGCTAGGGAAGGACAGGTTTAGGGAGATGGCTACTATGAGATACAAAAAGTGAGTAATTAGAAAGACAGAAATAATCATAAAAGCAACCATTTACTGAAAGCTTACAATGTGTGATGCACTATACTAAGTGTTATACATGGATTATTCCATTTAACTCTGAGTTATCATCCTTTCTATTTTACGGATCTGAAAACTATGATTATCATTCCATTTTGCAGATATGGAAATTGAGACTCAGAAATGCACAGCTAATATTTATTGTCACTGCTGCCAACCCAAGAACTAATATTTACCCTATTTACAGATAAGGAAACCAAGTCTTAAGAGAAATTTAGAAACTTGTCTGTGATCACATGTCTTATAAGCAGAAGAGCAGGATGTGAATCAACTTGATTTGACACCAAAGTTCAGGATATTAAATGCTACTAAACACTAGCTTTGAAAACCTTTTATACCGCTTCACACCCACTAGGATGGCTATCATCAAAAAGACAGTAACTGAGGACATGAAGAAACTGGAACCTTCATACATTGCTGGTAGGAATGTAAAATAGTACAGCTACTTTGGAAAAGTCTGGCAGTTTCTCAAAAGTTAAGCAGAGTTACCATATGACCCAGCAAATCTACTCCTAGGTAGATGCCCAAGAGAAACAAAACATATATCCACAAAAACCATGTACAACGATTGTTCATAGCAGCATTATCCAGAACAGCCAAAAAATGGAAATAACCCCAATACCCA
Organism: Myotis brandtii; assembly: GCF_000412655.1. Lineage (NCBI taxonomy): Eukaryota > Metazoa > Chordata > Mammalia > Chiroptera > Vespertilionidae > Myotis > Myotis brandtii. Next base: position 208,011 of record NW_005370965.1, read on the forward strand.
TCAATTGATAAATGTAAAATGTAGTATAGCCATACAATGGAATATTATTCAAGAATAAAAAGGGGAAGAGTACTGGCACATGCTACAACATGGATGAACTTCAAACACATTATTCTAAATGAAGAAGCCAGGCCTAGCCAGTTTGGCTCAGTGGATAGAGCGTCAGCCCCCAAACTGAAGGGTCCCAGGTTTGATTCAGTCAAGGACACATACCTCAGTTCCCCACCAGAGACACACAGGGGTCAACCAATCGATGTGTCTCTCACATCAATGTTTCCCTCTCTCTGTCTCTCCCTAATGAGCTTCATTTTCTTCCGTTTAAAAAAAAAAAAAAAAAAAAAAAAAAAAAAATCAATGGAAAAATATCCTTAGGTGAGGACTTATTTATTTAAATTTTTCAAAAAATTATTTATAAATAAATAAGAGAAGCCAGTCACTAAAGGTATGTACTGCATGTTTCTACTTACTAGTATATGAAATGTCCAGAATCGACAAACCCAAAAAACAGAAAGTAGGTTAGCAGTCGCCTAAGGTTGAGAGAGTTGGGAGGAAATGGGGAGTTAATGGTTGTGGGGTTTCTTTTTGGGGTGATGAAAATGTTCTAAAATTGATTGTGGAGATGGTTACACGACTGTGAAGATACTAAAAACTACTGAACTATACACTTTAAATGAGTGAACTGTGTGGTGTGTGAATTATATCTTAATAAAGATGTCATTTTTTAAGACTTCTATAACTTTAAGCTTTTACCTAATTTCTAGTAGTCTTCATTTCAATGGAAAAGTGCTTTGTTTAAATTTGAAATCATGAATTTAAGCACTTTTATGCACAAAGCCAAAAATGTTAACTTTTAAAAAGCTTTTAAATAAATTAAACTCTACCTTAACTGATAAGCTCCACAGATCACACTACTTTTACTCAAATTTCATCATACCCTATAATGTGCTGGTGAATTAATTTACCAGTGTATTAGCTCCATTTTCTTTTTTCCACTCTAGCTATGCAGTCCTATAGAATCATTATTGTGTATTATGGTTAGGAAATACAAATGAATTGTTTGCTGGGGAAACTGGAACATATAAAAATATCAGACATGAATGAAATGCTAAATTAACAAATAACCATCCCCAATCTACACACATCAGATTTTCAGTATGCTGAAGACTTGGGGAAGTCTTCAAAGAAACTCATAAACTAAAGATTTGGAGTTTGGTAAGGCCTCTCCTTACACATGTCATAAGGTCCCTGAACCAGCAGGAGCAGCATCTCCTGGGAGCTGATTAGAAATGCAGAATCTCAGACCCCAACCCAGACCTACTCAGCCAGATTCTGCATTTCAACAAGATCCCCAAGGGATGTGTCTGCTGCACATTCAAATTTGAGAAGCACTGTCCTAAGACACTTCCTTTTCTTTTCCCATTAAGATAGCTCTAGCTTGCTGGACTAATATTTCAAAACTTGACATACATACAGCTCTGGTCCTGGGCCAGCTTGTCCTCAGTTCCATTCCTCATCTGCTGTATTCCAAGTGGTGGAGGGGTTGATCTTTGCAGGCTGAGTTTCCCATGCAGGAACGGTGATGGGTGAGTCCCCGGCAGCAGCTGTGTCTTCCCCAAGGCTCCAGCCCCATCCAGACAACTTAGGATGGTTCCAGCCTCCGGGGAGTCAGCCATGCCACCTCCTGGAGTCAGCCAAGCCACCTCCTCCCTTTGTCCTCCAGCTTAGGGGTAGCAGTAGTTTCCTGTTTGTTGCCTCATCTCAGGGTTGCCTCACTGCCCACTGTCTGCATTCCCAATTCTTCATCACCTATGCGAGCATGCCCTACATTAAATTCCCTCTGTTCTAAATACTTAAAGTGGATTGTGTTTTCCTTTTTGGGCCCAGAATGATACTCCATACATTTTAAATAGTTCTCTTATGCACCACATACAGCAGAGAATTTTCTTGAAGCTTATCGGCTTAAAAGGGGGAGGAGGGGCTATTGCACACACAGTAAACCTCAGATTTCCCACATTCTGACAATCACTAACTACCAAAAAGAAAAATCAGTCTTAAGCTATTTGTACAGCAGATGTAACTGTATTCAGAAACTCAAGGCCTCAGAGTGTATTTTTAACACTCTCCCCATCACTCCTCAATCAGAACAGCTGGTATAGCAGCTACTATTGTTTTGTTGTTGTTTGGGGGAGGAGGAGACCCATCTCCAAAGAACAGAATTCTGGTCAAACACTGGAATCTCTGAGAGATCAAATCTTAATCACACTTGTAAATCACATGATCTACCCTACACTAGGAACATAACATGCTGGAGGACCAATCAACAGGAGAGAGCAACTCCTATCAGTACCGATTAAGGTCACTTGGAGATCTTCCTAAAAACACATCTGACCTGGTCACTCCCATACTCTGAATAACCCTCTGGGGCTCACTCTTGCCCAAGGCCAAAAACCCAAGCCCAGGCTAGCCCTTCAAAATCTACCTTTCCCATCTCCTCTTCCTAATTCCTCTCAACCTGATGCATTCACCTTCTGACCATTCCCAGGTGTGCTTAAACCTTAGCTACGACAGTAAACTCTGTGGAAAGCCCTCCCTTCCCACTTAGCCTGGCAAATCCTTTCCCTCAAGATCCTGTCGTAAAGGGGACCTCTCTATTCCTGCCTCCCAGGATAATTGGATTCTCAGTCCTATGAGCTTCCACAGCACTTACTATGCCACACAGTCAAGTAAGTACACAGGTGTCCATTTCCTACAGACTGGGAACCCCTGGGTGGAGAAACGGCCTTCCACCTTGGTATTCTGACCACGGCTCACATCCAGGTCCACACTTACTACCTGTGATACCCTGTGCACGTCCCTTAACTTCTCTACCTGGATTTCCAATTCCATAAGATGGGGATGATAGGTAACACCCAACTCCACGAGCTATCACCAGTACTAAATGAGCTAACCCACGTCACGTGCTGTAAAGTTAACCCAAGAAAAGTGCCTGGCACATACAGCAAGCACTGAAGACTTGCTATCATTAGTTATCACTGTTCCGCATGGAACAGAAGAGGTGTTCAATACCTATTTGCTGGATAACTGGAGCACATCACAATAAACCCGCTTCGTAGCATGTCGGGGCTAAGGACTAACCCACCACGGGTATCAAAAGCCAGCAGAAGATAATGAGAGAAACGGCTCCCACGGTAAAAGTAACAGCTGAACTTAACTGGCCCGAGGACAAGCGCACTGCAGCAGGATGAGAAAGTCGGTGCCAGCTGGATCTGCCGAGGCTGCCCACAGACCGGCCTGCCCTCGGCCACCTGTCCGGCCACCTGTCCAGCCACCTGCCTGAGGAAGACGAATTCTAACAGGGAGGGCTCGCCTACAGCAAAAACCGTAAGCAGTTTTCCACGGGAACCGCAATGGGAAAACAAAGGGTGCAACTTTCCTCGTGCAGAAAGGAAATGCGTCTTTCTGCAGCTAATAGTTGGCGTCTAGAGTTCTCCACGGAGATCTAGGTGCCAAGCAGGTGCACAGCCGGGGAAAACCCCGTCTCCGCTTCCCCAAGGAGAGAGGGAGAGACGGTCACCAAACGGGCATCCCTTCCCTTTCGGGCACGAAAACGCACCCGAGTGAAGGGACGAGCCTCCACACCGGTATCCACTGGATTTATAAGGAGACCACAGGTGAGTGTCTGCAGAGCAGCCAACGGGAAATGACCTGACCAGTTATCAGAAATGGGCAGAACCCCAGGCTCCGGGAGTACACGCCTGCGGCGCAGCCAAGCGCCCCCATTTCTGGTGCGCTCGA